>NW_021621185.1:2310993-2322086 GCF_004785775.1 Grammomys surdaster | reverse complement strand
CTATTTGCAGATGATATGATAGTATACTTAAGTGACCCCCAAACTTCCACCAGAGAACTCCTAACCCTGATAAACAACTTCAGCAAAGTGGCTGGTTATAAAATCAACTCAAACAAATCAGTAGCCTTCCTCTACATGAAAGATAAACAGACTGAAAAAGAAATTAGGGAAATGACACCCTTCACAATAGTTGCAAATAATACAAAATACCTTGGTGTGAATCTAACCAAGCAAGTAAAAGACCTGTATGACAAGAACTTCAAGTCTCTGAAGAAAGAAATCGAAGAAGATCTCAGAAGATGGAAAGATCTCCCATGCTCATGGATTGGCAGGATTAATATAATAAAAATGGCCATCTTGCCAAAAGCAATCTACAGACTCAATGCAATCCCCATTAAAATCCCAACTCAATTCTTCACAGAGTTAGAAAAGGAAATTCTCAAATTCATATGGAATAACAAAAAACCCAGGATACGGAAAACTATTCTCAACAATAAAAGAACTTCTGGAGGAATCACCATCCCTGACCTCAAGCTGTACTACAGAGCAATAGTGACAAAAACTACCTGGTATTGGTACAGAGTCCGGCAGGAAGATCAATGGAATAGAATTGAAGACCCAGAAATGAACCCACACTCCTATGGTCACTTGATCTTTGACAAAGGAGCTAAAACTGTCCAGTGGAAAAAGGACAGCATTTTCAACAAATGGTGCTGGTTCAACTGGAGGACAACATGTAGAAGAATGAAAATTGATCCATTCTTATCCCCTTGTACAAAGCTCAAGTCTAAGTGGATAAAGGACCTCCAAATAAAACCAGACACACTGAAACTAATAGAAGAGAAGGTGGGGAAGAGCCTCGAATACTTGGGCACAGGAGAAACGTTCCTGAGCAGAACACCAATGGCATATGCTCTAAGATCAAGAATTGACAAATGGGACTTCATAAAATTGCAAAGTTTCTGTAAGGCAAAGGACACTGTCAATAGGACAAAACAACAACCAACAAATTGGGAAAAGATCTTTACCAAGCCTTCATCTGATAGAGGGCTAATATCCAATATATACAAAGAACTCAAGAAATTAGACTCCACACAACCAAATTACCCTATCAAAAAATTGGGGTATGGAGCTTAACAAAGAATTTTCAATGGAAGAAACTCGAATGGCCGAGAAGCACCTAAAGAAATGTTCAGTATCCTTAGTCATCAGGGAAATGCAAATCAAAACAACCCTGTGATTCCATCTCACACCAGTTAGAATGGCTAAGATTAAAAACTCAGGTGATAGTAGATGCTGGCGAGGGTGTGGAGAAAGAGGAACACTCCTCCATTGTTGGTGGGACTGCAAGATGGTGCAACCACTTTGGAAATCATTCTGGTGGTTCCTCAGAAAATTGGACATAGCATTACCTGAGGATCCAGCTATACCACTCCTAGGCATATACCCAGAAGATGCTCGAACAGATAACAAGGACATATGCTCAATTATGTTCATAGAAGCCTTGTTCATAATAGCCAGGAGCTGGAAAGAACCCAGATGTCCTTCAACTGAGGAATGGATTCAAAAAATGTGGTATATTTACACAATGGAGTATTACTCAGCTATTAAAAACAATGAATTCGAGAGGTTCCTAGGTAAATGGATGGAACTAGAAATTATCATCCTGAGTGAGGTAAGCCAATCACAAAAGAACACACATGGTATTCACTCACTGATTATTGGATATTAGCCCAGAACCTTGAAATGCCCAAGATGCAACTCACAGGCCACATGAAGCTCATAAAGAAGGAAGACCAAGTGGGGGTGATTCAGTCCTTCTTAGAAGGAGCAACAAAATACTCAAGGGAGCAAATATGGAGAGAAAGTGAAGGACAGAAACTGAATGAGGGGCCATCTGAAGACCATTCCACCTGAGTCTCCATCCCATGTGCAGTCACCAAAGGTAGATGCTGGTGTGGAAGTCAGGAAGTGCATGCTGATAAGAACCTGATATGGATGTCTCCTCAGAGGTCTTCAAGAGTCTGACATATTCAGAGGCAGATGCCCACAACTAGCCATTGAACTGAACTAGCCATTGAACTAGCTATTGGGTCCTCAATGGAGAAGTTAGAGTGAAGACTGAAGGAGCTGAAAGGATTTACGGCACCATGAGGAGAGCAACAATACCAACC
Source organism: Grammomys surdaster (assembly GCF_004785775.1). Taxonomy (NCBI): domain Eukaryota; kingdom Metazoa; phylum Chordata; class Mammalia; order Rodentia; family Muridae; genus Grammomys; species Grammomys surdaster. Next base: position 2,319,912 of record NW_021621185.1, on the reverse strand, counting down.
AACCAGAGCTCCCAGGGTCTAAACCACCAGCCTAGGAGCACTTAGGGAGGGATCCAGTGCTTCAGCTGAATAAGTAAGAGTGGAGGGCCCTGCTGGGCATAGGTGGAAGAAGAGAACCTTGACCTCATGAAGGCTGAACGCTCCAGGGGGTGGGAATTTTGAGGGTGGGGAGGTGGGAGTGGGGGGGTAGATAGAGGTTACATCCACAGAGAAGAAGGAGGAGGGGTGAGGGGATTGGGGGTTCCTGGGTGGGTGGGGGATGGGGTAAGGGGACAACATATGAAATGTAAATAAAACATTCAATTAAAAAAATTGAAAAAAAAAGAATTGAGAAAAAATGAGAAAATCAACATGATAAACAAATTTTTATCCAAACTAACTAAAAGACAGAGAGGGAATATCTAAATTAACAAAATCAGAAACGAAAAAGGGAACATAAAAGACACTGAGGAAATTCAAAGAGTCAATGGATCATTCTTCAAAAATCTGTACTCCCCATAATTGAAAAAATCTAAAAGGAATGGATAATTTTCTTGATAGATACTGCTTACCAAAGTTAAAGATCAGACAAACAATTTAAATAGACCCATAATCAGTAAGGAAATTAAAATTCTCCCAACCAAAAAAAGCCCAAGGCCAGATGGTTTTAGTGCAGATTTCTACCAGACTTTCAAAGAAGACCTAATACCAATATTCCTCAAGTTATTCCACAAAATAGAAACAGAAAAAAAGATTGCCAGACTTATTCTAATGAGTCAACAATCACCTGATACTCATTCAGAGATGCAACAAAGACAAAGAAATACAGACCAATTTCCCTCATGAGCATTGACATGAAAATACTCAATAAAATACTTTCAAAGTGAACCCAAAACACATCAAAAAGACCATCCACCGTGGCCAAGTAGGCTTCATCCCAGAGATACAAGGATGGTTCTACATACAAAAATCTATCAATAAAATGGCAAGCCCAAACATCTTTATAGAGTTGTGTTTTTCAACTCTGCTACTTTGAATACAAAAAAGTAAACAGAAGTTAAGAAATTCTATTTCCAGAGGCCTGCTGACATCACTGATCATTCTTTTGAATAAATAAGTAAATACCTACTAGAGTTATGTGCCAATACCAAATACCAGAAAATTAAAATGAGAAGTATTCAATGGGAACAATGTTTTAATGACACATGGCCATAAGTGTTTGTTACCAAAAGTGAATAAAAGAAAAATTTGCATATCCAAAATACTAGAAGGTTAGTGTTCCCACTTGAAATTTCAGGAAATAATTTTGATAGATTAGTAAGAAAGGCAGTGGGTAGATTTCAATGACTTCGAATACATTGTTTGGTGGCATGTTAGGATCCATTAAAATCTTCTAAACACAAATGTTCCTTTTCTCTTTTCTGAGACTTTAAGTTAGAAATCGATGACTTCTTCATGATGATCATGCACATCCTGAACGTTTTAATATCTAAGCTTAAGTAAAACCCAAAACACATCTGGTCAAAACTTATTTTAAGCCATTTCTAAAATTTTACACACAAGCATATTTCAAAAGCAATTTATGCCACATGTTTCTAATTAATTTGCACTTTTGTCATCAGACATTTGTTCAGCAAAATTTATTTACATATTGTCCAACACGCCTTCCGAGCCTTACTTTCATATGTGACAGCATGAAACACTCTAATTTTAAATTGCAAGAGCTGGCTCTGAAACCTTCTACCTGAATGTTACTAATTTGGTTCATGTGGAGCCTCCATTTGACAAAACACTTCCATATTCTTTGCCACATTTTCTTTAACACTCTTTTTACTCTGTGTCCCCACATAGAAGCACTTATAGGACTAAGTGATATACATCACCATTGTCAGGCAGTGATGCCAAACCTGTCTGTGTGAAGACCATTGTCTTCAATATTTTAAGAGGTATTGCAGATGAAAGTGTCATTGATAAATAAGTGAAAAATGTTGGAGGCTCCAGGGAGTTTAGAGGTCTGGTGGGGTGGGGGTGGGGTGGGGGTATGGGGACATCCTTGTGGAGACAGGGAGTGGGGAGGAGGTATGGATTGGGGAACAGTCAGAGAGTGGACTGAGAGGAGGATAAAATCTGGAGTGTAAAAAAAAAGGTTAAACAATTTTTTTTAAAAGAAAAGGTTTCTTTACTGTAAAACTTTTCTGTACTCTTATATGCATAATGGATATTAGGAAATAAATACAGAAACAGCGTTTCTCAGACTCATCTGACAATGGGAAGAACCTTTAGTAGGATATTAATACTCTATTTTAAAAAACTTGAAAATCTTCTCTGTCAGATTTCAGACAGCTACAATGATGTGCTTATTACCGTCTGCCCGACTCTGTCACTCCAGTGAGACTACTTAGTTAATGTTTGCAAGATCAAAGTCCAGATTCTTTAAATGTACATGAAAGAATTACTAATAACTACTTCAACAAAGTAATCTGAGTTTTGACTAGTATAATAATGATAGATGAGCAACAATATGAAGAGGGATAAATCTAGTTCTCAGCAATTTTCAAAGGGAATGATTCTAGTGAAAACTACCATCTACTCAATTTTTAGTGTGTTAAATATATAGACATTTCTTGATTGTTATTATTACAATATAATTCTGAATTGGCATCTCTCACTGAACATTTTTTTTCAGAACCATCCCTATAAACATATGATGTATGCTGAGCAAACACAAAGTAATTTAAGTAATATTAGTTTAATCAAGACATAATTTTAACATTGTTAAATATCATTAAGGCAGTAGGCCCTCTTGCTTCTGCCTCAGCCTTCTAAAGGAAAGATTTCATTGATATGTTTATATAACTGAAAGATAATTTCACTGTGACCCAAATCACATAATACAATCCAAAGACCTTGGCAAATTAATTTAGAATTAGCTCATGTCTATACAATGCATGCCATCTCTTGTCTTTAATTATAAAGAAAATTAAGAACAGTCTCTGTTAAGAAATACACTCTTTAAACTGGTAAAATACACTGTGGAATGGCATACAATGCAATTTAGCTGAAAATCATAGATATTCTTAGCACAAGACAAAGATGAAAGAAGTTACTATTAGAAAATATTATTAAATATATTTAAATGTTTTCAGAAAACTTTCATTTCCACTATAAAAGTTTAATGGCCATGATAATTGTTCTCTAATTTTAAAAAAGTGGATAAAATGTATGAATTAGGAGTTCAGAAACAGGACAAAAGGCAACAGAATGCTATGATTTCTGAAAGAAGAAAATAAACTAGTTGAGTCTTCAGTTGCGCAGTTCATTACCTGGAAGCATTTGTTGGACTCTAGAGCTATCATCAATGGAGAATACAAATGACCCAAGAGTCAAGTAAGCTCAAGACAAGAAGTAGATACTGCTGGAGATTATGGGCAGATATTACCAGCCAGGAAGCTGTGAATAGAGCTAGAAGGTGGAAAGAAAGTTCTGAAGATCTATAGTCATGCTCTTATCTTTAAGTGATATTTTTTTCTTTCATCAAAATTTGTTAGGAGCCGCGTTCACCATAGCAACATGGCGCCGGTTTCCTGCTTCCTGGTTCTTCTTGTGAGCCTTGCTTGAATGTGCGCCTGTGCAAGGCGCGAAAACCAGTATGCTAATTTGGCGACATCATAAGAGCCAATGAGTGTGTGGCATGTCTCCTAAAGCTCTATATAAGCCACAGGCTTTTGGGGCTTGGCGTCCCTCGCCTCACTACCATCTAAGAGAGCTGTAACACTACCATCTAAAAGAGCTGTAACAATAAAACTGCTGTCAGAAGAATCCTGAGCATGGCGTTCTCCTTATCGGTGAGGCGGCGCCCTGCAACTGGTGCCGGAAACCCGGGGATGAAGCCGAACGTCTCGGTGTTTTATCCAGTTTCAAGGGAACCTGTTGGCTCAACAGAGGGTTCAGAACTGATGGCGCGAGAAGTCTAGACGCTTTTCTGCAAGGTATGGTGGATCATGTCTATTTTGCTATTGCTATCCCCGTTTGGGCCATGGTAGTTCTTGTGCTCTGCTTCTGTTTTAACTGCCATACACAAGGAAAGGAGTGTACTTGCCCTCCATGTATTTAGGAGCTGTAAGTCACAGGTAGATAACTGTGCAAGTTCGTTCCCTCTAAGCAGTATGGGTAACCACCAAATGAAGCTGCTTCTCTCAGCGATGCAGGCGTTGCTGCGCGAGCGCAGTTTAAAGGTTCCCAAGAAAGTGTTGTGTAATTTTCTGCGAGATGTGGCTTGGGTAGCTCCCTGGTTTGTTTCCACAGGGTCCTTGTCAAAGGGCTCCTGGGACAAGCTCGGTGGCGACTTGATTAATGAAAAGGAGAAGGGAAAGTTAAGACCAGGCACATGGCCGCTGTACAAAATGGTTAGAGCCTGTATAGAGGATGCAAAATGCCAAGATAAGGTAAAAGAGGGACAAAGAGCTTTAGCAGAACACCAGGATAGCCTATCAGAAGCAGAAAAGGAAAAGAACGCTAAGAATAGAACCAAGAAAAAGGAGGAAATTAAAAAAAAAGTAGCTACAAAAAAGGAACATAAAAAACAGGAAGAGCCTAAGAGAAAACTATATCCTGTGTTAACTGAGTTTCAGAATTTAAGAATTAATGACTCCGCCTCTGAGCAGACGTCCTCGGGGGACAAAGAAGATACAGAGGATACCGTCACCTCATCCTCTGATAGTGTGTTAGATCTTGAGGAACAGGCAGAGTTAGATAAAGAAGCAGCTCGTTATGAGTCTGAAAGATACGGGCTGGATTCGCCTTATGCACCGGGGTATGCCCCATCTGCCCCACCATTGGAGGAAGTAGTTAGAGTTAAAAAACAAAAAACAAAACAAAACAAAAAAAAAAACAAAAGAGAGACAGGAAAGACTGCCGTCCAATTCTCTTATTACAGCTAAGGAAAGAAAAAAAGATTAGAGTAGCCTTTCCCGTATGGGAAGATGCTAACCAAACCAGACAACATTCACAGCTAGATTTAAAACAATTAAAAACGCTAGCCGAATCGGTACAGACTTATGGAATCAATGCCTCTTTTACTCAGGCATTAATAGAAGACTTTGTGGCAAGGATGATGGAGGCGGCAGGAAGGATTTTTGGAGATCCTGAGACGGCCATGCCTCTCATAGAACAACTAATTTTTGAACAGTGTATTAGAGAATGCAGAAATGCTATTACACCTTGGAAAGGAAAAGGACTAAATGCATGGATGAAGGCTTGTAGAGAAATAGGAGGACCTCTATCTAATGCCGGATTGGCAGCTGCTGTTTTAGCGGCTCAGAGGGCCTCTAATGTTAAATGTTTCAGGTGTGGAAAACTGGGACACATACAAAGACAATGTAGAGCACCTGGCACTACTAATAACAATCATCCAAAGGTGCCTGGAATGTGTCCTAGGTGTAATAAAGGAAAACATTGGGCAAATGAGTGTAGGTCAGTTAAAGACGACAGAGGACATGTAATTTCTCCTCTGCCAAAAAACGGGCAATGGGGCCCACATCCCCAGGGCCCACAAATGTATGGGGCAATAGAGAGCTTACAGAACAATCCTCAACAACATCAAAGGATAAGACAATCAGGAGAGCCACGTCAGGCTCAGCAGGACTGGATCTCTGTGCCACCGCCAGAGCAGTACTAACACCCACCATGAGGTGTCAGCCTATACCTTCTGATTTCTCAGGACCCTTACCTGAGAATACAGTAGGACTAGTGCTAGGAAGATCGTCTACGACTCTAAGAGGATTAATTGTTCACCCCGGAGTCATAGATCAAGATTATGAGGGACAAATAAAAATCATGTGCTCATCACCAAGGGGGATTAGCTCTATAGCTCCTGGTGATAGAATTGCACAGCTATTAGTCCTCCCTAGTTTACATTCATTCTTTCCTAGTAAAGGTTTAACTAGGGGCATGAAGGGATTTGGCTCCTCTGGAGGACAGAATGTATTTATTTCATTAGATTTAGATAAACGCCCCACCGTAGAGTTGAAAATTCAAGGAAGGCTTTTCACAGGCCTCCTAGACACAGGAGGAGATACTACCATTATCTCTACCAATTGGTGGCCAAAGAACTGGCCTGTTAATAGCTCTTCACAAACCTTACAAGGTCTTGGATATGAGTCTGCTCCTGATGTTAGTGCAAGAGTATTGCATTGGGAAGATTCTGAAGGCAGACGAGGGACAGTTGTTCCTTATGTCTTGCCACTTCCAGTTAATTTATGGGGAAGAGATATCCTTAAACAATTGGAATTTAGGCTCACTAATGATTATTCTACACAGAGTCAAAAAATGATGAAAGAAATGGGGTGTGTCCCTGGAAAAGGATTGGGGAAGGCCTTACAAGGCAGGATCAGCCCTGTTTCTATTACAGAAAAACAAGACAGGAAAGGGCTGGGTTTTTCCTAGGGGCCATTGAGGGTGCATTGCCTATACCTTGGTTGTCAGAGGACCCTGTATGGGTTCCTCAATGGCAGTTAACCTCTGAAAAACTAGCAGCTGCAAAAGCTCTAGTTAAAGAGCAACTAAAACTAGGACATCTGGAGAGTTCTCAGTCACCATGGAATATGCCTATATTTGTGATTAAGAAAAAATCAGGTAAATGGAGGTTATTACATGATCTTAGAGATATTAATAATCAGATGCAATTATTAGGATCAATTCAAAAGGGTCTGCCACTGCTGACAGCCTTGCCTAGACATTGGGAGATTATAATAGTAGATATTAAAGATTGTTTTTTTCTCTATACCTTTACATCCCAAGGACAAAATTAGGTTTGCTTTCACTCTCCCAAGTATTAATCATGAGGAACCAGACTACCGATATCAATGGAGGGTCCTGCCACAAGGCATGGCCAATAGTCCCACTATGTGTCAAATATATGTCTCTTCTGCTATTGAACCAGTTAGAAAACAGTTTCCTAAGGTTAGAATTTGTCATTTTATGGATGATATACTCTTGTGTACCAATAACAAAGAAGTTTTACACCAAGCGTTCTCTCTGTTAGTTTCTACCTTAAAACAGAAAGGACTATGTATAGCACCTGAAAAGGTTCAGGAAGGAGAGATAGGAAAATTCTTGGGAGCAATAGTTACTCCTGAGTATATTAAACCACAGAAGGTTACTATTAGAAGAGATAAATTAAAAACATTAAATGATTTTCAAAAGTTACTAGGGGATATCAATTGGATTCGTCCTTATTTGAAATTAACTACAACTGAACTTCAACCCTTATTTAAAATACTTGAGGGAGATTCTAACATTACTTCATTGAGAACTTTGACCCCTGAATCGTCTAAAGTATTGGATAAAATAGAGATGGCCATACAACATGCTCAACTAGATAGACTTAATCCCGAATTATCTTTCCAGTTATGTATTCTTCCCTCTCCTCAACAACCAACTGCAGTACTGTGGCAAGAGGGACCCTTGCTATGGATTCACCCACATAGCTCTCCTGGAAAGACTTTAGGCTATTATCCTGCCTTAGTTGCAGAATTGGCTTTAAAGGGACTTCAACTGTCCGTGATGCATTTTGGACAATATCCTAATACAATTGTATGTCCTTATACTATGTATCAAATTCAAGTTTTATGTGCATGTCAAGATGCTTGGGCAATTTTAAAATGCTCATTCCCTGGAAATATTGATAATCATTATCCTAAACATCCCTTGTTACAATTTACTCTTTCTAACTCATTTATATTTCCCAAAGTTACTAAGACACATCCTATTCATCAAGCATTGGATATTCATACCGATGGTTCTAAGACAGGCATTGGTTGTTATGTGGTTAATAATGTCCCTACTCGAATTCAGTTTGATTATACATCTCCCCAATTAGTAGAATGTGCTATTGTAGCGATAGTGTTGCAAAGATTTTCAGAGCCTATAAACATAATTTCAGATTCACATTATGTTGTAGGAGCTGTTAAACAATTAGAAGTGGCTGATTTTATCCACCCTAAAAGCATGGTTGCTGAGATATTTAAAGATATTCAACACCATATTCGCGATAGGTGTCACCCATTTTTTATTCAACACATGAGAGCACATTCACTACTTCCTGGACCAATGTCTCAGGCTAATGCTATTGCTGATAAAGCCACTAAAAACCTATATTGGGTAAGTTCACCATTAGAAGGCGCAGTTGACTTCCATAAACTCTATCATGTACCAGCTAATACCCTAAGATTAAAGTTTCATTTAACTCGTGCAGAAGCGTGAGATATTGTTCTGAAATGTACCTCCTGTGCAGAATTCAGACCCTCTCCATCTATAGGGGTCAATCCCAGAGGTCTGCAACCTCTTCATATCTGGCAAATGGATGTTACACATTGCAATGCCTTTGGAAAACAAAAATTTATTCATGTATCTGTGGATACATGCTCTGGCATCATTCATGCCACCCCTCCTTGCGGGAGAGAAGGTGTCACATGTTATTACTCATTGTCTTGAAGCCTGGGCTGCTTGGGGCAAGCCCCTTCAGCTGAAGACTGATAATGCACCAGCTTATACATCTAAAACTTTTCAACAGTTTTGTCTGAGGCTTGGTGTCCGTCATATAACTGGCTTGCCATATAATCCTCAGGCACAAGGGATTGTGGAACGTGCCAATGGCACATTGAAAACTTATTTGCGCTCTGGGCTGGAGCAGACACAGAGTCGGTCTGCTCCCGTCCTGTTGAGAAACTGAATCCTGAGTCATCCAGGAGCCACTGCACTCAGAGCAGCTGGTAGGATCTCCATCTCACTCCCTAAACCCCAGAGATAGATCGGGGAGCCAGGGACATCCAGGGCACAGCAGCTACCCAAACCCCGCCCCTCCGGAATTCCACTTCCCTTCTGCCCCTGCCTGGTCCTCTGGGCTGGAGCAGACACAGAGTCGGTCTGCTCCTGTCCTGT
>NW_021621185.1:2275758-2300993 GCF_004785775.1 Grammomys surdaster | reverse complement strand
CCACCTGAGTATCTATCCCATGTGCAATCACCAAAGGTAGATGCTGATGTGGAAGACAGGAAGTGCATGCTGATAAGAGCCTGATATGGATATCTCCTCAGAGGCCTTCAAGAGTCTGACATATTCAGAGGCAGATGCTCACAACTAGCCATTGAACTGATCATGGGGTTCTCAATAGAGGAGTTAGAGTGAAGACTGAAGGAGCTGAAAGGATTTGAGGCACCATGAGGAGAGCAACAATACCAACCAACCACAGCTCCCAGGGTCTAAACCACCAGCCTGGGAGCACTTAGGGGGGATCCAGGGCTTCAGCTGAATATGTAAAAGTGGAGGGCCCTGCTGGGCATAGGTGGAAGAAGAGAACCTTGACCTCATGAAGGCTGGATGCCCCAGGGGGTGGGAATTTTGAGGGTGGGGAGGTGGGAGTGGGGGGGTGTAGATAGAGGTTACATCCACAGAGAAGAATGAGGAGGGGCGAGGGGATTGGGGGTTCCGAGGGGGTGGTGGGGGATGGGGTAAGTGGACAACATAGGAAATGTAAATAAATCATCCAATAAAAAAAAAAAAGAAAAAAAAAGAAAACTTATTTACAAAAACAAAAGGGAGGAATAGGCCCCAACATGGGACCTAAGACATCTATCTCCCTAGCCCTATTTACCTTAAATTTTTTAAATCTGGATTCTGATGGACAATCTGCTGCTGACAGACATGTGGCTCCAAGTCCTCAAAAATATGTTAAATGGAAAGATGTCTTAACTAACCAATGGAAGGGCCCGGATCCAGTTTTAGTGAGATCCAGGGGAGCTATCTGTGTTTTTCCACAGGATCAAGAAAATCCAATCTGGATACCAAGCAGACTGACCAGAACTGTGAAAGAGGACTCACCGACCCCTGAAGAAAATGCTAAAGATCCTGCTGATGATCTGCCTGCTTGAGAGAGCGATAAGTATACCATTGTGGGCTGTGGTAAGATCATGGCCAGTTCCCATCCCAGTACATTCCCACTCTAAAGTACTGCCAATGTTTACATCATCGAGCTGTCAGCTGGAGGCACCATGTGCCATACATTTAAACAAAGAGACTGTCAAGTATAATGCATCAAAATTTAGATTAAATGATACCTTGTGTTTCACCATAACAAACAGGGCAAAGACCCCATGCGTTGTACTTCGCAATGCTACATTGGGACACTGGATTGATCCGCTTGGAGATTCCCAAATAGGCACTGGTGTCCTGCTCGAGGTACTCAATAACATAGTGGCAGGACAATCTGAGGCCAGTGGAAATACATCTAACAAAAAACAGTCCCCTGTGAATATAACTACATTATTGCTAAAAAGTAAGGTAACCATACTTGAACGATCATATTGGCAAACCAATAATGCCACTAATGTCAGAGTGTGGCCATGGTGCCCTCCAGATCAGTCATTTCCACCAGTGTTTACTCACTGCCAATCTAAAAGGATGCCTAAGGTAGAAGTATCTCGAGGCTTCACCTTATCGCCACCTCTAAAAAGGATGGCTATGACAGGAAATAAAACAGGGAATGTAAACGAATGGCCATTTTATCAATGGGTGTTGACAAATTTAGCGGGGGCTGCTACCAGTTTATCAGCCTTTGCAACTCTAGGTGAGTCACAACATGACATTTGGAATGTATCAGCAACCAGAACTAATACTACACCAGTGATATTGAATGATATTAAATATAATAACTTGTTGGCAAATTATTCAGCCAAAAGGGCAGCAGTTTGTGTTTCGGCTCCCTTCTTTTTTATTTTAGGAGAATTTAAAAATAAAAGCAGCATATTAGATTGTGCGAATGTCACCTGCCAGTTGACAGAATGCTGGAATGGGTCCGCATCTTTAGCACTGCTGGTGCGGGTTCCGACCTTTGTCCCTATACCGGTGGATGCCGATCCCGATAAATTTCCAATAATCTCTTTAATTAGAGAAAAGAGAGATTTTGGCATCACGGCAGCCATTGTGACGGCCGTTGCAATGTCGGCTGCTGCAGCGGTGACTGCGGGTATTGCCCTAGCCAATCAAGTTCAAGCAGCAGAAACAATAAATAATATAGTGAATGCCTCGGCAGATGCTATGGTAAAACAGCATAAAATGAATAGCCATTTGATTTCTGGGATACTGCTTGCTAATCAGCGAATAGATCTATTACAAAGCAAAATGGAAGAAATTGCTGATATTCTTCAAGTAAGCTGTGTAAGTCATACTAAACACATGTGTATCACACCCTTGAAATATAACAATGAGTCTTTTACAGAAAGTACTAAATTATCTAATTTTTTACAAGGAAATTGGTCACAACAGGCTGAGGAGCTACAAGAAGAACTCCTGCTCATGACTGCTGTTTTGAATGGGACCAGAATAAACCCGATTGATGTTGAAGACTTCACTTCCTGGCTCACGTCCGCCTTCTCCTTTTTTAAGGAGTGGGTGGGGGTGGGAATGTTTGGCTGTATGATCTTTGGGGGAGTGCTGATCACACTCTGGTTGCTCTGCAAATTTAAAAAGCAACATCGTAGAGATAAAGTACTTATCACTCAAGCACTGCTTGCCTTAGAGCAGGGAACATCCCCTCAAGCTTGGTTGAATATGCTTAAACAATGAGACACTATCATTCAATGGGATACCCTGAGGGCTCGTGTTCCCATTGCACCAGGAATCCTGAGTGGTAGTCCTCCACACTTCCCAGGGCTCGGGTTCCCATTGCACGGGAGATAAGTGTGGAGGGTCTCACAACTGTTTAACTGCCTTGAACGCCTTACTGGTAGAATGGTGGGCTTGATCGGCGAAATAACAGTTGGAAAATTGTTGCAGCAATTTAATAAAAAAGGGGCAGATGTTAGGAGCCGCGTTCGCCATAGCAACATGGCGCCGGTTTCCTGCTTCCTGGTTCTTCTTGCGAGCCTTGCTTGAATGTGCACCTGCGCAAGGCTCGAAAACCAGTATGCTAATTTGGCGACATCATAAGAGCCAATGAGTGTGTGGCACGTCTCCTAAAGCTCTATATAAGCCACAGGCTTTTGGGGCTTGGCGTCCCTCGCCTCACTACCATCTAAGAGAGCTGTAACACTACCATCTAAGAGAGCTGTAACACTACCATCTAAAAGAGCTGTAACAATAAAACTGCTGTCAGAAGAATCCTGAGCGTGGCGTTCTCCTTATCGGCGAGGCGGCGCCCCGCAAAAATTGTTTATGCTTTTTTAATACATTCATATTGCTTCATGTAACTGATGGATAGTTGCTGTTTTTATTTGACTTGTTTAAGATTTTCATAAATATAAACACAATGCATTTTGATCAAATCCATCCCTCACTCACTTTCCTCTGCCATTGGCCATACCCCTGCCACCACTTTCCCTCCCAACCCCATGTACTCCTTTTTTATTATTATTCTTACATACAATACACTCTGACTGCAGTTTCCCCCCATTTCTCTTTCCAGCCCTGCCATACCTCCTGTCTCCCCCAGATCCGCTCCTCCTCCACTTCCCTTCAGAAAAGAGCAGGAATCCCAGAGATATAAACCAAACACAGCATAATGATACAATAGGACTAGTCACAAGCCTTCATATCAAGGGTAGACAAGGCAGTTCAGCAGAAAAAGAAGGCTCCCAAGAGCAGGCAAAAAAGTCAGAGATACCCCTACTTCCTCTGTTAGGAGTCCGACAAAAACTCCAAGCTAACAACCACAACATATTTGCAGAAGATGTAGTTCAGACCCATGCAGGCTCTATGGTGGCCTTTTCAGTCCCTGTGAGAGCCTATGAACACTTAATTAATTCTGTGTGCTGTGCTCTTCTGATGTCTTCCAATACTCTGGTTCCTACAATTCTTCTTCCTCCCCTGCCATGAGATTCCCTGAGCTCCAAGAGGAGGGACCCAGTGGAGATCTATAATTTGGCTTATCTCTCTTCCTAATGTTTGGCTGTTGGTCTCTGTATTGGCTCCCATCAGCAGCCCAAGAAATCCCCTTTGGCTGGGCACTTATCTATAACACAATATCATTAGGAATAATTTTACTGATTTTTTTAAATTCCAGTTCTCTGGGCTATCCTAACTCTAGTCTCTAGTCATCCAGGCAATAACAAGCATGGGCTTTCTCTCATGGTATGGACCTCAACTTAGATCAGTCATTCATTGGCCACTCATACAAGTCCTGCACCTCCATTGTTATGTCACATCTTGCAGGCAGGATAGATTGTAACTTGGTTTTGTGGTGGGTTGATGTCCCAGTCTCACCACTGGAAATTGTCTGGTTACAGAAGATGGATGGTTTGGATTCCATAATCTTCATTACTAGGAGTCTTCACTAGGGTCACCTACATAGAATACTGAGTTTCTATTGCACTTAAGGTTATACATCACTCCTCAAATGACCTCCAATTCCAGTCATGTCTCCCCATATTTTCTCCCTCTACCAATCCCCACCTGATCCCTTCTGTCCCATCCCCAACTGCCCCCCAGTCTATCTGTGAAATCTGCCTTGATTTCCCCCTCCAGGGAGACCCATGCATCCCCCTTACAGCCCTCCTTGTTACTTAGCCTCTCTGTATCTATGGATTGTAAAATGACTATCATTTACTAAAAAGCTAATATACACTTTTAAGTGCGTACATACTGTGTTTGCCTTTCTGGGTTTGGGATACCTCACTGAGAATGATTGTTTTGAGTTCCATCCATTTGCCTGAAAGCTTCATGATGTCATTTTTTTAACTACTGAGTAATACCCTTATTGTATGAATATGCCACATTTTCTTTATCCATTCTTTGGTTGAGGGACCTCTAGGCTATTTCCAGTTTCTGACTATTAATAATAAAGCTGAGAACATAGTTGATCAAATGTCTTTGTAATAGGAAGGAACAACTTTTGGGAATATGCCCAGAAGTGGTATAGGTGGGTCTTGATGTAGATCAATTCCCCATTTTTGAGGAACCATCATATTGATTTCCATGGTAGCTGTACACATTTGTACTCCCACCAGAAACGTAGTAGTATCCTCCTTGCTACACTTTCTGCCTGTATGAGCTGTCACTTGGATTATTGATCTTAGCCTTTCTGACAGGTGTAGGATGGAATCTAGTTTTGGTTTGTATTTCCATGGTATCTAACAATGTTGAACATTTCTTTAACTGTTTCTCAGCCATTTGAGATTCCTCTACTTTTTTTTATTAGATATTATATTTACATTTCAGATGTGATTTCCTTTCCCCATTTCCCCCCACCCAGGAACCCCTTATCCTATCCCCCCTTCTCCTGCTTCTATGAGGATGTGCCCTTACCCACCCTCCCACTCCCACTTCCCCACCCATGAATTCCCCCATACTGGGTCATCCAGCCTTCACTGGACCAAGGACCTCCCCTCCCACTTATGTCTGACACTGTCATCCTCCCCTACATGTACAGCTGGAGCCAAGGGTCCCTCCCTATGTGCTCCCAGGCTGGCATTTTAGACCCTGGAAGCTCTGGTTGGTTGTTATTGTTGCTCTCCTCATGGAGCTGAAAGATCCTTCAGTCTTCTCTCTCACTCCTCCAATGGGAACCCCATGATCAGTTCAATGGTTAGCTGTGAGCATCCGCCTTTATATATGTCAGGCTTTGGCAGACCTCTAAGGAGACAGCTATATCAGGCTCCTGTCAGCATGTACTTCTTGGCATTCATGTCAGTGTCTGTCTTTGGTAACTGCACATGGGATGGATACCCAGATGAGACAGTCTCCAGATGGCCCCTCCTTCAGTTTCTGTCCCACACATTTGTCTTCATATTTGATCCCGTGAGTATTTTGTTACTCCTTCTAAGAAGGACCAAAGCACCCACACTTTGGTCTTCCTTCTTCTTCTTGAGCTTCATGTGGTCTATGTGTTGTATCTTGGGTATTGCCAGCTTCTGGGCTAATATCCACTTATCAGTGAGTGCATACCATGTATGTTCTTTTGCAATTGGGTTACCTCACTCAGGATGACACTCTCTAGTTCCATCCATTTGCCTAAGAATTTCATGAATTCATTGTTTTTAATAGCTGAGTAGTAATCCATTATATAAATGTACCACATTTTCTGTATCCATTCCTCTGTTGAAGGACTTCTGGGTTCTTTCCAGCTTCTGGCTATTATCAATAAGGCTGCTATGAACATAGTGGAGCATATGTCCTTGTTATATGTTGGAACATCTTCTGGGAGTGCTATAGCTGGGTCCTCAGTTAATGCTATGTCCAATTTTCTGAGGAACCACCAAACTGATTTTCAGAATGGTTGTACCAGCTTGCAATCCCTCCAACAATGGAGGAGTGTTCCTCTTTCTCCACATCCTCACCAGTATCTGCTATCACCTGAGTTTTTGATCTTAGCCATTCTGACTGGTGTGAGGTGGAATCTCAGGGTTGTTTTGATTTGTATTTCAATGATGACTAAGGATATTGAACAGTTCTTTAGGTGCTTCTCGGGCATTCAAATCTCCTAAGTTGAGATTTGTTTGTTTAGCTCTATACCCCATTTTTAATAGGGTTATTTGGTGGTCTGGAGTCTAATTTCTTGAGTTCTTTGTATAAATTGGATATTACCCCTCTACAGTTTGTGATAATTTTATTGAGTATTTTGCATCGATATTCATAAGAAAAATTGGTCTGAAGTTCTTCTTAGTTGAGTCTTTGTGTAGTTTAGGTATAATTGTAATTATGGCTTCATAGAACAAATTTGGGAATGTTCCTTCTGTTTCTATTTTGTGGGATAGTTTGAAGATTAGAATCTCAGAAAGAAAAGAAAAAAACAGAGAAAACGTTTTAGATAGTCATCATTATAATTTTCCAAATTTAATAGTTGTAGTTGTTAAAATAAGAATTTCCCCACAGTTCCTTATATTTGAATATTTGGTTCTTAGCTAATGGACTTTTAAGAAGAATCAGGAAATGTGACCTTGTTGGAGGAAGTATGTCACTGGAGGAGGGCTTTAAAGTTTTAAAAGTCCATGCCAGACCCAGTCTCTCTTTCTTTCTTTCTCTCTCTCTCTCTCTCTCTCTCTCTCTCTCTCTCTCTCTCTCTCACACACACACACACACACACACACACATATACTGCCTCCTGACTGCAGATCAGGTTGTAGCTCTCAGCTACAGTTCCAGTTCCATGCCAGCCTGCCTACTGCTACCCTCCACACCATAACAGCCATCGCCTAACCTTCTAAAACTGTAAGCAAATTCCCAGTTAACTTCCTTCTTATAAAAGTTGGCTAGGTTCTCACGTCTCTCTTCACAGCAGTAGAACAGAATCTAAGACAGAAATTCTGAATAGTCTAAACCTGAAGAAAATCAAACATAATGGTAGAACTAATAATATGATAATACAACACTATCATAACAAACCACAGTATAATAAATCATTGAAAAGAAAATGTAAGTAAAAAACCTTTGAATACAAAGAGGAAGAAAAGGACACTATTTTGTGAAGAAAAAACATAAGAGAGCTTTTACTTTAAATGGGCAGGGAGTAATTCTAACAACAATAAAATGATGTCTTAACACCAAGGGGCTACAAAGACCAGCAGGTAATAACACTGGCTGCTCTTCCAGAGGACATAGACTTGGTTCCCAGTACTCACCTGGTGGCTCATGGCCTGTAACTCTGGTTCCTGGAGATCAAGCACTCTCTTTTTAGGCTCTATAGGCAGTAGCATGCATGTGCTGTACTTTACATTCAGGTAAGCACTCACATACATAAAGCAAAAGTAAAAAAAAAAATCTTTAAAGAAATTTAATCTCCTTACAGAAAGTTATGCTACAGCAAAGTGTGAGTTTACAGAAAAGAGTGATAAGTACCAGAAATGATAAATACATGAGTAAAACTAGAGTATTTTTCTCTCATTTGTAACTCCTTGAAGGATACATAATTGTGATATAATACAAAATACATTTAGGGTGTATCCTTCTGGTTGCTGAATCTCCTAGAATCTTTGTTGATATGAATAGTATGATAATATTTTCTCCTAGCATTTGATCTTTGAGGTCAGTCTCTATTACAGAGCTCCTAAATTCAATATTCTGATGATGTTCAAACATGATGACTGGAGCTCCTGAATAGCCACAAGATATCAAGAAAGGTGCTGTTTGCCAGGAGAAATGGCCATTTGCTCAGAGAGTTGGAGCTTTTCATCTTACCTTCTTCCTCCATTTCCAAGTATGAGATGGGGTGAAAGTTGATTTGATCATAGTAGCCAGTAATTTCATCAATCATACCTTATGAGGACTCCATAAAAATTATTACATTGTGAAAGTTCATGCATAGCTTTACATCGGTGAAGTTCAAGTCATTGCATATCAAGAAGCCATGAAACTCTATTTCTTCCTAGGTCCTGTGTCCTAAGCATCTCCTTCCATTTGTCTGTTCCTCAGTGTGAACTTAAGTCAACTGATCTCCTGGTTTCCCTAAGTTGCTCTCAAGTTAATTGAACTCAAGTGTAGAACAAAGAGAACTCTGACTCTATGGCTGGTTCACTGAAAGTCATAGACCAGAACTTCTCCCCAGCATTTGAAACAGGGGATGCTTGTGTGTATCTAAGTCCATCTGTGAAATACAAGGAAATCACTACATAGTTGGTATCAGGATTTAATTTAGCTATGACATAGAGCAGTGTTCACTGCTTTGTGATGGGACCCATCATATTTTAGTGACCATAGATGAAATTTTAATTGTAGCACTGAATGTAGAAAAAAAGAAAGACCAGTTTGTTTTGCTTGATAAAGACTCATGAAGTATGAGGAAGTAATGGACAGCACCAATAACAGAGTTATAAAATTCTATAGTGCTATTATTACAGGTGCAATATGACAAGTAAAAGGGGTGTGTGTGTGTGTGTGTGTGTGTGTGTGTGTGTGTGTAATTGTACAAGTATATTTTCTTATTTTGGACTTTTTAGATTTGCACATATGCACTGCCAAACTATTAAAAACAATCAACATATGGAACAAGCCTAGATGCCTATTAACAGAAAAATAGATAACAAGAATGTTGTATAAGTTTACTCTGCCAGAAAGAAGGAGGAAATTATGTAATTTTCAAGAAAATAGATGTAACTGCAGACTAACATGATAATCAAGTTAATGGAGACTCTCAGGAACAAATATCATGTGTTTTCGTTCATGTGTGTAATCTAGATTTATACATGTATTTGTATACATATGAAATGCAAGTAGAATAGTGTCTGAAAATGGTGGAAGAGGACTAACAGGAGCGAACTGGGTTAACAAAAAGTTTAATAGGGAGATGAAGACAAAGTGTTTTGTCTTTCATTTGCATTTCCTAGATATCTCTGTGTGTGTGCCTCTCTCTGTCTCTCTGTCTCTCTGTCATTCTGTCATTCTGTGTGTGCGCGTGTATGTCTGTGTGTGTGTGTGTGTATAACAGAGAGAAACAGAGAGAAAGAGAGTCAGAGGCAACAGGTGGAGGAAGGGAATCAGAAGGAGGAAAGAGAGATGAAAGTGGTGATTAAAAGCACCACACAGAAATTGGAAAGATGATTCAGTGGTTAAGGGCACTTGTCATTCTTGCAGAGGACTAGGCTTGATTCCCATAACCTAATAGTGGTTCATAAATATCTATAACTTCAGCTGTATAAAATCTGATGCTCTCTTCTGAGTATGACAAGTACCAGGCACACGCATGATGTATACAGGAAAAGCACTCATACATATACACTAAAAAAATTTTAGAACATAAATGTAAAAGTAATACATGAAAATGATAAACCATACAAGCAGTAATTAAAAGACATCTGGGAGGAGCTCTGACAGATCAGGATCTCAGGAGATTGGTCACACAAAGATTTCAGGATCCCAAACGCAGCTTGACTCCAAGAAGCTCTGACACACCCAGGATCTCAAGATCACAGGATCCTAGAATCACAAGATCACAGAGACAGCTGGATTCTGAGAAGTTCTGACACAACCAGGATAACAGGAGGGACAGGCTCCAGTCAGAGACAGCAAGGGCAGGTAGCACTAGAGATAACCAGAAGGCAAGAGCCAAGCACAAGAACATAAGCAACAGAAAACAAGGCTCCTTGGCATCATCAGAATCCAGTTCTCCCACCACAACAAGTCCTGGATACCTCATCACACTGGAAAAGCAAGATTAGGATTTAAAATCACTTTTCATGATGATGATAGATGACATTAAAAAGGACATAAAAAATTCCTCTAAAGAAATACAAGAGTACACAGATAAACAGGTAGAAGCCCTTAAAGAAGAAACACAAAAGTCCCTTAAAGATTTAAAAGAAAACAAAAACAGGTGAAGACATTGAACAAAATAATTCAGGATCTAAAAATGAAAATAGAAACAATAAAGAAATCACAAGAGAGACAACCCTTGAGATAGAAAACCTAGGAAAGAGATCCAAAGTGACAAGAGATAGAAGAGAGAATCTCAGGTACAGAAAAAAAACATAGAAAACGTTGGCACAATAGTCAAAGAAAATGCAAAAAGCTCCTAACACAAAACATCCAGGATTCCAGGACACAATGAGAAAACCAAACTTAAGGCTAATAAGAATAGAAGAGAGCAAAGATTCCAAACTTAAATGGCCAATGAATATCTTCAACAAAATTATAGAGGAAAACTTCCTAACCTAAAGAAAGAGATTACCATGAACATACAAGAAGCCTACAGAACTCCATATAGACTGGAACAGAAAAGAAATTCCTCCTATCACATAATAATCAAAACACCAAGAACAAAACAAAACAACAACAACAAAAAAAGAATATAAAAACCAGTAAGGGAAAAAGGTCAAGTAACATATAAAGGCAGACCTATCAGAATTACACCAGACTTCTCAACAGAGACTGTAAAAAACAGAAGATTTTTGGCAGATGTCATACAGACCTGAAGAGAACACTACTGCCAGCCCAGGCTACAATACCCAGCAAAATTCTCAATTACCATAGATGGAGAAACCAAGATATTCCATGACAAAACCAAATTTACACAATATATTTCCACAAATCCAGCCTTAAAAAGGATAATAGATGAAAAACTCCAACACAAGGAGGAAAACTCCAACCTAAGAAAAGCAAGAAAGTAATCTTCTGTCAAGAAACCCAAAAGAAGTTAGACACACAAACATAATTCTGTATCTAACAACAAAAATAACAAGAAGCAACAATCATTTTTCCTTAAAATCTTTTAGCACCAATGTACTCAATTCCCCAGACTTACAGACTGGATACATAAATAGGACCCAGCATTTTGCTGCATACAGGAAACACACCTCAGTGACAATGACAGCCACTACCTCAGACTAAAGGCTGGAAAAAAAATATTCCAAGCAAACGGAATGGTCCCAAGAAACAAGCTGGAGTAGCCATTTTAATATCAAATAATATTGACTTTCAACCAAAAGTTAACAAAAAAGTTAAGGAAAGACACTTCATTCTCATCAAAGGAAAAATCCACCAAGATGAATTCTCAATGCTGAACGCCTATGCTTCAAATGCAAGAGCACCCATATTTTAAAAATTAATTAATTAATTAATTAATTAATTAATTAAAAAAACCTTTACTAAAATTCAAGCACACATTACACCTCATGCAATAATAGTGGGAGACTTCAACACGTGCTCTCGTGAATCAACAGATCATAGAAACAGAAGCTAAAAAGAGCTACAGGGAAACTAGCAGAAATTATGAACCAAAAGGATTTAACAGATATCTATAGAACATTTCACCCTAAAACAAATGAATATACCTTCCTCTCAGCACCTCATGGTACCTTCTCCAAAATAGACCATATAATTTATCACAACACAGACATCAACAGATACAAAGAGATTGAAATAATACCATGCGTCCTATCAGATCACCACAGATGAAGGCTCATCTTCAATAACCACAAAAACAATGAAAAGCCCACATACACATGGAAGCTGAATAACTCTATACTCAATGATAACTTGGTCAAAGAAGAAATAAAGCAAAAAAATTAAAGACTTTTTAGAATTTAATGAAAATGAAGGCACATCATTCCAAAACTTATAGGACACAATGAAAGCAGTGCTAAGAGGAAAACTCATAGCTCTAAATGCTTACAAAAAGAAACTGGAGAGCATACACTAGCAGCTTGACAGCACACCTGAAAGCTTTAGAACAAAAAGAAGGAAATACATCCAAGAGGAATAGACAGCAAGAAATAATCAAACTCAGGGCTGAAATCAACCAAGTAGAAACCGAAAGAACTATACAAAATATCAACAAAACCAGGAGCTGGTTCTTTGAGAAAGTCAACAAGATACATAAACCCTTAGTCAGACTAACCAGAGGGCACAGAGTCAGTATCCAAATAAATAAAATCAGAAATGAATGTAATAGAAACCAAGGAAACTGAAAAAAAATCATCAGATCCTATTACAAAAGCCTATACTTAACAAAACTGGAACATCTGTACGAAATGGACAATTTTATAGACAGATACCAGGTATCAAAGTTAAGTCAGAATCAGATAAACCATCTAAACAGTCCCATAACCTACAAAGAAATAAAAGCAGTCATTAAAAGTCTCCCAACCAAAGTCTCCCAAACAAATAAAGCCCAGGACAAGATGGTTTTAGTGCAGAATTCTATCAGACCTTGAAAGAAGACCTAATACCAATACTCTTCAAATTGTTCCATAAAATAAAAATAGAAGGAACACTACCTAATTCATTCAATGAAGCCACAATTATTATTATACATAAACCACACAAAGACTCAACAAAAAGAGAACTTCAAAACAATTTCACTTATGAATATCAATACAAAAAATAAACTCAATAAAATTCTCGCAAACTGAATCCAGGAGCACATCAAAACTATCTTCTATGATGATCAAGTGGGCTCCATCCAAGGGATGCAGGGATGGGTCAACATATGGAAATCCATCAGTGTAATCCACTATACAGAGGATAAACAAACTCAAAGAAAAAAACAAATGATTATCTCATAGATGTTGAGAAAGTATTTGAAAAATTTCAAAACCCCTTCATGGTAAAAGTCTTGAAAGATCAGTAACTCAAGGCCCATACCTAAACATAGTAAAAGCAATATGCAGCAAATCAGTAGCCAACATCAAACTAACTGGAGAGAAACTTGAAACAATCCCACTAGAATTAAGGATTAGACAAGGCTGTCCACTTTCTCCCTATCTATTCAATATAGAACTCAAAGGACTAGGCAGAGCAATTAGACAACAGAAGATCAAAGGGGGCCGGGCAGTGGTGGTTCATACCTTTAATCCCAGCATTTGGGAGGCAGAGACATGTGGATTTCTGAGTTCAAGGCCAGCCTGGTCTACAGAGTGAGTTCCAGGACAGCCAGGGCTACACAGAGAAACCCTGTTTCCAAAAAACAAAAACAAACAGACACACAAACAAAAAAAGAAGATCAAAGGGATACAAATTGGAAAGGAAGAAGTCACAATATCACTATTTGCACATGATATGATAGAATATTTAAGTGGCCTGAAAAATTCCACCAGAGAACTCCTAAACCAGATAAACAACTTCAGCAAAGTGGTTGGATATAAAATTAACTCAAACAAATCCTATACTTAAAAGATAAACAGGATGAGAAAGAAATTAGGGAAAGGACACCCTTCACAATAGTCACAAATAATATAAAGTACCTTGGTGTGACTCTAACCAAGCAAGTGAAAGATCTATATGACAAGAACTTCAAGTCTCTGAAGAAAGAAATCAAAGAAGATCTCAGAAGATGGAAAGCTCTCCCATGCTCATGGATTGGCAGGATTTATATAGTAAAAATTGCCTTCATGCTGAAAGCAATTTACAGATTCAATCTAACCCCATCAAAATTCCAACTCAATTCTTCAAAGAGTTAGAAAGAGCAATTCGCAAATTCATTTGGAATAAAAAAAAGGATAGCAAAAACTATTGTCAGCAATAAAAGAACTTCTGAGGGAATCACCATCCTTTACCTCAAGCTGTATTACAGAACAATAGTGATTTTAAAAACTTCATGGTATTGGTACAGAGACAGGTAGGTAGACCAGTGGAATATAATTGAAAAGACAGAAATGAACCCAGGCACCTATGGTCAGTTGATCTTTGACAAAGGAGCTAAAACTGTCCAGTGGGAAAAAGACAGCATTTTCAACAAATGGTGCTGATTCAACTGGTGAACAGCATGTAGAAGAATGCAAATCAATCCATTCTTATCTCCTCTCCGTGTGCAAAGCTAAATTTAAGTGGATCAAAGCCCTCCACATAAACCAGGTACACTAAAACTAGTTGAGGAGAAACTGGGGAAGAGCCTCGAACACATGGGCACAGGGGAAAATTCCTGAACATAACACCAGTGGCTTATGTTCTAAGATCAGGGGTCAACAAATAGAACCTCATAAAATTGAAAAGCTTCTGTAAAGCAAGGGACACTCTCAATAGGACAAAATGGCAACCCACAGATTAGGAAAAGATATTTAACAATGCTACATCTGATAGAGGGCTGATATCCAAAATATACAAAGAACTCAAGAAGGCAGACTCCAGACAACCAAATAACCCTATTTTTAAAAAGGAGTACAGAGCTAAATAGAGAATTCTCAACTGAGGAATCTCGAATGGCTGAGAAACACTTAAAGAAATGTTCAACATCATTGGTGATCAGAAAAATCAAAATCAAAATGACCCTGAGACTCTACCTCATACCAGTCAGAATGACTAAGATCAAAAAAGCAGGTGACAGCAGATGTTGGAGTGGATGTGGAGAAAGAGGAACACTCCTCCATTGCTGGTGGAATTGCAAGCTAGTAAAACCACTTTGGAAATCAGTCTGGCAGTTCCTGAGAAAATTGGAAATAGTTCTACCTAAAGACCCGGTTAGAATGCTCCTGGGCTTATACCCAAAAGGTGCTCTATCATAAAACAAGGACACATGCTCCACTATGTTCATAACAGCCTTATTTATAATAACCAGAAGCTGGGAAAGACCTAGATGTCCCTGAACAGAAGAATGGATATAGAAAATATGTTACACATACACAATGGAGTACTACACAGAGGTTAAAAACAATGACTTCATCAAATTCACAGGCAAATGGATGGAATTAGAAAATATTATCCTGACTAAGGTAACCCATACACAAAAGAACACATATGGTATGTACTCACTTATAAGTGGATACTAACCCAAAAGCTCACAATGCCTATGATACAACCTACAGACCATATGGAGCATAGAAGGAAGGAAGACCAGGGGGTGGATGCTTCTCCTACATTGAAAGGGGAACAGGAAAATTGTGGGAGATGGAACGAGAGGGGGGGAAAGTGAGGGATAAAGGAGGAGGAAGAAATAAAGGTGGCAGTATCAGAATCTGGAAGAGATGTGAGAGAGGTACTGAGGGTTAGGAAATCGAATAAAAATAGGTAGCAGGGGGATGAGGAACTGGGGATAGCTACTGGAGTGTCCCAGAAACCAGAAAAATGTGAGGCTCCCAGGACCCAAAGTGACTGACTTTAGCAGTAATGTGCAGAGAAAGGGGAGAGAGAACCTGTGGAGACCACTTTCAGTAGACAGGCATGGTCCCTGGTCAAGGGATGGGGCCACCCACCCATCTCAAAGTTTTTTAACCCAGAAATGTATTTGTCCAAAGGAAGAACAGGGACAAAAAATGGAACAGAGACTGAAGGAAGGGTCAACTGGGTAACAGCCTCACCTGTGGATACATCATGTCTGCAGACACCAAACCTAACACTGTTGCCATGGTCAAGAGGTGTTTGAAGACAGGAACCAAGTATGGTAGCTCCTGGGGAGGTCCAGCCAGCAACTGACCAATGCAGAGGCGGATGCTTGGAGTCACCAGGCTCAAGAAACCTGGTGGGGGAGCTGGCAGAAGGACTGGAGGAGCAGAGGGGGTTTGCAAACCAATTGGAAGAACAACATAGGCTAGACCACCAACCAAGGAGTGTACCTAGAGGGATCCATGGCTCCAGATACATATGTAACAAAGAATGGCCTTGCCCAACAGCAATGGTAGAGGAGGCCCTTGGTCCCAGGGAGGTTTGATGCCCCAGAGTAGGGGGATACTGGAGCAGTGAGGTGGGACAGTGTAGGTGGGTGGGCAAGTACTCTCATACAGGCAAAAGTGAGGGGTGGGGCAGATGTGGGATGGGGTGGAGTGGAGTTCTGAATACCCAAGATACAATTCACAGACCACATGAAGCTCAAGAAGAAGAAAGACCTAAGTGTGGATGCTTCAGTCCTTAGAAGATGGAACAAAATACTCACAGGAGGAAATACTGAGACAAAGTGTGGAGCAGAGACTGAAGGAAAGGCCATGCAGAGACTGCCCCACCTGGAGATCCATCCCATATACAGTCACCAAACCCAGACACTA
This sequence comes from Grammomys surdaster, assembly GCF_004785775.1. Lineage (NCBI taxonomy): Eukaryota > Metazoa > Chordata > Mammalia > Rodentia > Muridae > Grammomys > Grammomys surdaster. The sequence goes on along the minus strand of NW_021621185.1, from coordinate 2,284,593 downwards.
TTGTGGATGCCAAGAAGTGCTTGCTGACAAAAGCCTGATACAGCTGTCTCCTGAGAGGTTCTGCGAGAACCTGACAAATACAGAGGTGGATGCTCCCAATCAACCATTGGACTGATCATGGTGTCCCCCAATGGAGGAGTTAGAGAAACGACTGAAGGAGTTGAAGGGGTTTGCAACCCAATAGGAAGACAAACAATATCAACCAACCAGACACTCCCAGAGCTCCCAGGGACTAAACCACCAACCAAAAAGTACCCATGTCTTCAGCCGCATATGTAGCAGAGGATGGCCTTGTCGGGCATCAATAGGAGGAAAGGTCCTTGGTCCTATGAACGCTTAATGCCCCAGTGTAGGGGAATGTCAGGGTGAAGAGGTGGGAGTGGGTGGGTGGGTGGGGGAACACCTTCATAGAAGCAGGGAGAAGGGAGGTGGGATGGGGGTTGTGGGGGGGAGGGTGGAATGGGGATAGCATTTAAAATGTAAATAAAGAAAATATCCAATTAAAAAAAACACATCTGGGAAATTTGTGTTGGTATGAGTTAGACTTCACATCAAGGAATATTATCAGATTTCAAAGTGGGCATTCCATAGTGACGAAGGGGTTATCACATCAAGAATAGACACCAGTATTCAATATGTGTGCCACTAATAACAGAAATTCCAAAAATCGTAAAGTTGACAGACATGAGAGTGAGTAGACAGCCACAGATTTTAATAATTCCTACTGAATAATTGCATAGAAAAAACACAAGAATTGCTAAGGCTTTCAATATTGTAAATCAATTTGATCTAGTTGGTACATATAAAAATTATAACAAAAAATAACAGAATGCATATGCCCTCTTTTCAAGTATACATGATATAGTCACCAAAATAGATCATGTGCTAGACCACAAATAAGTGTCTCAATGGCCTCAACCCCAACTAAAGAATTACAGGTAAATAAAACTGGGAACAGGAGAGCTAATTCTCTACAGGAAAGAGCATACAATTAGCTGTCCATTACCAAATGATGAGCCCTGAAAACATCCATACAAGTAACACTATATGTGTTCAATGCACACAGTAACAATTAAGGAAATAGAGACCTTGACCTGAATGAAACTGCTGAGGAGTATGCTTTGAAGGAGGAGAGGGAAGGGAGATATGTTGCAATTAAATTACAATCACAAATTTTTTAAAATTTAAAATAATTAATAAATAAATAAATACAACTAATATAAAAAGTAAATATTCTGGCAAAAATAGAATGAAAGCCAGAAGTCAATAATGACATAATATCAAATATATCTCAAATAGTTAGAAATTTATACATATCTAAACATGTGATTCAAAGAACAAGAAAGTAGGAAATAGTTTAACTGAATGCATACAAAAACCTACCAACTTTGGTGTAATACAGATAAAATAGTGCCCATAGAATAATATAGGAAGATGTGACATCTTTAAAAGACACTAACCCAATTTGAATAACATTTATAGATTGTACAAAAATTCAAAATAAGCTAATTTTCATAATATAAGAAACAAAAAAGAAGTAAAAAGTAATAAAACAACAAAGGCGTAAAAATTTTAAGGCTAAGAGTGAAAAGGTAAAAAAAAAAAAATTCAAGATAAAAGAACAAAGAAGGCTTTGGGCTGGGGCAGACACAGAGTTGGCCTGCTCCTGTGGAGATACTGTATCCTCAGCCATCCTAGAGGAGCCACTGCACTCAGAGCAGCCGGTAAGAACTCCATCTCACTCCCTAAGCCCCAGAGATACATCTGGGAGCCAGGGACATTCAGGACACACCAGCTACCCAAACCCCGCCCCTCCGGAATTCCACTTCCCTTCCACCCCTGTCTGGTCCTTTGGGCTGGGGCAGACACAGAGTTGGTCTGCTCCTGTGGAGATACTTAATCCCCAGCCATCCTAGAGGAGCTACTGCACTCAGAGCAGCAGACACCAAGGGGGTTTGCACTTGGGAGACATTGTATCCGGAGCCATTATAAGGGAACCACTGCACCCAGAGCAGAAGGATTTCCAGATCCAAGAGGTAGCCTGAGTCCCAGGAGTTCTTCCACCCAGGAGATTAGGATCATAAGACCACAGAGACTTCTGGACTCTGAGGAGCTCTGCAACAAGCAAGATAACTGGAAATACAGACTCCAGTCTTACACAGTGAGGGCAGGTAACACTAGAGTTAACCAGAAGGTGAAAGGCAAGCACAAGAACATAAGCAACAGAAACCAAAGTTTCTTGGCATCATCAGTACCCAGTTCTCCCAATATAGCAAGCCCTGGACACCCCATCACACCTGAAAAGCAGGATTCAGAATTAAAATCTCTTCTCATGATGATGATAGAGGATTATAAGAAGGAATTAAGTAACTCCCTTAAAGAAATACAGGAGAATACAAGTAAACAGGTTAGAAGCCCTTAAAGAGGAATCACAGAAATCCCTTAAAGAAATGCAAGAAAACACAAAGAAGGAATTAAACAAAAACATTCAGGATCTGAAACTGGAAATAGAAACAATAAAGAAAGCTCAAAGGGAGACAACCATGGAGATAGAAAACCTAAGAAAGAGATCAGGGGTCATAGACGCAAGCATCACCAACCGAATACAAGAGATAGAAGAGAGAATCTCAAATGCAGAAGATACAGTGGAAAATTTTCTTTCACACAGTTGTCAAAGAAAATGCAAAATGCAAAGACTCCTAACTCAAAACATCCAGGAAATCCAGGACACAATGAGAAGACCAAACCTAAGGATAATAGGTATAGATGAGAATGAAGATTCCCAACTTAAAGGGCCAGTAAATATCTTCAACAAAATGATTGAGGAAAACTTCCCTAACCTAAAGAACAAGAAGCCCATAAACATACAAGAAGCCTACAGAACACCAAATAGACTAGACCAGAAAAGAAATACCTCCCGTCACATAATAATCAAAACATCAGATGCACAAAACAAAGAAAAAATACTAAAAGCTGTAAGGGAAAAAGGTCAAGTAACATATAAAGGCAGACCTACAAGAATAACACCAGACTTCTCACCAGAGACTATAGAAGCCAGAAGAGCCTGGACAGACATCATACAGACACTAAGAGAACACAATTGCCAGCCCAGATTACTATACCCAGCAAAACTCTCAATCAATATAGATGGTGAAACCAAGATATTCCATGACAAAACCAAATTTGTACAATATCTTCCCACAAACCCAGCACTTCGAAGGATGATTGATGGAAAACAGCAACACAAGAAGGGAAACTACAACAAGAAAAAGCAAGGAAGTAATCTTCCAACAACCCCAAAAGAAGATAACTATACAAACATAATTCTACCTCTAATAACAAAAGTAACAGGAAGCCACAATCATTTTTCCTTAATATCTCTTAACATCAATGGTCTCAATTCCCCAATAAAAAGACACAGACTATCAGACTGGATACACAAACAAGACCCAGAATTTTGCTGCATACAAGAAATGCACCTCAGTGACAAAGACAGACACTACCTCAGAGTAAAAGAGTGGAAAACAATTTTCCAAGCCAATGATCCCAAGAAACAAGCTGGAGTAGCCATTCTAATATCAAATAAAATCGACTTTCATCCAAAATTAATCAAAAAAAGATAAGGAAGGACACTTCATACTCATCAAAGGAAAAATCTACCAAGGTGAACTCTCAATTCTGAACATCTATGCTCCAAATGCAAGGGCACCTACATACATAAAAGAAACTTTACTAAAGCTCAAAACACACATTACACCTCACACAATAATAGTGGGGGATTTCAACACCCCACCCTCAGCAATGGACAGATCATGGTAACAGAAACTAAACCGAGACACTTTGACATTAACAGAAGTTATGAACCAAATGGACTTAACAGACATCTATAGAACATTTCATCCTAAAACAAAAGAATATACCTTTTTCTCAGCACCTCATGGTACCTTCTCCAAAACAGACTGTATAATTGGTTACAAAACAAGCCTCTACAGATACAAAAAGATTGAAATAATCCCTTGCATCTTATCAGATCACCATGGACTAAGACTGGTCTTTAATAATGACAAAACCAATGGAAAACTCACGTGCACATGGAAACTGAACAACTCTCTACTCAATGATGACTTGGTCAAGGAAGAAATAAAGAAAGAAATTAAAGACTTTTTAGAATTCAGTGAAAATAAGGACAAATCATACCAAAACTTATGGGACTCCAGGAAGGCAGTGATAAGAGGAAAACTCATAGCTCTAAGTGCCTACAAAAAGAAACTGGAGAGAGCACACACTAACAACTTAACTGCACAACTAAAACCTCTAGAACAAAAAGAAGCAAATATACCCAGGAGGAGTAGAAGGCAGGAAATAATCAAACTCAGGGCTGAAATCAACCAAATAGAAAGAGAAAGAACAACACAAAATATCAACAAAACCAGGAGCTGGTTCTTTGAGAAAATCAACAAGATAGATAAACTGTTAGCCAGATTAACCAGAGGACACAGAGACAGTATCCAAATTAATAAAATCAGAAGTGAAAAGGGAGACATAACAACAGAAACTGAAGAAATTAAAAAAATCATCAGATCCTACTACAAAGGCCTATACTCAACAAAACTGGAAAACCTGGATGAAATGGACAACTTCCTAGACAGATACCAGGTACCAAAGTTAAATCAGGGGCAGATAAACCATCTAAATAGTCCCATAACCCCTCAGGAAATAGCAGCAGTCATTAAAAGTCTCCCCACTAAAAGAAGCCCAGGGCCAGATGGTTTTAGTGCTGAATTCTATCAGACCTTCAAGGAAGACCTAATACCAATTCTCTTCAAACTATTCCACAAAATAGAAACAGAAGGAACACTACCCAATTCGTTCTATGAAGCTACAATTACACTCATACCCAAACCCCACAAAGACCCGACAAAGAAAGAGATCTTCAGACCAATCTCCCTTATGAACATCGATGCAAAAATACTCAATAAAATTCTAGCAAACCAAATCCAAGAACACATCAAAACAGTCATCCATCATGATCAAGTAGGTTTTATCCCAGGAATGCAGGGATGGTTCAATATTCAGAAATCCATCAATGTAATCCACTATATAAAAAAACTCAAAGATAGAAACCACATGATCATCTCACTAGACGCTGAGAAAGCATTTGACAAAATTCAACATCCCTTCGTGATAAAACTCTTGGAAAGATCAGGAATTCAAGGCCCATACCTAAACATAGAAAAAGCAATATACAGCAAACCAGTAGCCAACATCAAACTAAATGGAGAGAAACTTGAAGCAATCCCACTAAGATCAGGGACTAGACAAGGCTGCCCACTCTCCCCCTACCTATTCAATATAGTACTGGAAGTCCTAGCCAGAGCAATTAGACAACAAAAAGAAGTCAAAGGGATACAAATAGGAAAGGAAGAAGTCAAAATATCACTATTAGCAGATGATATGATAGTATACTTAAGTGACCCCCAAACTTCCACCAGAGAACTCCTAAACCTGATAAACAACTTCAGCAAAGTGACTGGATATAAAATCAACTCAAACAAATCAGTAGCCTTCCTCTACATGAAAGATAAACAGACTGAAAAAGAAATTAGGGAAATGACACCCTTCACAATAGTTGCAAATAATATAAAATACCTTGGTGTGGATCTAACGAAGCAACTGAAAGGCCTGTATGACAAGAACTTCAATTCCCTGAAGAAAGAAATCGAAGAAGATCTCAGAAGATGGAAAGATCTCCCATGCTCATGGATTGGCAGGATTAATGTAATAAAAAAGGCCATCTTGCCAAAAGCAATCTACAGATTCAATGCAATCCCCATTAAAATCCCAACTCAATTCTTCACAGAGTTAGAAAAGGAAATTCTCAAATTCATATGGAATAACAAAAAACCCAGGATACGGAAAACTATTCTCAACAATAAGAGAACTTCTGGAGGAATCACCATCCCTGACCTCAAGCTGTACTACAGAGCAATAGTGATAAAAACTACTTGGTATTGGTACAGAAACAGGCAGGAAGATCAATGGAATAGAATTGAAGACCCAGAAATGAACCCACACACCTATGGTCACTTGATCTTTGACAAAGGAGCAAAAACTATCCAGTGGAAAAAGGACAGCATTTTCAACAAATGGTGCTGGTTCAACTGGAGGACAACATGTAGAGGAATGAAAATTGATCCATTCTTATCCCCTTGTACAAAGCTCAAGTCTAAGTGGATAAAGGACCTCCAAATAAAACCAGACACACTGAAACTAATAGGAGAGAAGGTGGGGAAGAGCCTCGAATACTTGGGCACAGGGGAAAAGTTCCTGAGCAGAACACCAATGGCATATGCTCTAAGATCAAGAATTGACAAATGGGACTTCATAAAATTGCAAAGTTTCTGTAAGGCAAAGGACACTGTCAATAGGACAAAACAACAACCAACAAATTGGGAAAAGATCTTTACTAATCCTACATCTGATAGAGGGCTAATATCCAATATGTACAAAGAACTCAAGAAATTAGACTCCAGACAACCAAATTACCCTATTAAAAAATGAGGTATAGAGCTTAATAAAGAATTCAATGGAGGGAACTCGAATGGCCGAGAAGCACCTAAAGAAATGTTCAGCATCCTTAGTCGTCAGGGAAATGCAAATCAAAACAACCCTGAGATTCCATCTCACACTAGTCAGAATGGCTAAGATTAAAAACTCAGGTGATAGTAGATGCTGGCGAGGGTGTGGAGAAAGAGGAACACTCCTCCGTTGTTGGTGGGACTGCAAGATGGTGCAACCACTTTGGAAATCAGTCTGGCGGTTCCTCAGAAAATTGGACATAGCATTACCGGAGGATCCAGCTATACCACTCCTAGGCATATACCCAGAAGATGCTCGAACATATAACAAGGACATATGCTCAACTATGTTCATAGCAGCCTTATTTATAATAGCCAGGAGCTGGAAAGAACCCAGATGTCCTTCAACTGAGGAATGGATTCAAAAAATGTGGTATATTTACACAATGGAGTATTACTCAGCTATTAAAAACAATGAATTCAAGAGGTTCCTAGGTAAATGGATGGAACTAGAAATTATCATCCTGAGTGAGGTAAGCCAATCACAAAAGAAGACACATGGTATTCACTCACTGATTATTGGATATTAGCCCAGAACCTTGAAATGCCCAAGATGCAACTCACAGGCCACATGAAGCCCATAAAGAAGGAAGACCAAGTGAGGGTGATTCGGTCCTTCTTAGAAGGAGCAACAAAATACACAAGGGAGCAAATATGGAGACAAAGTGAGGGACAGAAACTGAAGGAGGGGCCGTCTCAAGACCACTCCACCTGAGTATCTATCCCATGTGCAATCACCAAAGGTAGAGGCTGATGTGGAAGTCAGGAAGTGCATGCTGATAAGAACCTGATATGGATGTCTCCTCAGAGGCCTTCAAGAGTCTGACATATTCAGAGGCAGATGCTCACAACTAGCCATTGAACTGATAATGGGGTTCTCAATGGAGGAGTTAGAGTGAAGACTGAAGGAGCTGAAAGGATTTGCAGCACCATGAGGAGAGCAACAATACCAACCAACCACAGCTCCCAGGGTCTAAACCACCAGCCTGGTAGCACTTGGGGAGGGATCCAGGGCTTCAGTTGAATATGTAAGAGTGGAGGGCCTTGCTGGGCATAGGTGGAAGAAGAGAACCTTGACCTCATGAAGGCTGGACACCACAGGGGGTGGGAATCTTGAGGGTGGGGAGGTGGGAGTGGGGGGGGGTTAGTAGGGGTTCCCCCCCCCGCCCCGCAGGGGGGGGGTGGGGGGAGGGGGGGGTTCGGGGGGGGGGGGGCCTTGGGGTAAGGGGACAACATATGAAATGTAATTAAAACATTCAATAAAATAAAAAAAGTGAAAAAAAGAACATAGAAGGAAAATAGAAGAAAGTTTAACAATCATGAAAAATCTATTAAATTAAAACTTGTATATTTTAAAAGTTTATAAATTATTAAGTTAGATATACTGATCGAGAAATTGAATAATATAGTTACTCATGCTAGAAATGGACTGTGAAAGTCAACAGAGTGTAGATATTATAGCAACAGTAGTGATATAATTATGAAATCCTATATACTGATATATAGAGATACTTCGATGATATGGACAAATCTCCTGAGTTATATAAATGACCAAAGCTGAATAGCCCTATATTTTTAAAAATCTTGTCACATAGGAAACTGTATGTCTAGATGAGTTCTGTAACATGTACTTCTAAATATTTAAGTTATAAATATAAATGTAGACGACCCAGGTTCAATACTCAACACCCACATCTGGTGAAAGGTTGTGTAAACATTGCTCCCCAGTTATTCCTTGATTGATCAATAAAGAGCTGATCAGCTAAAGACTGAGTAGGGAAGAATAGGGCTGAACTTCCTCCCAGGCAGAGGAGGAGGAAGAAGGGAGTGGAGATTCAGCCATTAGGAGAGGGTCCAGGAGACATAATAAGAAAGTAGCTGGAGCAGTGAAATTATTTCAGGGATTTTGGCTGGGAAGTAGCCATATTAGTTTAGAGGATTAAAATAGATTAATACTGCTCACTTGTTGTGCTTTAAAGCTGTTAAATAAATAAAATAGGTCTTGTCTGAAGTATTTGGGAGCTAGCCTGGTTAAGAGAATACTGCAACATTTACAAATTTGTACTAACACAGAACATTGCATACAGCTAAAATTTCTAAAGAAATTTTTAATTTTTCTTTAAATATTTTGAAAAATGTTAGAGGAAAATGCTCTCTGATTTTAAGATATAGTCTGGCTCCCTCTTCCCTCAGATCT
>NW_021621185.1:2225758-2273258 GCF_004785775.1 Grammomys surdaster | reverse complement strand
TAACCACTGTTAAAGGTAACTTTGTGTCTTATTCCCTCACTTTGTTCAGAATCTGGTTAAAATAGCATAGTCGGTTATTCTCTATCTCCTTAATCCACCTTTTCACAATGAATCAAATGTGTATTTCTTTATCTGATGTAAGGTAAAGTTCAGGAAAACATTCTCTCCCTACAGCTCAAATTCTGCATTCTGCAAGAACACATTAAGTACATATTCTGTTGACCTAACTCTTGGGGAGGAATTGGTTATTCAAGGAAATCCTAGGACCCATAGAATGAGGAAGGAAGGTATCACTGGAAACTGTGGGAGTCCTGAGAAACTAGACTACCTGGAGATGGAAATAAATGAGAAGAGTAATTATTGCACCAAGGAGGGTACACCAGTAGCACCAATGGCAACACTTGCCAGTAAGGGTAAGCACTGAGCCAAGAATCATAAATGATTCCTTTTCACTCCCTCCATCAGGAAGTCCTAGAGCTTCCACTTTCATCTCTGTTCTTTTCCCTTCTTCCTTACTTGGAATGAACATTGAAGACACAAGAAGGATCTTCAATTTCTATCTTTGCATTTCACTGTTAAAATCAATCTCAGTATCAACTAAAGTATATTTAATCAATAGATAGCTTTTATGTGCATGATGTCTGCCTCTTGTGTGTCTGGACACCACATGCATGCCTGGAGCCCATGCATACCAGAAGAAGATGTCTGTAACTGGTATTGTAGAGGATTTTGAGCTGCCACATGTTCACTAAAAATTGAACCTGGATGCTCTAGGACAGCACTCTCCAGCCCCAATGAACAGTTTTTAATGCAAAGAATTTAAGAGGGATATGTTAATTCACTAGTTGGAATACTTGTGAGTGGCTCATTTTTCTCAATCTCTAAATTATTTCACAAGGCAAATAATACTCTGGAGAGTATTTTCCAATTCTCAAGGGGAAAAATGGATCTCAGCAATAACAGTACTACAGAACGCAGTGTTGAGAAAGCCTTCATGTATAAGTTTTCCTAGGCCAAGACCTGTATCATATCCATCCTCTACAGCAGATAGCATAATACCTTGCACAGAGTTAATTCTCAAAAAATATATGTTGAATATGTGAATACTTGAGAATGGGTCTAAAGCACTAACCTTTTATCTTATCCTACTTCTGCTTTTCAACTTCTACATTCACACACAATTTTCATTGTTGCTTGTCAAGCAGTAGTTCAAAGGACTAGAGTGCTTACACCAATGGTTCAAAACACAGAAATCCATCAATATAATAAACCATATAAACAAACTCAAGGGAAAAAAACACATGATCATCTCATTAGATGTTGAAAAGGCCTTCAACAAAATACAACACCCCTTAATTTTACAAGTTGTGGAAAGATCAGTAATTCATGACAAATACCTCAATGTAACAAGAGCAATATACAGCAAACCAACAGCCAACATCAAATTAAATGGAGATAACCTAGAAGCATTCCCACTAAAATCAGTTACAAGACAAGGTTGCCCACTCTCTCCCAATTTATTCAATATAGTGCTTAAAGTTCTAGCTAGAGCAATTAAACAGCAAAAGGAGTCTAGGGGATACAAATTGGAAAGGAAAAAGTCAAGGTATTACTATTTGAAGACGATATGATAGTACACACAGCTGACCCCCAAAATTCCACCAGAGAACTTCCACAGCTAATAAACAACTTCAGCAAACTGGTGGGATATAAAATTAACTCCAACAAATCAGTAGCCTTTCTTTATATAAATGATAAACAGGCTGAGGAAAAATTAGCTTGACAAGACTTCAGAAGACTGTAGAAGATGGAAAGATCTCCCATGCTCATACAATAGTAAAATTAACATAGTGAAAATGGACATCTTACCAAAAGCAATCTCCAGATTCAGTGCAATCTCCATCAAAATTCCAACACAATTCTTCATAGCCATGGAAGGAGAAATTCTCAGCTTCATATGGAAGAACAAAAAAACCGAGAATAGAGAAAACAATTCTCAACAATAAAAGATCTTCTGCTGGAATCACCATCCCTGATCTCAAGCTACACTACAAAGCAATAGTGATTTAAAAAAAATGGTATTTGTACAGAGATGGACAGATAGATCAATGGAATAGAATCAAAGACCCAAAGGTAAATGTATATATATACCTATGGGCACCTATGAATCTTCCACAAAAAAGCCAAAACATATACAGGAAAACAGAAATCATTTTCAATAAATGATGCTGGTCTAACTGATGGTCTATATGTAGGAGAATGAAAATAGATCCATTTTTAGCACTTTGCACAAGTCTCACGTCCAAGTGGATCAAAGACCTCAACATACAACCAGATACACTGAATCTAATAGAAGAAACAGTGGGAAAGAGCCTCAAACTCTTTCATGACACATGAAAGAAAACTCCACAGTGGAAAATTTCCAGGACAAAATACCCATGGCTCAGGCTCTAAGATCAACAATTGATTAATGGGATCTCATGAAACTTAAAACCTTCTGTAAGGCAGAAAACACAGTTAATAGAACTAATTGGCAAGCTACAGATTAGAAAAAAAAATTCTTCACTAACCCTACATCAGACAAAGGGCTGATATCCAAAATATGTAAAGAACTCAAGAAGTTAACCTCCAAAAAACCAAATAACCTCATTAAAAATAGGGTATAGAACTAAACAGAGAATTCACAATAGAAGAATATCAAATGGCCGAGAAGCACTTAAAGATATGTTCGAAGTCCTTAGTTATCAGAGAAATACAAATCAAAATGTCCCTGAGATTCAACCTTACATCAATCAAAATGGCTAAGATCAAAAAGTCAAGTAACAGCATATGCTGGCAAGGATGTGGAGAAAGAACACTTTTCCGTTGCTGGTGAGATTGCAAACTGGTGCAAGCATTCTGGAAAAGAATCTGGTGGTTCCTCAGAAAATTGAAAATAGTTTTGCCTGAAGACCCACCCATCTATACCACTCTTGGGCATATACCCAAAAGATATCCCACTGTACCACAAGGACACATGCTCCACCATGTTCATAGCAGGTCTATTTGTAATAGCCAGCAGCTGGAAACAACCGAGATGTCTCTCAACAGAAGAATGGATACAGAAAATGTGGTTCATTTACACAATGGGATACTATTCAACTATTAAAAACAAAGACATCATGAATTTTACAGGCTAGTATATGGAACTAGAAAATATCATCCTGAGTGAGGTAACTCAGACACAAAAGGACATGCATGGTATGTACTCACTAATAACTGGATATTAGCCAAAATGTACAGAATACCTAGGATACAACCTACAGACCATAACAAGCAGAAAGTGAGAGGACTTCAATCTCACTTAGAAGGGGGAAGGAAATAATTATGGGAGGCAGAGGGAGGGAGGGACCTAGATGGGAGAAGAAAGGGGTATGGGGAAAGGGAAACAGGATCAGATATGGGAGGGGGACAGGAGAGAAGCCCAGATGACCAAGAGAATGAATGGAAATATGCTGCCTCCGGGGGAGAGAGAGAGAGAGGGAGGGAGGGAGGGAGGGAGGGAGGGAGGGAGGGAGGGAGGGAGGAGGGGAATTCTCTAGAAAGTATCAGAGACCCGGAATGTGAGGTCTCTCAGGACTCAATGAGGGTGACTTTAGCCTAAATGTGCAACAATGAGGATAAGGAACTTGAAGAGTCCACCTCCAGTAGATAGACAGGGCCTCAAGTGGAGGGACAGTGTTACTAACCCACAGTCGAAATTTCTGACCCACAATTGTTCCTGTCTAAAAAAACTGCAGGAACAAAACTGGAGAACAGACTGAAGGAAAGGCAGTCTAATAACCGGTCCAACTTGGGATCTATCTCAAAAGTAGGGGTGGAGGGATCCGAGGCCTGACACTATTACTGATGCTATCATGTGCTTATAGCCTGGCATGGCTGCCTCTGAGAGACCTTACCAGCATCTGACACAGACAGATGCAGATACTTACACCCAACCATTTGACTGAGGTTGGGAAGCCCTAAGGTTGAGTTAGGGGAAGGATTGAAGAAGCTGAAAGGGAGAGTGACTTCATAGGAAGACCAGCAGACTCAACTATCCCAGATGCTAGGGCGTTCCCAGAAACTGAGCCACCCACCAGGGAGCATACACAGGCAGGTCAGAGATCCCTGGTACCTACCTAGCAGAGGTCTGCCTGGTCTGGCAGAAGTGGGAGAAAATGCACTTAATACTCAAGAGACATAAGGCCCCAGAGAAAGGGGAGGCCTAGTAGGGGGGAGCACCCTTTCAGAGGCAAAGGGGCTGAGAAATGGGATGGGGAACTGTGGGTCAGGTCTGAAGATAGGGCAACAACTGGAATGTAAATAAATAAAATAACATTGAGGGTGGGAGAGAAAGAAAAGGGCGGGGGGGCTTCTGTCTTTGCCTCCCCAAAATGAAGCTATTATTAAAGGTATGCACCATGGCTGCCTTAATGTTTGTTGCTTAGTTTTTATTCGAAGCAGTAAACTTAACTCTACAGTTAAACTAGGCTTGCAAATGACTAAGGAAAACTTGAAACCCAAAGAACACAATCAGAACACAAAGGCTGGAGGGCACCTTAAACAGACTTGAAGGATATTCTCCTAAGCTACAGAGAGAAAGGCTTGGTGGTCAAGATACATGCAAGTCAAACGTGATAGGGTTGTCCACAGCCAGCATGGAGGGCCTCTTTGCTGCTCTAGACACTTCTGGATGTCTACAATGCTCACGTCATTTGTTATCTTCCTAAAGAACACAAGCTTGCCATTCAGGCACTTGGCATCAGCAGTGAAAAGGAAAATGGCAACCAATTGTGTTTGGTTCACCGTTGTCATTAACAAGATGACAGGACAATATATTTCAGGATGATGTTCTCATTGTTAAATGTCCCCCTGTCAATGGAATCATGGGTAGTTTCATGAAATACACCTTGGCACATGAATTCTGAAATAATTCTGTGAAAGCGGGAACTCTACTAAGAATATTGTGCTCAAACATCTTGAAGGAGATACCTCTCAATGGCTTGTCTCAACAGTAATAACAAAGAACTCAGATTCATTGTGAGTAGCAAGAAACTGGAAGGGACAGTGTTGTCTACAAAGCCTGTGCTTGGTTTTTGGCCCAGTGATTCTGTGCTCAAGAATTACGTTTGAGCCAGACATCACGGTGAACACTTGTAATCTTAGTAACTTGAGAGAATGTGGAAGGAAGATGAGCAGGTCAAGGTCACTCTTATATACATAGCGAGTTCAAGGTTAGTCTGTGCTGAATGATTAGATAGATAGATAGATAGATAGATAGATAGATAGATAGATAGATAGATAGATGGGTGGGTAGATAGATGGATGGATGAACAGATAGGTAGAGAGAGAGAGAGAGAGAGAGAGAGAGAAAGAGAGGGAGAAAGAGAGAGAGAGGTGGGTGGGTGGGTGGGTAGATAGATGGATGGATGAACAGATAGATAGATAGATAGATAGATAGATAGATAGATAGATAGATAGATAGAGATAGATAGATAAAATCAGAAATGCAAAGCTTTCCAAACATCAAAAGACTTAGCTTTTAACACATGCTGCTAACATGGTAAAAACAAACGGACAAAAAAAACAGAAGGCATAGTAAAGAAGGATAAATTTTCAATTTTAATTCCAAGGCTTAGCTTCAAAAATAAACAAATAATATGTAAATAAATATTGTGTAATCATTTAAATCAATATAAATAATATGTAGAGGTATAATAACATTTTCACCATATATTGTATAAAATGTACCAAAATACCTAGTACCTATTTTTTCACAAACATTTAATGTCTCTTTCATATTTTCAGCATGAAACAGAATATTTAAATTTCCTCCATTAAACTACTTTTTAAAGAAGTTTTATTAGCATGCATTCATTTTACAAACTGGTGACTGTCATAATGATGTTTTATTCAAATTTATCATAAAGCTTGATTATATTCATTCCCCATAACTGTCCCCACTCCAACAAGCCCCATTCTTCTTTCCAATAACTCCCTCCCTACTTTCATGTCATACATGTGTATGTATATACTCATATATACTTATGGGTCATTGAGCCTCCACAGGACCAAGAGACTCCCTTCCCAGTGATTCCCCATAAGGCTACATATCTAGCTGGAGCCATGGGTGCCTCAGTACCCCTTTGGTTGGTAGCTTAGTTCCTGGGAGCTTTGGAGGTTGGTTGATATTGCTGTTCTTCCTATGGGGTTGCAAACCCTTTCAGCTCCTTTAGTCTTTGCCCTAACTTCTCCATTGTGTTCCCCACACTCAGTCTGATGTTTGGCTGCCTGCATCCACATCTTTATTGGTCAGGCTCTGGCAGAGACTCAGGAGACAACTATATCAGGCTCCTGTCATCAAGAACTTCTTGGCATCAGCAATAGTGTCTAGGTTTGGTGTCTGAGAAGGGACGGATCCCTAGATGGGGCACTCTTTGTCCCTGCATTTCCTTTTGACAGGAGAAATTCTGGATTATTATTTTTGAGGTAGATGGTGGCCTCATCCTTCAACCAGGGTCCGTGCCTATCCACTGGATATGGTCTCTACAGGTTCTATCTCCCTGCTGCTGGGTATTTCAACTAATGTCCTCCATGTTGGGTCCTAAGAACCTCTTGGGATCCTGGTATCTGGGACTTTCTAGTGTCTACTCCCAGGTCCTCCTTCTCCAGTGCTACTCCCCTCCTTTCAAATTCCTGTCCCTCTGTACGTCTCCCCTATCTTAACCAGCACCAATTTATGAGTAGAATCAAAGAAACCTATAATTCTTTTAACTAAACTTAGTACAAAATGTATCTAACCTTTCAATATTATATTCTTCAAGCTTCAGTTATGCAAAATTGTCAATCTCGATGCATCTATAACTTTATAAGAAAATTTCTAACATTTTTAACTGGATCACAAACTAAAACATACATAAAGAAAACCACGGACCAATACTTGTGAAAGCATGTCAGTGGTGCATCAGTTATGAGCTTAAGTTCTCCTCTCACTCCTTAAAGCAAGTGACATCCGCTGTGGGTTTATCTGCTTGGTTTTTTATTGTGTGTTTATTAGTTTATAGGAGTACATTCATGTGAGCACAGTGTGGTGGAGCTGCATGTGTGTACCTTGCCTCCACCATGTTTTCTTCACCATATAGATTCCAGAGATCAAAGCAAAAGTTTGGAAGAAAAATGTTCACCTCCTAAGCCTTCTCACTGGCCCTGTGTTAGACTACTTAGATTGCTTCAGACATTTACTCTTCACAGTTCTGGAGTCTAGGAAGGCTAAAATTGAGATTCCAGATATATCATTTTCTTATGCATCCTCAAATGGCAGAAAGAAACAGCATCTCTCTAGAGCAATAGTTCTCAACCTACGGGCTGCAGTCCCTTTTGGAGCCAACTGACCTTTTCCTAGTAGTCACCTAAGATCATCAGAAAACATATATATTTACATTGCAATTCATAGCAGTATCAAAATTACAGCTATGGACTAGCAATAAACATCATCTATGGTTGGTGGTCACTACAACATGAGGACTGTAGGTCCACAGCACTAGGGAGGTTGAGAAACCCTGCTCTAGAGTCTCTATAAGGCCACTAAATTCACTTATGAGGGCACCAGCCTTCTCCTAAGGGTCAAATACGGATATATTTGTGGTTCAATTTCAACCTATTAATTTTCGGAACACACAAGGAATTAGTCCACAGTAAAGAATAAATTCCATTTTAAAATACCTGTCATGTATACTTATATGGATTTTAGGGGAATGAATATTAATTTTCCATGTCAAATTCTCAAATACATAAAATTTATCATAAAATAATGTATACAAAATAGTGAAGGAAAACAATACACTTTGGTACATGCACACACAAATAGTTTCACCATACACTGAAAGAGTTATATGACACCAACAAAAAATAAGCAAATGCTACAGACCTTGACAGAGTGAAAAGAGGGGGTTTGCTATGACATAGGCTGTGACAGGCTGTGACATAGACTATGACATGGGCTGTGACATAGGCTATGACATAGGCTGTGACAGACTGTGACATAGGCTGTGACATAGGCTGTGACAGGCTGTGACATAGGCTGTGACAGGCTGTGACATAGGCTGTGACATAGGCTGTGACATGAGCTGTGACATAGGCTGTGACATAGGCTGTGACATAGGCTGACAGGCTGTGACATAGGCTGTGACATAGACCATGACATAGATTGTGACATAGACTGTGACATAAGCTGTGACATAGGCTGTGACATAGACTGTGACATAGACTGTGACATAAGCTGTGACATAAGCTGTGACATAGGCTGACAGGCTGTGACATAGGCTGTGACATAGACTGTGACATAAGCTGTGACATAGGCTGTGACATGAGCTGTGACATAGGCTGTGACATAGGCTGACAGGCTGTGACATAGGCTGTGACATAAGCTGTGACATAGGCTGTGACATAGATCATGGCATAGACTGTGACATAAGCTGTGACATAAGCTGTGACATGAGCTGTGACATAGGCTTTGACATAGGCTGTGACAGGCTGACAGGCTGTGACATAGGCTGTGACATAGACCGTGACATAGACTGTGACATAGACTGTGACATAAGCTGTGACATAGGCTGTGACATATGCTGTGACATAGGCTGTGACATAAGCTGTGACATAAGCTGTGACATAGGCTGTGACATATGCTGTGACATAGGCTGTGACATAAGCTGTGACATAGGCTGACAGGCTGTGAAATAGGCTGTGACATAAGCTGTGACATAGGTTGTGACATAGACTGTGACATAAGCTGTGACATAGGCTGTGACATAGACTGTGACATAAGCTGTGACATAGGCTGTAACATAAGCTGTGACATAGGCTATGACATAAGCTGTGACATAGGCTGACAGGCTGTGACATAGGTTGTGACATAGACTGTGACATAAGATGTGACATAGGCTGTGACATGAGCTGTGACATAAGCTGTGACATAGGCTGTGACATAGGCTGACAGGCTGTGACATAGGCTGTGACATAGACCATGACATAGACTGTGACATAGACTGTGACATAAGCTGTGACATAGGCTGTGACATAGGCTGTGACATAGGCTAACAGGCTGTGACATAGGCTGTGACATAGACCATGACATAGACTGTGACATTGACTGTGACATAAGCTGTGACATAGGCTGTGACAGGCTGTGGCATAGGCCATGACATAGACTGTGCACCCTAAAACAGTTCAGAAAAAGGGGTCAACACAGAAGCAAACAAAGGGCATTCAAGGGAACCTTCTCTGCTGCTCATTCGTTGGCTCCATCGCCTTGCCTGTGCTAAAGAAACGTGGGTAGCTCTCATTCTGTTTGACTAGAAGAGTGACCACTAACAGAATCACAGTAAACCCTACTTACTGCCAGCATTCAGTTAAATCTCTGCTACTGGACAAGCAAGCGTCTTACTAGATAATTATCTTTAGAATCCAGAGGTTAGATTATTAAATATTCTTTTCATTACCCTCTGGAATCTTCACTCACTGCATCTCAGTAAAACAGTTGCTAAACCCCAGGTGATATATAAAACTGAATTTTACATAAATGTCCCTTTCCTGTACCACTTAGTTCTCCTCTTTTAATGTTGAGGGTTTTTACTGTAGGTGAACATTGCCCAGCCCTGTCCCACCAAGCCCGTCCATGCACCTTATGCCAACTGTAACTAAACTGCTGTAATTCCACATCATTACATTAAGTAATAGCCAAGCTTCAAGTTTTACACTGTCTAAGAAACAAAGATCGCATCAGCTCACCATGAGTGCTTTAAGTCACTGTATTAACTATTGGTATTAAATCTTTAGATGCAATGAAAGTTAACAATGCTATTTTTATGTTATGCCAAAAAAATCATCCAGTCTGTTTTCCCTTTTTGATTACAGTTCATTTAAGGGAAAAACGTTGCTGCATGGTTTGACAATGCTTTATGTGTCTTCGGCTGATAGAACACACAAAACGTTTGAATAGGCCCATTTATTTGAGCAGACGTATTAAATAATACTTTAAATGTGAACATGAATGTCATAAATTTTGTAGTCTCTTTAAAGTAGGATAAATCTGGTATTTAAAGTGGTCTTTGTTCAAAGCCATTTTTTTTCAAGCAGTCATAAAGGGACTCTGATTTGTGCAGCCTGAACAATGCCAGCATCATCATTTTAATGTTATCCATATGGGCTTCTAATAATAGATAAGAGTCTACATTTGTATTATATGTCTCAGAGACATTTAAAATCTAGATAAGGAGAGGCTGATTTCATTGGTCCCATAGTTAAAGGAAAGCAGACCCTAATTAAAAGAATTCTGTTCTGAATTAACTAGTTTGACATGTGCTAATTGACAGTTCCTGTGAAATGGTTCTAATTAAAGTCAATATGTCTTTTTCAATTAAAAGGAAATTAAGAATATACTAATATACATTAACAACTTAATCTGCCTTCAATATCCCATACATCAGCTGCTGCTCCCCACTCGCGTTACTGGAGAAGCATCTGACATGAATCATCTACTGTTTGCTTATGGTCCCTCATTATTACCTCATGCAAGAGCTACAGTTGTAGAGCCCCACAAGGAGTGGATAGCCAGCACACTTGCCTTTCAGAACTCCTACTTTTGCATTCACTAAGCATAAACATGCCTTGATGAACTTAAAAAAAATGGACATTCTTAATAAGAATCTTTGCTAACTGGAAACAAATACAAGTGTTCTCAATTTGTTTGTCTTTTTACTGTAGGCCTTAGAGGTAATTGCATTCTTCTGGGGAGAAGGCTGGGCTATGTTTTCATCATTTGGCTTGATTCAAAGCAAAGCTTGATTTGGGCAATATAAAACAAAAACATCTTTCAAATCATGTTCTGTTTACCAAATGAAACTTTGGGGAAAGCTCAGGTGGGAATACTTTACACTGTATATATAACAGGAAAACAGAAAGCAAGCTTGCTTAAATGCCAACACTAACAGAAGGTACATCATAGTCAATGAAAATATAGTATTACAGCTGTTTATAGCAACATAATTAGATATTCATGTAGACACTATCAAATTGTGGTGTTAGCAACTTTAGTTCTAGTGAAAGTCATATTGACCTGAAAAATCAGCATGAATGAAAACAATGTTACTGTCACATGGAGAGATGTGCAAAAGATTAAAAACTATTTGTTTCTTAGTGCATGATTATGATTTAAATATTTTCATTGCAATTTTCAAAGGCTGTAAGAGAAAGTTTTTGTACAACACTATATGCAGTTGTTTCATTTGTCATATTATTTTGATAGACATTTCATTTCCACTTCCTGTTCTCCAGGGTTTAAAGTTAAACCATAAAATATAGCTACTTAAGCAAATAGGACATTATTTGTTTCTATCAAAACTACTTTATTTGTGTCTAATACACATCAAGAACAACAGGTAAATAAGTCACTTCTGCTATTTTTAACTTATATTGTTAAAATATTACTTGCAACATTTTGGGTAGGGGTGGGAGAGATAGAGAGAGGCTGTTTGCCAGCCACTCATCACAAGATCTTTCACTGAAACAGTTCCCTCCAAATGTGTTCTATTATTCTTCTCTGAATAATTACCAAAACTTTAATGAAAGTCATCTTGTGTGGGACTCTAAAAGCAGCTGATGTCTAGCGAGTTTCTAGCATGAGTAAATACATATTAATCCACTCTCAGAAAGATGCCTTTTTACAACTGTAGCTGGGATCAGTCCCAGCAATGAAAATGCAGATTCAGTTAGCAACATGCACAGTCCCTAGTTGGATTTCCAATCCTAGGTACTTGCTTGTTGAGCTGGTATGGACCAGAAATGCTGTGGTAACAACATGCACTCGTCTTTTTGAAATGGGAAAGAAGCCAGTGTAACAACTTTTCTACCCAATTAAAGAGCAATGTCTATAGCAGGCCTACACAACATAAGGCCTGCAGACTGCACACAGCCATGAAGCAATTCTTTATGACCCACCCACAGATTTGGGAAGGGAAGCAAGTGGAAGTGTTGACAATATGGCGCCCATGTCAGCAAGAAGATGTGAGACAGTTCTATAGACTTCACCTCTATGCTTACATGTTACAGTGCCATGTTTCTAAACTCAAGATGCCAATCACCAGGAACTACCAATCCTCCTAACAAAGGCTTTCCACTATTGCTGTACTGCACTGGTACAAACACTTCTGAAAGGCAGCATCTATAAGAAAATGAAATTCTAAAAATCCAGAAGCATTCACCTGTAGCATCCTCTTACAAGAGTTGATAAGTGTGTGTTGGTGATCGATATAGCTTATATTTTCTTATTAGAATGTGATTTCATCTCTGTCTCTTCTTGATCCTATCATTTGGTTGCAAATAGGTAATTAAATAAGTGATTGCTCAAATAAGAACACTTGCAAGAGTTAGTGAGCATAGAAGGAAGAAAGGTCATGGAATAAGGTAAAATAGGAAATTCCAGGATATCCAGACCTCATGAGACTGAAAAGCTTTCTTAAGGCAAAGGACACCATCAATAGGACAAAATGGCAGCCCTACAGAATAGGAAAAGCTCTTCACCAACCCTACATCCAACAGAGAACTAATATTTAAAAACTCAAGAAATTAGACACTAACAAACCAAATAACTCAATTTAAAAATGTAGTACAGAGCTAAACAGAGAACTCTCAATAGAAGAACTTCTAATGGCTTAGAAACACTTTTAAAAATGTTCAACATCCTTAGTCACCAGGGAAAAGCAAATCAAAATAACCCTGAGATTCAACCTTACACCAATCATAATGGCTAAGATCAAAAATTCAAGCGACAGCACATGCTGGTGAAGATGTGGAGAAAGGAGAACACTCCTCCATTGCTAGTGTGAGTGCAAACTTGTACAATCATGCTGGAAATCAATTTCAGAAAACTGACAATAGATCTACCTAAATATCCAGCTATACCACTCCTGGGCATATACCCAAAAGATGCTCCACCATACCACAAGGACACTTGCTCAACTATATCCATAGCAGCTGTTATCGTAATAGCCAGAAACTGGAAACAACCCAGATGTCCCTCAACTGAATGGATAAAGAAAATGTGATTTATTTACATAATACTACTATTTAAAACAAGGACATCATGAAATTTGCAGGCACATGGATGGAACTAGAAAATATCAAACTGAGTGAGGTTTCCCAAACCCAGAAAGATAATCATGCTATGTACTCACCTATAAGTGGATATTAGTCACAAAGCACAAGATAACCATGCTAAAATCCACAAACCCAAAGAAGCTAAGTAACAAGGAGGACCCAAGGTAGGATCCTTGAATCTCACTTAGAAGGGTAAATAAAATAGACATTGGAAGTGAATGGAAAGAAAAAACTGGGTGGGAGAGAAGGTGCAGTGGGAGTGGGTAAGGGGATCAAGTATGGGGAGATCAGGGGTGGGGGATGGGAGAGCCTGGAGAAAGAAGGGAAATCCATGGGAGAAGAGGAACAATTTCTAGAATGTGCCAGAGACCTGGGATGGGGGAGGCTCCATGACCCAAGCTGAGACTCCTAACAAGCAGAGGATATAAAGCCTGAAGTGGCCACCTCCTACAGCCAGGTAGGACTTCTAGAGGAAGCAGGGTAACACCAACCCATCCACAAAACCTTTAACCCCAAATCTGTCCTACCTACAAGATGTGCAGGAATAAAGATAGAGCAGAGATTGAGGGAATGACCAGCCAATGACCAGACCAACTTAAGACTTACCCTTTGGTAAGTCTTACCTATTACTGATACTCTGCTATGCTTGCAGATAGGAGACTGGCATCTGAGAGGCTTCACCTAGCAGCAGATAGAAACAGATACAGAGGCCCACAGCCAAAAATCAGGTGGCACTCAGAAAGTCTTGTGGAAGAATAGGGGAGCAGTAGGGCCAAAGACATCGCAAGAAGACCTACAAAGCCAGCTAACCCTAGATCCATGGGAACTCACAGAGACTGAACCACCCACCAAAGAGCATGCATGACCAGACCAAGGCCCCTATACATATGTAGCAGATGTGCAGCTGCAGCTTCATGTAGGTCTCCTAACAACTGCAGCAGAGACTCTCTCTGACTTGGACTCTGTTGCCTCTCTTTGGATCCCTTTCCTCTAGCTGGGCTGTCTTGTCTGGCCTCTGTGGGAGATGTGCTTATGTCTGATGTAACTTAATGTGCCTAGGCAGATTGGTACCCAGGAGGAGGGCCCCCCCTTCTCTGAGGAGAGTGGGATGGGGAAATGGGAGAAGAGGAGGAGGTGGGGCTGCAAGGGGGGGTCATGATCAGGATATAAAAGGAATAAGTTAATTAAAGGTAATGAAGAAGAAATAAAAAGACAAAGAAAAAAGTCCTGGAACAAGCAGAAATGAACTCCTGTTCATCATGTGCTTGTGATTCTCAGTACATTAATGGACTGTCTCATCAGAAATTCTAGAGGGCAAAAGGAAATAGGATATGCTATGTAAAATACAGAAGGGAGAAAACATGTCAGACAGGTATTTCATCTAGCAAACCAGTCCTTCAGAAATGAAACTGAGATATTCCAATATGACGAAATCTAAGAGAATTCATTGATAGCCAGCCAGAGTTGCAGAAGGAAGGTCCTTCCACCTGAACAAGACCTAGAGACACCAAACAAACTAAAACAATACAAAGAAATAAAACAACTTTTAAGATCATTACATAAGCATCTTATTGTGTGTTTTGATATGTAGCACTTAGTTTTTAATTTTATTAGGTTTAATTTTTTGCTTCAAATATGTATGCTGTATTTATGTCATTTCCTCACCTCCAACTTCTCTCATGCTTGCCTCCCCCAACTGTCTCCTCTCAAATTCATGGCTCCTTTTTATTTAATTATTTTTGCATATATAAGCAAATAAATATACATATATAACCTTCTGAGTTCATTTAAGGTTGTTTGTATGTATACCCAACCTCAATTGATACACGTACGGGAGATATCGTATAAGAGGAGCCAAAAGGACTGTAGGACCCAGAGAACCAAGAAATGTGCTGTGACCTTGTGTCTTCCATGTAGAACATGGAAGCTGTATCCATAAAATCTCAACAGTATGGTTGGCTAAATAAGACCTGATAAGCTGGCACACCAATGTGCCTGGGGAAAGTCTCACTGAGCCTTATCCTATGTGGACAGTAATATCTCTTCTTATTTTCGGCTTAATTTTAAAGAATACACCAAACAATGTAAACTTACATGAATGTCAAATAATGCACTAGGGTGAAATTTGTGACCACCTAGTGATACTGGGGCCTTGCATATATAATATAAGTGCTCTAGTATTCAACTATACCCCTGTCCTGGTTAAGTATTAGGTTAACTTGACAGAAGCTAGAGTCAGCAGAGAGAAGGGAACCTCAATAGAGAAAATGCTTCCATAAGATCGGGATTTAGGCAAATCTGTAGGGCATTTTCTTGGTGATTCATGAAGGAGAAAAGCCCAGCTTCTTGTGGGTGAAGTTGTTCCTGAGCTGGTGGTCCTGAGTTCTATAAGAAACATAGAGTAAGCCATGAGGAATAAGTCACTAGCAGCACACCTCCACGGCCTCTGTATCTGCTCTTGTCTCCAGTTTTTTGCCCTGTTTGAGTCCCTGTTTTGGCATCCTTCAATGATAGACTAAACAGTTTGTTTCCTTTGGTCCAGTTGCTTTGATCATGGTGTTTCAACCCAGCAACAGTAACCCTAACTAAGAGAACCCTTCACCTAAAATGGAATTTATGAAAGTTCACATTTAACATCATGTTCAATGACAAAAGAATGAAAGTTTTCCTCTAAGACAGGGAACTAGATAACTGCCACTTAGCACTTTATAGGAAGTTTGAGCCAAAACAATTACATAAGAAAAAAGAAATAAAAGACATTCAAATTAATGATACCATGTATGGAGAGGAAAACTGCTTCTATTTACACATAACATGATTCTATATATACAAAATCATGTAGATTTTTGAGAGGCAAATTCAAAGATCCTGCTAGAATTAATAAATCAATTAAATGAAGCTACAAATTGGGAGGTCAACAAACAGAGATGAGTTGTATTTCTATATAGTAGCAAAAAACCTGAAAAGAAAATTAAGAAACCAGTTCTACTTACAAAAGTATTCAAAAGAAGAAAATATCTATAAACTAAACCATGAAGGTGAAACACACAGATACTCCATAAAGCCTTGTGGAAAGCAACTAAAGAAGTCCAAGATAAATTGTAGCACATTTGAGGTTCTAAATTGGAATCTCTAATGTTAAGAGGAAATTAATTTTCCTTGAAACAAAGCACAGTTCCTTGAATTCATATGGAATTTTAGAGTACTCAAATCATCCAAACAATATTTTAAAGGCAAAAAAAAAGTAGTTGGAGTATTCACACTACTTAATTGCAAACCTTGCAACAAACTTAGAATAACAGAAACAGCATATGACAGTGCATAGAAATAACAGATCTGAACTTACTGGCCAATTGGTTTTCTCTTTCTTTTTTCTTTTTATATTTGTTTATTTTATTTTACACATATGAGCATTTTTTTCTGGATGCATCTCTGTGCACCACATGCCTGCCTGGTGCCTGTGGAGAGTATACAGAAGAGGGCTTGAGATGCTTTAACTGGAGTTACAGGTGGTTATAAGCCATCACTTTGGTACTGGGAATTGAACCCAGGTCCTCCACAAGAGTAACAAGAACTGCTAACCACTGATCTGTCTATCTCCAGTCCTGCCAACTGATGTTCAACAAGCATGAACAGAACATTCAATAAGCATAGAAATTGACAAATAGTACAGAGAGAAATGGGTAAACACACATAAAATAAAGAGACAGTACACATTTATCACCTTATACTACTTTCATCCCAGCATCTGGCTCCTGAGTCTTCATGGTAAATTTTAAAGTTCGGGATTTTGTGTGTGTGTGTGTGTGTGTGTGTGTGTGTGTGTGTGTGTATATATATATATATATCAACACTCTACACTCGGCTTTCAGTCCCTCATCTGGTGAGTTTCTAGAGTCTGAGAAAAGACTTGTGCTAATTTTATGTCAACTTGACACAAATCATAGTCATCTCACAGGAGGAACTCTCTGCAGAGACAATGCTGTAAGCGAGACTCTTAGGCATTTCTCTTAATTAGCAATTGATGGGGGAGGGCACAGCCCATTATGGGTGGTTCCACACTGGGTTGGTGGTCCTGAGGACTATAAGAAAGCAGACTAGGCCAGCCATAGGATCAAGTCAGTAAGCACCACTCCTCAGTGGCTTCCACGTCAGTTCTTGTCTCCAGGTTCCTCCCCAGCTTGAACTTCTGCCTTAGCTTCCCTTCTCTCAAGGGACTAGGACTCTCAATACATAATCCAAATAAAACCTTCACTCCCCACATTGCTTTTAATCATTATATTTTCTCCCAGCAGTAGAAAACCTAACTAATGCACAGGTTTCAAAGATCCAGCTTTTGCAAATCCAATTGGATGGAGAATTAAGCTTTCTGTCTTAATTGCCCTTTGCTATAGACCAATGACAACTACAGGCTCCAAGAGAGTTTCCTCACAGAGCACTGTTAACTTGGGCAAGTCATGGGTCCCACTTGTAAATTTGTACTTCAATGTGTGTGCTTTGTGCAGAACATACTTACTATACATAAAAGTCAATTGGCATAAATTTGAAAAGTAGAAATGACAGACTAAATAAACAACAAAATCTTATGGCAAATGTCATAGCCCAAATATCAGGAAAGTCCACTAAGACCCTCCATAGTTTTCTCACATCCCACATGTATATTTTAAATATGAACAGTATTGGCTTACCAAGACTGAATCAACGGTCACTTTGAGAACACCTCACTCAAGTTGCTGATCAATCATTGCAACTCACCTACAGAACCTAAGACACAAAATTGCTCCTGTCTAAAAGAAATGCAGGTACAAAATGGAGCAGAGATTGAAGGAATGTCCCACTGAACCGGCCCAATTTGGCATCCATCCCAAGTGAGGGCACCAATATCTCACACTTACTGATGCTATGTTGTGCTTGCAAGTAGATGTCTAGCATGGCTGTCCTCTGAGAGGCTCTACTCAACAGCTGACTGGGACAGATGCAGATACCCACAGTCAAGTATTAAAGAGAGGTTGAGGACCCCTGTTGAAGAGTTAGGGGAAGGATTGAAGGAATTGAAGAGGATGTGAACCCATAAAAAGACCAACAACATCAACTAACCTGGATTCCTGGAGCTCCCACAGATTAAAAAGCATACACCAGCTGGTCCAAGGGACCCCAGCCCCCTCCCTGACCTGGTCTGCCTTGTCTGGCCTCAGTGGGAGAAGATGTGCCTAATCCTGTTCAGACTTGATGCCCCAGGGCAGGGGAATATGGGAGGCCATCCTCTCCGGAGTAAAGGGGTGGGGGGTAGGGGAAGAACTCTTTAAGGGGAATTGGGAATGGGGACAACATTTGGGATGTAAATAAATAAAATAATTAATTTTTAAAAACTCATAGCACTGGGTAGAATGTTGCCATTATTACCCCAGTGTTTTTTTTCTTTTTAATTATATGAATGTAAGTTATAGTGCCAAGAACTTAAGGAAATATAAAGAAAAAGCTGACTTAGGAGCCCTGTCACTGATATATGAAGATCTATGTATAGGGAGAGAATATATGGTTTGGGACCACACAGTAGCAGTCACAGTGACATACCTGAGACCCACAGAATGTTTTCAAGCTTGATTCCATTTATGGGGGTTGGGGGTGGGAATAAGTGCAATCACCCTCCAGGAGGACAGCGAGAAAGCTGAAGGCTTTTTACCAAAAGTTCTAGGTAAGAAAACATTTCCATGAAAGAGAGAATCCTAAAGACAGATTTCTCAGCCAAGTGTGTTTTATCTGTGCTGTACTTTAAGTCCATGGCCAATAACAAACATAATAATTAGAAACATTTATAGACTACAATGGTATCCCCCAGGAAATACTATTAATTTCTTAAAAGACAAAAAAAAAACAAACAGGTGCTGAACAATATGAAAAATGTTTATATTTCCTAAGGAAAGAAAATATAAACTTGGTCTCATTATAAAAAATAAAATGAGAAATTGAAAGCTAATTAAATACCTTCCTGAAGAAAGAAAAGGTATGGGTAAAAAAGAAAGATCTGAAGCAAGATTTCCTAAGTTTGTCTCACTTTCTTCTTTTAAAACTATATAAGAATTTATGATAATAATAAAATAAAATTGATTTGATAATTTTAGGTTATTCTCTAAATTTGGAAGTTATGTGATCTATGAGGAAGAAACAAGGTAGATGGGGAAGTTGCTCAAAACAAAGCATGTGACATTGACATGGCAGAGGGACTGTCAGCTGTAGGAAGCTCCAGAGAAGGAAGGGGCAGGGACAGGTGAGGGAAACAAACAGCACAAATACATTGTGGGGGGACTTCCGGTCTGGGCCCAAGCATAGAACAGGTCACAGGCGGCAGCTCCGTACCCAACTCCAGAAAACCAAGAGAAACAGGGACTCCCAGGAGCTTTAACTCAGGCAGCATCCCAGGTAAGGAAAAAGCAGCACTTGCCCCAAACAGGGAGCAACCAGGACCCACTGGGACCCAGGAATTCACTCCTGGCCCAGAGCATGGACTCCATCCAGTCTGGGCCAGAGCACTCGCAGATCCCAGGAGGCAACTCTGCACCCAATCTCACAGAATCCAGAGGAAACAGGGCTCTCAGGACCTCTATGCCAAGCAGTATCTTAGGCTAGGAGGTGGCAATACTTGCCCCCAAACAGGGAGCAACCAGGACCCACTGGGACCCAGGAACTCACTCCTGGCCCGGGGCGCAGGTTCCTTCCAGTCTGAGCCTGAGCAGATCCCAGGAGTCAGCTCTGCACCCAATGTCTCAGAACCCAGAGGAAGTGGGGGCTCTCAGTAGCTCTAACTCAAGCAGTATCTTAGGCTAGGAAGTGGCAATACTTGCCCCAATCAAGGAGCAACCAGGACCCACTGGGACCCAGGAATCCACTCCTGACCCGGAGCCCAGGCCCCTTCCGGTTTCCACCTGAGCACCGAGCACATCTTGGGCCTCATCTCTAACTCAAGCAGCAAAACCCATCCTAAACAGTTCTGACACAACCTAGATAATAGGAAAGACAGGCCCCAGTCAGAAACAGCATAGATAGCACAAAGGTGATCCAGATGGCAAAAGGCAAGTGCAAGAACACAAGCACCAGCAACCCAAGGTACTTACCATCATCAGAACCTAGTTCTCCCACATTAGAAAGTCCTGAACTCCCCATATCACCAGGAAAGCAAGAACCAGATCTAAAATCACTTCTAATGATGATGCTAGAGGACTATAAGAAGGAAGTAAATAACACTATCAAAAAACTTGAGGAGAACACAGGTAAACAGGATGAAGTCCTAAAAGAAACACAAAAATCCTTTAAAGAATTATAAGAAAACACAAACAGATGAAGGAATTGAACAAAACCATCCAGGACATAAAAATGGAAGTAGAAACAATAAAGAAATCACAAAGGGAGACTACCCTGGAGATAGAAAACCTAAGAAAGAAATCAGGAGTCATAGACACAAGCATCACCAACAGAAAACAAGAGATAGAAGAAAGAATCTCAGGTGCAGAAGATACCTTAGAAAATATTGACACAACTGTCAAAGAAAACGCAAAATGCAAAAAGATCTTAACACAAAATATCCAGGAAATCCAGGACGCAATGAGAAGACCAAACCTAAGAATAATAGGTATAGATGAGAGTGAAGATTCCCAACTTAAAGGGCCAGTAAATATCTTCAACAAAATTATTGAGGAAAACTTCCCTAACCTAAGGAATGAGATGCCCATAATCACACAAGAAGCCTACAGAACACCAAACAGACTAGATCAAAAAAGAAATACCTCCCATCACATAGTAATCAAGGCACAAAATGCACAAAACAAAGAAAGAATTTTAAAAGCAGTAAGGGAAAAAGGCCAAGTAACATATAAAGGCAAACCTATCAGAATTACACCTGACTTCTCACCAGATACTATAAAACCCAGGAGATCCTGGACAAATATCATACAGACCCTAAGAGAACATAAATGCCAGCCCAAGCTACTTTACCAAGCAAAACTCTCAATTACCATAGACAGAGAAACTAAGATATTCCATGACAAAACCAAATTTACACAGTATCTTCCCACAAATCCAGCTCTACAAAGGATAATAGCAGGAAAGCTCCAATACAAGGAGGGCAATCATACCCTAGAAAGAGCAAAAAAAAATAATCCTTTTCCATCAAACCCAAAATAAGATAACCACACAAATGATGTCTCCACTATTAGCAAAAATGACAGGAAGCAACAATACCCTCTCCTTAATATCTGTTAACATCAATGGACTCAATTCCCCAATAAAAAGGCATAGGCTAACGGACTGGATACGCAAACAGGACCCAGCTTTTTGCTGCTTACAGGAAACCCACCTCAGTGACAAAGACAGACACTACCTTAGAGTAAAAGGTTGGAAAACAATTTTTCAAGCAAATGGCCCTAAGAAACAAGCCGGAGTAGCCATTCTAATATCGAATAAAATCGACTTTCAACTTAAAGCTATAAAAAAGGATAAGGAAGGGCATTTCGTACTTCTCAAAGGAAAAGTCAACCAACATGAAATCTCAATTCTGAATATCTATGCGCCAAATACAAGAGCATCGACTTTCATAAAAGAAACCTTACTAAAGCTCAAAACACACATTGCACCTCACACAATAATAGTGGGAGACTTCAACACCCTACTCTCAGCAATGGATAGATCATGGAAACAGAAACTAAGTAGAGATACAGTGAAACTAACAGAAGTTATGAACCAAATGGACTTAACAGATACCTATAGTACATTTCACCCTAAAGCAGAAGAATATACCTTTGTCTCAGCACCTCATGGTACCTTCTCCAAAATAGATCATATAATTGGGCACAAGGCAGGCCTCAACAGATAAAAAAAAAATTGAAATAATTCCCTGCATCCTATCAGATCACTATGGTCTAAGGCTGGTCTTCAAAAATGACAAGGACAATGGAAAGCCCACATTCACATGGAAACTGAACAACACTCTACTGCTTGATAATCAGGTAAGGGAAGAAATAAAGAAAGAAATTAAAAACTTCTTAGAATTTAATGAAAATGATGACACATCATACCAAAATCTATGGGATACAATGAAAGCAGTGCTAAGAGGAAAATTCATAGCTCTAAGTGCCTACAAAAAGAAACTGGAGGGAGAATACACTAGCAGCTTAACAATGCACCTGAAAGACCTAGAACAAAAGAAGCTAATACACCCAAGAGGAGTAGACAGCAGGAAATAATCAAATTCAGGGCTGAAATCAACCAAATAGAAACAAAAAGAACTATCCAAAGAATCAATAAAACCAGGAGCTGGTTCTTTGAGAAAATCAACAAGATAGATAAACCCTTAGCTAGACTAATCAGAAGGCAGAGAGACAGTATCCAAATTAATAAAATCAGAACTGAAAAGGGTGACATGACAACAGAAACTGAGGAAATTTAAAAAAAATCATCAGATCCTACAACAAAAGCCTATACTCAACAAAATTGGAAAATTGGGAGGAAATGGACAATTTTCTAGACAAATACCAGTTATCAAAGTTAAATCAGGAGCAGATAAACCATCTAAATAGTCCCATAACCCCAAAAGAAATAGAAGCAGTCATTAAAAGTCTCCCTACAAAGAAAAGTCCGGTACTAGACGGTTTTAGTGCAGAATTCTATCAGACCTTCAAGGAAGACTTAATTCCAATTCTTTTCAAACTATTCCACAAAATAGAAACAGAAGGTACACTACCAAATTCATTCTATGAAGCCACAATTACACTCATACCTTAACCACACAAAGACCCAACAAAGAAAGAGAACTTCAGACCAATCTCCCTTATGAACATTGATACAAAATTACTAAATAAAATTCTAGCAAACCAAATCCAAGAACACATTAAAACAATTATCCATCACGATCAAGTAGGCTTTATCCCAGGAATGCAGGGTTGGTTCAATATTTGGAAATCCATCAATGTAATCCATTATATAAACAAACTCAAAGAAAAAAAACCACATGATCATATCACTAGATGCTGAGAAAGCATTTGACAAAATTGAACACCCCTTCATGATAAAAGTCTTGGAAAGGTCAGGAATTCAAGGTCCATACCTAAACATAGTAAAAGCAATATACAGCAAACCAGTAGCCAGCATCAAACTAAATGGAGAGAAACTTGAAGTAATCCCACTAAAATCAGGGACTAGGCAAGGCTGCCAACTCTCCCCCTACTTATTTAATATAGTATTGGAAGTCCTAGCCAGAGCAATTAGGCAACACAAGGAGGTCAAAGGGATTCAAATTGGAAAGGAAGAAGTCAAAATATCACTATTTGCAGATGATATGATAGTATACTTAAGTGACCCCAAAACTTCCACCAGAGAACTCCTAAACCTGATAAACAACTTCAGCAAAATGGCTGGATATAAAATTAACTCAAGGAAATCATTAGCCTTCCTCTACTCAAAAGATAAACTGGCTGAGAAAGAAATTATGGAAATCATACCCTTCACAATAGTCACAGATAATATAAAATACCTTGGTGTGAACCTAACCAAGCAAGTAAAAGACCTGTATGACAAGAACTTCATGCCCCTGAAGAAAGAAATCGAAGCAGATCTCAGAAGATAGAAAGATCTCCCATGCTCATGGATTGGAAGGATTAATATAGTAAAAATGTCTATTTTGCCAAAAGCCATCTACAGATTTAATGCAATCCCCATCAAAGTTCCCACTAAATTCTTCATAGAGATAGAAAGAGCAATCTTAAAATTCATTTGGAATAACAAAAAACCCAGGATTTTGAAAACTACTCTCAGCAATAAAAGAACTTCTGGAGGAATCACCATCCCCAACTTCAAGCTGTACTACAAAGCAATAGTGATAAAAACTGCATGGTACTGGAACAGAGACAGGCAGGAGGATCAATGGAATAGAATAGAAGACCAAGAAATGAACCCCCATACCTATGGTCACTTGATCTTTGACAAAGGGGCTAAAACCATCGAGTCGAAAAAAGATAGCATTTTCAACAAATGGTGCTGGTCCAACTGGTGGTCAGCACGTAGAAAAATGCAAATTGATCCATACTTATCTCCTTGTACAAAGCTCAGTTCCAAGTGGATTAAGGACCTCCACCTAAAGCCAGCCACACTGAAACTAATAGAAGAGAAACTGGGGAAAGGCCTAGAAGACATAGGCACAGGAAAAAAGTTCCTGAACAGAACACCAATGCCCTGTGTTCTAAGACCAAGAATTGGCAAATGTGACCTCATAAAGCTGCAAAGCTTCTGTAAAGCAATGGACACAGTCAATAGGACAGAGTGGCAACCAACAGATTGGGAAAAGATCTAGACCAACCCTACATCTGATAAAGGGTTAATATCCAAGGTATACAAAGAACTGAAGAAATTAGACTCTAGACAATCAAAGAACCCTATTAAAAAATGGAGCACAGAGCTCAACAACGAATTCTCAACTGAGAAAACTCAAATGGTTGAGAAGCACCTAAAGAAGTGTTCAGCATCCCTAGTCATCAGGGAAATGCAAATGAAAACAACACTGAGATTCCGCCTCACACCAGTCAGAATGGCTAAGATCAAAAACACAGGTGACAGCACATGTTGGCGAGGATGTGGAGAAAGAGGAACACTCCTCCACTGTTGGTGGGATTGTCAACTGGTACAAACACTATGGAAGGCAGTCTGGCGGTATCTCAGAAAATTGAACATAGTATTACCTGAGGACCCAGCTATACCACTCCTGGGCATATACCCAAAAGATGTTTCAACATACAACACGGACACATCCTCCACCATGTTCATAGCAGCCTTATTTATAATAGCCAGAAGTTGGAAAGAACCCAGATGCCCTTCAACAGAAGAATGGATGCAGAAAATGTGGTACATTTATACAATGTACTACTCAGCTATTAAAAACAATGAGTTCGCGAAATTCCTAGGCAAATGGATGGAGCTGGAAAATATCATCTTGAGTGAGGTGACCCAATCTCAAAACAACATACATTGTATGCACTCACTCATAAGTGGATATTAGCCCAAAAGCTCACAATTTCTAAGAAACTACGTATAGACCACATAAAACTCACATAGAAGAAGGAAGACCAAAGTGTGGATGCTTTGGTCTTTTCTAGAAGGAATATCAAAAGTTTCAACCAGAGCTCCCAAAGTCTAAACCACCAGCCAGAGAGCACAAAGGGAGGGACTCATGCACCTGAATAGGTAATTGAGGGTGACCTTGTTAGACTTCAGTGAAAGTGGAGGGCCATGGTCCCCAAAAGTTTGGATCCCCTACTGTGTGGGAATTCAAGAGCAGGGAGATGGGACTGGGAGGATGTTTGGAGCACACCCTCACAAAAATTAGGAGGGGGGGTATGGGATAAGGGGTTTGGGGGGAGAATAGGAAAGGAGATAACATTGAAAGGTAAATACATATAATATCCAATAAAAAAACCCACACAGATTAAGGGTCTTAAAAAAAGAGAGAGAGGGAGAGAGTTTACCTATTTTAAATTAATTTCAAAAGTTTCTAGGAGTTGCTAACTGGCTGAGATCCTATTTTAAGCTCTCCACAAAAGAATTTAAGTCTCTGTTCAATATTCTCAAGAGAGAGGGAAACCATAATTTTCCTCAACAATTAACTGACAAAAGAGAGAGCCGGGCGGTGGTGGTGTACGCCTTTAATCCCAGCACTCGGGAGGCAGAGGCAGGTGGACCTCTGAGTTCAAGGCCAGCCTGGTCTACAGAGTGAGTTCCAAGACAGCTAGGGCTACACAGAGAAACCCTGTCTCGAAAAACCAAAAAAAAAAAAAAAAATTTTTGACAAACGAGAGGTAATCTCACAAAAAGTAGAAGAAGCTATTACTAATCGATATATAGTCTGATTAGTTGTCAGTGGTGCTATAACAGTCCTTTGACAAAAGATTATTAATATAGATTAATATATCCTTAAATAGGGTCTTCATGACTCTCTGAGTGTGGAAGGAGCGACTGTTGGCGCTTCCGCCCTGATTTTACAAGAACTCTGAAAAATTAGCTTTAAAAACAAAAGAGGGGGAACGTTACCCCCTCAGAAGGAGTCCCCCTGAAATACTCTCCATCATGCCTTGTTCACTTTTATCTCTCTAAAGCTGAAAGCTCATAGCAAATCTGCTGATGACTGCCTCTGGCACCAACAAGACGAACAAAACTTTGCCACAGATATGGGGAAGGACCCTCTTACCCTTAAAGGGAATGGCCCAGACCCAGTTCCCTTATGGGGCCGAGGACTGATATGCCTGTCCGATACCACAGAAGGCACAGCTAACCGGCTACCAAAAAGATTAATGAAAAAAATAGATACCCCCCAAAAAGCCAGGCCCAACCATAAATACGATGAATAACAATTTACATCCAGGGAAGAGAAATCTCCCTGAGAATCCCCTTCTTTTTCCTTTCCAAGTAAAAATGAATCACCCGTAATGTCTGCTGTTAGAAGTTCTAATCCAGATGCTGGCCTCTGAACTTATACCACTCAGACCTTTGAAGGGCCACTGACAAGAACATCAAACAGCTAGAGACTGACATCACTAATCTAAAGAAATCCCTCGTTTCGCCATCTGAAGAAACCTCCTAAAATTGCAAAGATCCTTATTGGACTTGATTTACTCTAGTACAATATAAAAGGCTGTATACAGCTCTTGACTGTGTACAACCCTGAAAGAAGAAGGTTGCCTTTACATAGACAAGACAAGAAGGGTTAAAGAGAGCATGAAATAGGTAGTGAAGGCCCTAAGAAAAATCAGAGAGAGAAAGAGACAGATGAATGCTCGTACAAGAATTGGTTTGCAGCCTCTCCAAGGTTGTCAACCCTATTTCCTTCCATCATGGGACTTTTTGGGTTCTTTTTACTTTTTTCTGCTGGTCCCTGGCCCTCAAATAGGCGGACTAACTCTGTGATACAACAGATAAATAATTTGGTAGCAAAACCTACTCAGATACATTATCATAAGTTAGCTATAGAGGACCACGAGACTCAAGATGAGGTTGTTACTTTATACAGGGTGTTTCCAAAACCCATCTCCACCCAACCTAAAAGGAGGGACTTCTGCCCCTAGACTAAGCAGAGAGGGGCCACCCAGAACCCCCTCTGACAGGCAATCTGAATTCTTGCTTAGGCTGCAAGGCTAAGCACTGCAAGGGAATATAAATAAAAGATAAAAATATCTATCCGGGTTCCCTGAGGGACAAGCCTGACTGCATAGGGGTTGATGTCAAAACTATCCCTTCTCCAGGAAAAAGACATCAGGATGGGTATGGCCCTCATGCCTCACTGGACAACAACAGGGGGACTGGAGCCATTACAAGGTCCCCTTCAAATACTGGAGGTCAGGCCTCTATCCCTGCCTTCACAAGTTTAGAATTGCCACAGCCCTTCTATACTTAGAGAAGAGAAGAGATGTCAGGGGCAGCCCTGCTTACACACTGAAGGCCTAAAATCAGCCATAGGCCTAAAATCAGCAATAGGCCTGTCATACATGTATACTAACACCAAGTCTTGGGTCTCAGTGGAAAAACATTGAAACAGATGGCTATAAGCTAATGTCAACAGGCAGCTTTTGTGGAAATTTACCAGCCTGAGTAGTCATAGACCTTGTAAATAGGTAGCCTTGGCGGATAATACCAACTTAGATAAGGACAAGCGAGTCATAGGCAGAGTCATAGTGACCTGTCCCCTGAACCTTCACCCAGCCAATACCCGGTTCTGAAGGTATCTGTATTCCCCCTGATCACCCACACTCCAGTGTCATTCCCTTCCCCACATCCTGCCTTTCTGTGTTTATAACCCCTGTGTGAATTAATTACGATTTGAGAAAAAAGAAAAAAAAAGAAGAAGAAGAAGAAAGTACTACCAGCAGAAATGTTTAATATAACTGGAGCATGTTTTGTAAGAAAAAAAAAAAAGAAATACATTGTGTTTACAATCTGACATGATGTAAGTTCATAAACAAGAAAGTTGCATGAAAAAACCTATTCTCCATACCAAGTTTCTGGCTTAAACACATAGAGAACAATTATTTCAAACGTATAATTTAATAATAAATTCTCAAAAAGAATGCAAATAACTCAATAGAATTTTCAATTGTATCTGGTAGCCATATTGTTACTAATGACATTTCTATTCTTAATATTAATATTATAGTATTAAAAAATTTATATATGTTATTACAAACTGCATTTTCAACATGGGAGACCAGAATCGCCTAAACACACACATGAAAATTAAGTAAAACTGCTTTAATATTGAATCCAAATTAAAGAATCATGAGGATGTTCTATTTGCAAGATTGGCTCTGAAAACTGGTTTTGGAACAGTCTTGTCCCTCTGACAAGTATTCCTTGTACCTAAACTGTTTATACAGTACGATTAAACGAACCCCTAATTGTCTTTCTGAAAGTCTGGTGTTGAGAACATGCCAAATAGACATGTTCATGGCCAGCCTTCAATAAACACTCTTAGGACTAATCAAAAATAGTCTCTAGTAGACACTTTAGACATGTCAGAACTCAACCCCTAAGGGAACTGTTTGTCCTATATAGCTCTGTAAGAAAGTCCTCAAGACTCAAATTCATTTTCCGTCACTACTAGAATTGTTCTGCGAACTTCTGCAAGGACAGATGCTAGTCACAGCTATAACTGTGTGCCGAGTCCTGTGAATCTTAGGGAGTCACTGAACCAGGGAGGGGTTTGTCTTACCAAAATGAATAGTTATAATCTGAGATTTTTTTCAACAAATAAACTATACAATGCAAAAAAAAGTATATAAAGAACTTAAGAAACTAGATATTAAATAATCAAATAATTCAATTAAAATGTAGTGGACAGTTCTAAACAGAGAGTTTTCAATATAGAAATCTGAAATGGCTAAGAAACACGTGAAGAAGCTTTCAGCATCCTTAGTCATCAGGGAAGTGCAAATCAGGACTACTTTGAGACTTTACTTTACATCTGTCAGAATAGTTAAGATCAATAATAAAAAGGACAGCTGATGCTGGTGAAGATGTAGAGCAAGGGGAACATTTCTCCATTGCAGATGGAAGTACAAATTTGTACAGCCACTATGTGATGCTGGTGAAGATGTAGAGCAAGGGGAACACTTCTCCATTGCAGATGGAAGTACAAATTTGTACAGCCACTATGGAACTCAGGACGGTGATTCCTCAGAAAGATAAGAACCCATCTACCTCAAGATTCAACTATACCATGCTCAGGCATATACCCAAAGGATGCTTCATCCTACCATAGGGACATTTGCTAAACCATGTTTATTGCTTCTCTATTCACAACAACCAGAAATTGGAATAGGTGTTCCTCCACAGAAGAATGGGAAAAGAAAGTGTGCAACATTTACACAATGAAGCATTGCTCGGATGTTTTTTTTTTAATGACATCATAAAATTTGTAGGCAAATGAATGGAACTAGAAAAAATCATCCTGGATATTAGCCATTAACAAATGATAACACAGCTACAATGTAGATGCAGATAGGTTGCGCATAGAGAAAAGAACGAGAGGGGACATATGGATCTCCCTGGGAGGGGAAAATTGAGTTAATTTTATGGGTTGACTGGAGTGGAGTTTGGGGAACTAGATGAATGAATCAGGTGGGAAGGACAGGGAAGATAGCACTGATGGAAGGAATGAGGGTGGTATGGAAACCTAGTGCAGTGGAAATGTCCTATAATATATGAAAGTAATCATAATGAAGTCTCCAAATAATGAGAGAGAAGGAACCCTATTGTCCCTTCCAGTGCCGGGACTGGGTTTCATCCAGTTGAGCTTTTGGCCAAAATGGTCCCATGGAAATCCCCTAACAACCCTGGCTGTTGGCAAGACAATAGTTTTCTGTCCACAAACTGACAGCAAGGCCCGGTTGCTAAAGACAATCACCATACAATTCACTAAGCATACAAATATTGAGATGGTGCCTACAGAAAACCACCATGCCCCATATTCTAGTGTCTATGACATGGAAGGGTACTCTGCAGACTACCAAAAGAGAACATGAAACACCAATGCAACTGCAAAACCTTTGATCTATAATCTGTCCTGTCTGCAAAATATGCTAGGGAAACAGTGGCACAAGCCTTGTGGAAGTAGCCAACTGTTGTTTGACTCTACTTAAGATTCACTCAGTGAGGTGGAACCCATACTCAATACTGCTTGGGTGACCAAGAACAAGAATCTAGATAGGCCAGAGAGAGATAGGATAAAGCCAAATACTACTGGTCTAGGGGGAAAAAACAATAAAATGACTCCTAATGATACTCTACTAATACTTACAGGTTGGTGCCTTATTCAACCATTATCTGAGAGGCTTCCTCTTGCAGGAGGTGGGAACAAATACATAGACCCAAAGCCAGACATTGCAGAGAGAGAGAGAGACAGAGAGACAGAGAGACAGAGAGAGAGAGAGAGAGACAGAGAGACAGAGAGACAGAGAGAGACAGACAGAGAGACTTTGGAACACATAGGTTTAAACAAGATGTCTCCATCAAATCCCTCCTCAAAGAGCTCAGGGAATCCTACAAAAGAGGAGACAGGAAAAGTGGAGAGACAAAGGAAGTGGAGGGTATCAAGAGACTGAGGACCTCTAACTCAACTGAGCCAACCTTATACGAGGTTACAGAGACTGAAGAAGCAGACAGGGCCCACATACATCTATACCAGGTCCCCTGCATTCACACTCATTCACAAACATTCACCACGAGTTTCAGTTTAGTAATTGTATGAGACTACTGAATGTGTAAACAAGTAGGTCTCTGATTCTTGGGCTTTCTTTTCGGACTCGTTTTTTTGTTGGCTGGTGTTGTTCACATTTGATGTGACAGCTTTTCATATCTTATATTTTGTTGTTTTGCAGTCATCTTTCAGACACCAATACTTCTTTAAGGAGGCACAGAAAGAAAGTGACTCTAAATGGGGACGACATGGAGAGAGTCTGGGAGAGTTAGAGGAAAGGGAAATTGTATTCAGATTTTATTGTATGAGAAAAGAATCTATGCTTAATAGTGGGGAAATTACACAAGGAAAAATGAAGCAATAGGGATGATTCAGGGTCATCCTTAGCTACACAATGAGTTCAAGACCAGTCTATGTTATATGAAATTTCATGTATTATTATATAACTGATACATTAGTAGTATTACAGAACTAATACTTTTGAGACATTCTATGTAAATAAACTAGGAGTCAAGAATTTGGAAAATAAAAATTAGCCATAAGATAGCAAATATTGGTTGTTTATATACCAGTATTACTTACTCACTTTTTAAAACTTTGAATAAGATATACCAAGAATTTAAAAAAATATAGAAAAATTATCCATCCTGCTTTATAAATTAGTATTGCCTTAATTGAAGTGGAAATTTCTGGTTTCTTTGGAGGCTTAGTTGGGTCATGTGATGTTTTTCTGGAAACTGTCTTATGGAAGGATGTTTTTGCTGAAGCAGACACATGGGAAAATATTTTGCTAACAACAGACACATGGTGTTTTTTTTGTGGTAGCAGCCTAGAAAAAGGGCATGTGATGTTTTGCTTGAGCAGATAGTTGAGAGATCACATGATGTTTGGAAAGGATATAAATATAACCCAACAGACAATGTACACTACTGGATGGTATTGGTAAGCCTTACCAATTTTTGCTGGCCATCATTGGGTTTTGCTGATGCTGGTCTTTGCTGGTGACACGGTTTGGTGTTGGCATACCTTACCGTTCTTTGCTGCTGATTGTCTGTTATCACTTCATAGAGAGAAATGAACCAAAAACAATCTTATTCTGTTCCAGAGGCTTATTGCAGCTTCTTAGGGACTCAGACCAGTTGCCAGAGCCTTGAGGTTTCTTCTGGATGGATCTGCCATTGCTAATTTGTGAATGATATTTGAGAGTGATTGAAGTTGCCCTGGCTGATTTGTTTGAACTGAATTGCTGATATCCTGACAGCACAGATTGGATTTGCTCCAAAGAACTATTTCTAAACAATTACACATCCTCCTTTGCTCTACTAACCTTCCCTTTCTATTACCTCTGGTGGGTGGTGGGCTAGAAGGGAGGTGAAAACATTTAAGAACTCCTCTTTAAATTATATTTTGAAAAACCAAAGCCTATACTTAATATTCAAAATGACAAAACTTAATTAAAAAGAGTAGTAGAATTCTCCCATAATTGATTGAATGATAAAGAGGACAAGAAGGCAGTCACTGTGTAAGGAGGAGGCACTGGGTCCAAG
The DNA here is from genome assembly GCF_004785775.1 of Grammomys surdaster. Classification (NCBI taxonomy): domain Eukaryota; kingdom Metazoa; phylum Chordata; class Mammalia; order Rodentia; family Muridae; genus Grammomys; species Grammomys surdaster. The sequence goes on along the minus strand of NW_021621185.1, from coordinate 2,240,813 downwards.
AGAGGAAGAGGAAATCCAGAGGTGGGCACTTCCTTTTGGATGGTGAGGGGAGGAAAAGCAAGCAAATTGTAGACTGGGCAGTTGACTGTTAGATCTAGTGGTGGAATCCACCAGAATCCACCACCCAACAATTTCAATCAAAATACTTAATGAGTTTAGGATGATAGATTTTGTGCCTAGTGATTGTGTTTTCTGTTGATTCTAAACTACTATTGTCTGGTGTTTCCCATTTTTCATTGACTCAACTGAGCTCCAGGGGAAAATTAACTGCAGTGGAGCATGAGTTGGTGAGGCTGTGCCATCAGTTAGCCACAAGGGTTGGATAACTGGAAAAATAGTGATGCAGTGGCTAACAAACCCTGGGAAGTTGTGTGGACCACCAAATGGAGATAGACTTGGAGGTGGGGAAACCACCACTGCCAGCGAGTAGCCAGCGATAGCATGGGTTGATTTTTCAATTATTATACACAACAAAAACGACTAAATGCCAGTTTCATATATTAGCATAAATGAAAAGAAAAATATTTGAATTTGAGTAAGTAGTCATGGAAAGTGCCCTTTTATCTGCACCATCTATGTGTCTACTTATATTTACATGTATGTACATATAGACATAAATGATCCCAGAAAATTGAGGCAAGGTTGTGGGATCATGAAAAGGATAGCTTCATTTTTGGTGGAGCACTGACTAGAGATGGCTGGAGACCCTGCAAGGGACAGAATACATTTCACCACACTCCCAGACTCCAGGCTCCTGACACTCAATCTAAGGTCTCCATTGATCAGCGCCTTTCAGTCACATAGGACAACACCCCTACCAGCCCCAGCACAGGTAGATGGTCTGACTACAGGCCTCAGCCTCAAGAGATTTCCATATTAATTAGATACCTGAAGGCCAGAGGGTGTAGCCAATTAAATATTCCTTCTCAGACACTCCTCCCTCCCTATTTAACTCAGGTTTGCCCTGAGTTTCAGGGGGTGCAGCCAGATTCATCTACTTTCTGCCATGACAATAAACCCTTTAAAACCATGGACTTACTCGTGTCTTTGGGGCCTGCTGTAAAGAACCGTTGAGGGAGCCTTAGAACTACCAAGCCACCGCCTAATCTCCTACCTGAGGACTTCTCTATGTTCCCACCTCGGAGGATGCAAATTCAATCAAGCTAGCTGAGCCTTGATCCAGCCAAATGAGTACCAAGAGTCTAAACCCGTGGGGCACTGTTGAGGCTTCCTTCCCTCTGGTTCCTGGCTGCCAGCTGGTCCATCCCGTATTTTCCTGTGTCTCTGTTCTTCCGCTGCTCTCAGCATCATTTGGGGGCCCAAAAATGGAGACCACCAGCCTCCTGGTCAGCCATCGACCTGGAGACCCTCTCTCAAAAGCCCTGCCCCCTCAAGACCTCAGTCTGAGTGAGATCTCTCTGACCCCCAAAGGAGCCTCGCAGTGTCCACCCGGCACCGGAAACTCAGTAAAATTCCCACACTTCTGCTTCCCATAGCCACGACTTCCTGAGCCTCCCGTGGGAACCACAACCACCCAACAAGACCCACGCCCTCCCCCACGCGTGAGCTAACTGCCCCACACAAGATAGATGATCATTTTAAAAATCTACCAATCTGTCATATCAACATATTAAAGGAGTATTTCATAAGTCCATTCCAAAGATGGAGGAAAAATATTAAACACCATACATGTATATTATTAAAAATCACTCAGTAAACTAAGAATGTATATTCTAACTCTGATATTTAATGGTACAACTTCAAAGTATTTTTTAATCAAATACAAAATAGCAATGTTTGTGATTTCTAATACTCAACATAGTATAAAAATTCTAATCAATTTTCAACACTGTCAGGATTTAAAATGTATGGGTTTTTTTTACATATTTTATGATACATTGACAGAAATGCAATTACACAAAGCATCCAAAAGCAACAAAAATTGTCAAAAGTGAAACAATTTTACAATATTCCTGAATGTAAGATCTCAATGCAGAAAACTAACACCGTGCTTATAAACCAGTAATGTCTCAGTAAAGATATAAAGATCTCATTTTCAATAGAAAAATAGTTCTAATATACCTAAGAATGTATCTAACAAAAATATGAGTAAGATATTTATGAAAAATAAGTTTCAAAAAATTAAATCTAGGAAACAATGATTCTAGAAGAAAGGAGTAAATCAACAATCTGCCATCAAAATGGGAAATGTATTCTTAAACCAGATCCCAAAAAAACATCAAGCTGGCAAAAAAGAGCATTTACAGGATAAAAGTTTAAACTTGTATGTACTACACATGAAAAAATCCATTTTTTGAAAAAACAACCATGAAATGAGATAAAATTAACTAAAAATAAACTATTAAAATAATTTAAAAAGAAAAAGGAGTTTAAAAGTTAGAACTAGAGAGATGGTCCAGTGGGTGAAGACGCTGCTGGCAAGCTTGATGATTCAAAGCACACACGCTCACACACACATATGCACATGCTCACACATATGCACACACACACATATGCACATGCACACACACACACACACCGACTTGGAGAGCATGATGGGAGATAAATGCAATTTTTAAAAGAATATGATTAAGCAATAGGCAATTCACAAAGGAAATCCAAGTAAACACAGGAATGTGTTCTCACTTTTATTTAAATTCTTTTAAAAAAATAAAACTTCACACTGTATTCTAATTGTATTAGAGTTATATTAATTATATTTTATATTATATTTATATTATATATTGCTAATATATCTAATTATATTAGCAAACACGGAAAGAAGAGAAAGTTTTGTGCACTGGTGATGAAAGCTCAAAGCAGCACGGCTACTTTGGGGAAACAGTTGGTAAAATCTTTTATACCTGATAGTAATTATGACCAAGGAACATACACTCTAAATACTATTCCACACTTAAAAGTGCTCACTGTCTGTCACTAAAAATGAATTGGATGTCCCTGATTCAATGAATAGATGTGCTGTGGTGTTGAAGAAAGGATAAACATGAATTGGTATAACCAAGTCTAAAAGCATAATGCTGGGTGAAGCAGAAAGCTCCATAGCATGTACTGTAGGATACAATACAGTAGATACAATATAGATACAATCTATACAGAGCAAAAAGTATGTCAGAACTTCTGCAATGATACAGATGCCCAGCACCTCACCTGACATGTCTACCAGCTGCACACAGATGTAGAGCCCTTACTTCATGGCACAGCTCCCAGGAATAAAATATACTTCATTTTAATTGAGTGTAAGTGGCCACATGTGGTTAGCAGAGTACATTCTGATAGAGCAGGTACCGCAGGCTACAGGTCTGGAAGATGAGCACAGGAGGTGATTCTCAGTGATGTGCAGTTCTGGAAAAACGAATGAAGCAGCCAGGAACAGAGTGTGGAGGGGCTTGTATTTCCTGACAACAACAAAAATGCACATAAATCTAAAGATTCAAATGCTAATGTTGCTAATATTTGTTAATCTTTCCTTTTTAATGTTTGCAATATATTCCTCTTTAATTTTTCTAATATTAATTAGAAATTAAATATTTAAATTAAATCTTTCACTTTAATTATTTCTCCCATTTCAATGTTTAAGTAACTTTTTAAAAATGCAAAGTCCTTGAATCTTTAAGTAAAGTACTTTAAACTCAGTAGATCTTGGCTCACTTCCCTGTAATGACCAGAGGTTTACCCATCCTATGAATGGTCTTAATAAATACCTAATACCACCAGGAAAGCAGACAGCAAACCTAACTGTGCAACAGAAGCTTCCAGAATTCTTAATTTATGGGAGTTTCACAACTACCCTTCAAAACTCCAAGAAAGATATTTCCAAAATGTGTCATTGTTAAGATTCAAACAAAACAGACAATGTAACTTGCAGATAATCTGGAGCTATTAAAAGACTCTTAGGACACTGAGTCTAGCACTGGACTGTGAAGTACAGTGTAAACTGTCTGATGCCAGACTATCTTTTAATTGTTCCCATTTATTTATTTTTTTAGTAGGGGAGTGGCTACACACATGCTCAGCTATATGTGGAGGTCAGAGGACAACTTAGAGGAGTTAGTTATCTCCTTCTACTATGTGTGTCCCAAAAATGTAAGTCGGCCAGTCAGCACAGGCAACAAATACCTTTTAACCATTGAGCCATCTTGCCTACACTGATACCAGTTTATGTTAATGCTTTATTTGGTTGTTCTGTTTTGTTTTGTTTTGTTTTGTTTTGTTTTGCTCTGTTTTGTTTTGTTTTGTTTTGTTTTGTTTACACAGAATTTCCTTGTGTAGACAAGATGAACTGTAGGATCTCTAAGTTCATTGCCAATTTGTTTTAAGTTGGGAACTTGTATTGAGTTTTGTTTCATCTTTCAATTGTAGGTTCAAAAAGTAATCATTCTTTTGTGTCAAAGTGTTAAAACTAAGCACACTGGAAAATCAAATTTCCTTTCCTATCACATAATGCTTCCCTGTAGATGTCTAGAAAAGAGATAAAAAGAGAGAGAAGATAGTTAATGCAATTATTCGATGACCCAGACCTGTTTTTCAAAGGAAGAAAGTTTCTGGCACAGAGTTGTGGTTTTAAATTGCCCTTACAATCAGTATTCCAAACCATCAAAATGTTTTCTAATAGATATCCCAAGAAACCCAACAGGAAATTGATGCTCCAGACAAGTTGTATGTTTACTTACATAAACGCTCTGATTTACAAAATCTAAAACTTACACCTCCTATAAATATTTACTATTTACTTTATAAAACTATAGATGATCTAGGCAAGAATCAGTGGCAAATACACTACTCACATCTTCTATTCACTGTTCTCTTCCTCTCTCTTCCCTCCCCCTCTTCTACCCTCCTCTCCCCTCCCCTCCCTTTCCCCCATCTGTTTATTTACTATTCTCCTCCAGGTAATCACAGTACCAAAGACTGTGAAAGAAATTTATCTACTTATTCACACAATTTTTAGATGCATGGATTTACATGACAAATGTCCACATAATAGGAGGGAAACACAGTTGTTTATGATCTGTTCCAACTGACTTTGAGGTAAATTATTTTCAATAATAGTACAAATGGCAGGAAATGACAGTAGTTATCTCTTACTTTCTTGGCAAAAAATTATTGAAGCATTCCAGACTTCTCTGTGCTTTCATAAAATATACGCAAACTTCAAATTAATGTGATGACTAATATTATGTGTCAACTTGACTGGGCCCCAGGAAGTACAAACTAATCCTTGATTCTGTTTATATCTGGGGGTGCATCTCTAGAGAAGATGAGTAGCATTGGGAGACTCAGCAAAGCCCAATGTAGCCCATTTAGAGCTCAAATAAAACAAAAGGTGAAGAATTGGAAACTTATAGTAGTTGCTATTTTCCTGTCTGTCTGAACCAAGGCATGGCAAATAAAACTCAGGTACACCAAAAATATTGCATAAGTAGCTATTTTTATAAAGTAGATATGAAATGGATAGATTTCTTGTCTAGGCTTAGATCCCATTCCTAGGATTTCTCATTAAATTCAAATATTTGAAATTTGAAAAAATTCAGAATATTAAAACATATCTGGTCCTTGGTACTCTAAATAATCAATATGAAAACTATATTTTAGCTGGTATTTCTAGTGATATCCAATACTGAATATGCCATACCAATATCAAACATGCAATAAAGAGTTACTCTAAGAAATCTATGTTTCTATGTTGAAAAAAAATAAATGAAACAATTAAAACATATAACTCAATGTATACATTTTGCTTCTCCCAATGGAAAGACATAATACCTTTATCTCCTTGTGTGACATGAATATCCCTTTAATCTGATGTTAATTTTAAGGTTATAAACTAAAATTAAAATTTGAAAGATGATCCGAACAGATACATAGTATGAAAAAAATTTAAAAAGTGTATTTACTAAGCTGACAACTACATTTTTAGATTTAATGTGCTCAAATATTTGAGCAAAGAAAATTAACTGATGCTGGCACAAATTGCTATACCAAAAGAACGGGTGGGTGAGGTTCTCTCCAAGACTCTTACATGCCTGTTGCCATATTTTCCTACAGTAAAACAAAACTTGTAATCACATGTATACTTACTGCACACAAACATGTATGCACACACAGGCACACAGTGTTTTCACAGAAGTGAGCAAAAGGATTTTTAAAACTACAATAACAGCATTCCAGGGTCATCCAGCTTCCAAAATTTCCATTAAGAAGTTAGTGGTATTCTGGAAGATTTTCCTTTAAAAGAAACATGGTTGGAGTTCTAAACTGAAATAATCCCTCACACTCTCCTTGCTAAATTTTTTTAAATGGATTTTTTTTATAAATATGCTCTGACTATTGGTTCCCCTCCCCTGATTCCTTCCCAATCCTCCCTACTTCCCCACTAACCCAAATCTATACCCTTCTTTTCTCTTCATTAGAAGATAAACAGGCAGCTGAAAAATGATAAAAAAAATAAAAGAAAAAGAAAAGAAAAAGAAAAACAGTACAAAAAGCTAACACAAAACACCCAGAAAATTCAGGACACAATGAAAAGACCAAACCTAAAAATAATGGTAATAAAAGAGTGTGAAGATTTCCAATTTAAAGGGCCAGAAAACATCTTCAGCAAAAGCATAAAAGAAAATTTCCCTAACATAAAGAAAGGAATGATCATAAATATACAAAAAGCTTACAGAACACCAAATAGATTGGACCAGAAGAGAAAACCCTCTCATCACATAATAATCAAAATAATAGATGCACAGGACAAAGAAAGAATATTAAAAAGTGGTAAGGGAAAAGGGCCAAGTAACATATGAATGCAGACCTATCAGAATTACATGGGACTTCCCAAAAGACATTCTAAAAGCCAGAAGATCTAGGACAGATGTATAAAGATCCTAGAAGAATGCAAAGGCCAGCCCAGGCTACTATACCCAGCAAAACTCTCAATCACCACAGATGGAAAAACCAAGATATTCCAAGACAAAACAAAATATAAACAATATCTGTCCACCAAAACAACCCTAGAGAGAATAATAGAAGAAAAACTCCAATACAAGGAGGGAAACTAAACCTAAGAAAAACCAAAAATGTAATAATCTAACAACAAACCCCAAAGAAGACAACCATACAAACATAATACCACCTCTAAGATCAAAAATAATAAGAACCAGAAATCATTGGTCTTTAATATCTCCCAACACCAATGAACTGAATACCCAATAAAAAGACATAGGCTAACAGACAGAATATGTAAACAGGACCCAGCATTTCGCTGCATACAGGAAACACACCTCAGTGACAAAGACAGACACTACATCAGAGTAAAAGGAAAAAATTATTCAAGCAAACATTCCCAAGGAACAAGCTAGTAGCCATTTTAACTTCCAGTAAAATAGACTTTCAACCAAAAGTTATCAGAAGAGATGGGGAAAGACAATTTATACTCATCAAAGGAAAAAAAAAACCCACCAAGATGACCTCTCAATTCTGAATGTCTACACCACAAATGTGAATGACATTTGTTAAAAAAAAAAAAAATTCCTAATACTCAAAACACACATTGAACCTCATACAATAATAATGGGAAACTTCAACACCCCATTCTCACCAATGGACAGATCACGGAAAGAGAAAGAAAGTAAACAGATACACAGTGAAACTAACAGAAATTATGAACCAAATGCATTCTACAGAAATTTACAAAACATTTCACTATACCTAGTTATGAGTATCTCATGGTACCTTCTCCAAAACTGACTATATAAGCAGACATAACACAAGCCTCAACACATAAAAGAAAATTGAAATAATCCCATGGATTCTATCATATCTCCACAGAATAAGGATGGTCTTCAATAACAACAAAAACAACAGAAAGCCCACATACTCATGAAAACTGAACAACTCTCTACTCAGTAATAACTTGGTCAGGGAAGAAAGAAAAAAGAAATAAAAATTTTTCTAAATGTAACAAAAATGAAGGCACAGCATATACTTACAGGACACAATGAAAGCAGTGCTAAGAGAAAAATTTATAGCACTGAGTGCCTTCATAAAGAAATTGGAAGTTTAGACCCTGGGAGTTCTGGTTGTTTGTCACTCTCCCCATGCGGCTGCCAGCCCCTTCAGCTGCTTTGGTCTTCTTTCTAACTTCTCTACTGGGGATCCTGTGATCAGTTCAGTGGTTAGTTGTGTTTATGTCAGGCACTGGGAAAGCCTCTCAGGAGACAAGTATGTCAGGCTCCTGTTAGCATGCACTTCCTGGCATCCACAACAATGTCTGCATTTGGTGACTGCACATGGGATGGATCCCCAGGTGAGGCCATTTCCAGACCATCCCTCCTCCAGTCTCTGCTTTACAGTTTTTCTTGATACTTGCTCCCATGAGTATTTTGTTACTCCTTCTAAGAAGGACCAAAGCACCCACACTTTGGTCTTCCTTCTTCTTCTTGAGCTTCATGTGGTCTGTGAGTTGCATCTTAGTTATTGTGAGCTTTTGGGCTAATATCCACTTAACAGTGAGTGCATATCATGTGTGTTCTTTTGTGATTGGGTTACCTTACTCAAGATGATATCTTCCCATTTCATCAATTTGCCTAAGAATCTCATGAATTCATTGTTTTTAATAGCTGAGTAGTACTCCATTGTGTAAATATACCACACTTTCTGTATCCATTCTTCTGTTGAAGGATATCTGGGTTCTTTTCAGCTTCTGGCTATTATAAATAAGGCTGCTATGAACATAATGGAGCATGTGTCCATGTTACATGTTGGAGCATCTTTTGGGTATATGCCCAGTAGTAGTATATCTGGATCCTCAGGGATCCAGGTATTACTATGTTCAGTTTTCTGAGGAATAGCCAGACTGATTTTCACAGTGGTTGTACCAGCTTACAATCCCACCAACAACAGAGGAGTATTCCTCTTTCTCCACATCCTCACCAGCATCTGCTCTCACCTGAGTTTTTGATCTTAGCCATTCTGACTGGTGGAATCTCAGGGTTGTTTTGATTTGCATTTCTCTGATGACTAAGGATGTTGAACACTTCTTTAAGTGCTTTTCAACCATTTGAGCTTCCTTGATTGAGAATTCTTTGTTTAGCTCTGTACCACATTTTTTAATCAGGTTAGTGATTGTCTAAAGGCTAATTTCAGTTCTTTGTATACATTAGATATTAGCCCTCTATAGATGTAGGATTGGTAAAGATCGTTTCCCAAATTGTTGGTTGTTGTTTTGTCCTATTGACAGTGTCCTTTGACTTACAGAAGCTTCATAATTTTATGAGGTCCCATTTGTTAATTCTTGATCTTAGAGCATAAGCCATTGGTGTTCCATTCAGGAACTTTTCCCCTGTGCCCATGCATTTGAGGTTTTTCCCCATTTTTCTCTTCTATTAGTTTCAGTGTATCTGGTTTTATGTGGAGGTTCTTGATCCAGAGCCTTACCAACCTAAGACATAAGTCCATTACTTTTGATAATGCATATTCCATGACAGGTAAGGAAGACATTCTTGTCAGAACAACCTAAGACAAGCTCGATCTTGTTAATGAAATAAAAAAGGGAGAGATGTGAAGAGCTTTTGCAGCTGCCTTGCAGGAATCTGACATTGGCCAAGGACAAGGAAATGGACTGAAGGCAGGAATCTGACATTAGGCTAGAACAAGTAATTTCAGACAGAAATCTAAATCCTAGGCTAGAAAAAGAAGTAATTTCAGGCATGAATCTAAATGTTAGGCTAGAACATAGAAGTAATTACAGGCAGGAATGTAATCTTAAGCTAGAACAAAGAAGTAGGCTTCAGGAATGAAAATGACTTTGAGCTAGGACAGAGAAATAGGCTCAGATATTTTGGTCATGCTGATAAGCCTTTAGAAATAGTGATCACAGGAGTAATCATGGGACTCTGTTTATAGTCCTGCATGTTCTTTGACTGTCTGTGTTTATTGTCTTGCTTATTCCTTGACTATTTGCATCTATTGTATTGCTAGTTCCTCAACCTAGAACTGACCTTAATACTTGCATGTAATATAAATGGTATAAAAGCAAAAAAGGAGGAGGAGGGATGGGGTAGGGGATTAATGGAGGGGGAAATGGGGAAAGGGGATAACATCTGAAATGTAAATAAATAAAATATCAAATAAAATATTAAATTAAAAAAAGAAATTGGAACGATCCTACACTAGCGACTTAACAGTACATCTGAAAGTTCTAGACCAAAACAAAACAAAACAAAAGCAAAAAACAAAACCACACCCAAGCAAAGTAGAGGGCAAAAAACAACCAAACTTAGGGCTGAATCAACCAATTAGGAAAAAAAAATACTCTTCCACCCAGTCCTTTCTGCTGGGGCAGAATCCTAGCTGATCTGATCCCTTGAAGATACTATTTCCTGAGTCATCCTAGAGGATCCTCTGTGCTCAGAGCAGCCAGGCAACTGACATCACAGCCTGAGGCATCCCAGGAGATCTGCTGCACATAGGGCAACTGAGCAACTGATCACCAGCTTGTCTGCTCCCCTGAAGATACCACAGCTTGAAGGAATCCCAGGAGTTCCTCTGTACACAGGGCAACTGGGCAATACGCACCACAGTCTGAAGACCTCCTGGGGGCTTTGTGGCATGCAGGGAAAGTGAACCAACAGACTGAAAGCCTCCCAGGAGTTCTACTGCACACAGGAAAACAGAAACCACAGTTCGTAGGCCTCCTGGAGAACATTCTCACACAGGACAACAGCTTGACTGCTCCTCTAAAGACCCATCAGTATGTAGGCTTCTCCGGAGATCTACTGCAGCCAGGGCAACAGATCTCTACCCCTCTGAAGAGCCACCAGTTGGAAGGCCCCACAGGTGGTCTGCTACAGCCAGGGCTGCAGGCCTACCGGGAAACCTGAAGCAAATGAGGAACAAAAGACAGAGTCATACAGACCAGCAAACACCAGGGATAACCAGATGGCGAGAGGCAAGCGCAAGACCATAAGCAACAGAAGCCAATATACATGAGCATCATCAGAACCCAGTTCTCCCACCACTGCAAGCCCTGAATACACCAACACACCTGAAAATCAGGAAGCTGACCTAGAAGCCTATCTCATGAAGATAATAAAGTCCCTTAAGAAGGATATAAATACACTCACTGAAAGAAATACATGAAAACACTGGTAAACAGGTAGAAGCCCTTAAAGAGGAAACAAATAAATCCCTTAAAGAAATACAGGAAAACACAATCAAAAAGATAAAGGAATTGAATAAAGCAGTCCAAGACCCAAAAGTGGAAGTAGAACAATAAAGAAAACACAAATGAAGGCAAACCTGGTAATGAAAAACCTAGGAAAGAGGTCAGGAATTACAGATGTAAGTATCACCAACAGAATACAAGAGATAGAAAAGAGAATCTCAGGTGTAGAAGACACCATAGAAGAGATTGACACAACTGACAAAATTTAAAACATAAAAATCTCCTAATCCAGCCAGGCAGTGGTGGCACATGCCTTTAATCCCAGCACTTGGGAAGCAGAGGCAGGTAGATCTCTGAGTTCGAAGCCAGCCTGGTCTACAGAGTGAATTCCAGGAAAGCCAGGGCTACACAGGGAAACCCTGTCTTGAAAAAAAAAAAACCTTTTGGCTGGGGCAGACACCTAGCTGGTCTGCTCCTGTGGAGACACCATATCCTGAGCCATCCTAGAGGAGCCATTGGACTCAGAGCAGTGGGTGGGAACCCCCCTCCAACTCCCTATGCCCCAGAGTTACAACTGGGAGACAGGGGTGCTCAGGACCCATCAGCCATCCAAACACCATCCCTCCAGAATAACACTGCCCTTCTGCCCTTTGCCTGATCCTTTTGGTTGGGGCAGACACCTAGCTGGTCTGCTCATGTGAAGACACTGTATCCTCAGCCATCCTAGAGGGGCCACTGCACTCAGAGCAGTGGACTCCTAGCTGGTCTGCTCATGTGAAGATACTGTATCCTGAACCATTCTAGAGGAACCACTGCACTCAGAGCAGCAGGATTTCAAAGTCCCAGAGGTGGCCTGAGTCCCAGGAGCTTAGGATCACAAGATCACAGAGACATCTGGACTCTGAGGAGTTCTGACACAAGCAAGATAACTGGAAAGACAGACTCCAGTCAGACACAGTGAGTGCAGGTAACACTAGAGTTAACCAGATGGTGAAGGGCAAGCGCAAGAACATAAGCAACAGAAACCAGTTACTTGACATCATCAGAACTCAGTTCTCTCAATATACCAAGCCCTGGACACCCAATCACACAAAAAGCAGGACTCAGATTTAAAATCACTTCTACTGATGATGATAGAGGACTTTAAGAGGGCATAAATAACTCCCTTTAAAAAGTACAGGAGAACACAGGTAAACAGGTAGATGCCCTTAAAGAGGAAACACAAAAATCCCTTAAAGAACTGCAAGAAAACACAATGGCGGAATTAAACAAAACCATCCAGTATCTAAAAATGGAAATAGAAACAATAAAGAAATCTCAAACGGAGACTACCCTGGAGATAGAAAACCTAGGAAAGAGATCAGGAGTCATAGATGCAAGCATCACCAACAGAATACAAGAGGTAGAAGAGAGAATCTCAGATGCAGAAGATACCATAAAAAATATTGACACAACTGTCAAAGAAAACGCAAAATTTGCCATAGATGGGAAAGGAGATCCTTGGTCCCATGAAGGCTCAATGCCCAGTAGGGGTAAATTCGATGGTGGGGAGGTGGGAGTAGGGGGAGTAGGTGGGAGCATATCCTCATAGAGGCAGGAGGAGGGATGAGACAGGGGATTTCTGGGATGGGGGCGGGGTAGTGGGGTAAGGGAATAACATCTGAAATGTAAATAAAATATCCAATAAAAAAGAATTAAAAAAAAAACAATTAAGCCAAAACTTCAACATGTTTGACTGGTTGAACTCACCCCTGGATTATGAAGCAATCATCCATCATTTAATTTTCTTTATAATCCACACAAGCATTAACACATAAAATATGACAGTAATCAGTTGACTGCCAAGTGGTGGAGTTATGGCTTCTTACTTGGAAAAGGGGAAAAGCAACAATTTTCAGCCTGAGTATTGAAAATTAATCTCAGAACTAAAGAGTTGGTGCAGTGCTGTCAAGAGTTCGCTGCCCTTGTGGATCATCTGAGTTCACTTCTTAGTACTGTCACAGCAACTCATAACTTTGCATAACTCCAGTTCCAGGGGATCATCTGACAGTCTTTTCCAGCCTCCAAGAGCACCAGGTATACACATGGTGAACATACATACATAGAAGCAAACCACTCATGCACATAAAATAAAAACAAATAAAATTGAAAAGTCAATCTCAACTCCTACATTGCCCTACATCTTGTTAAGTCACTATTATACAGCAAAAATCATACAATGTTCTAGCTATTTACATTTTCAAATTCTGATCTTTTAGTTAAATAATATGTTATGTATTTACCTGGAAAAATTCCAGCATGTCTGACCTCTGAACTCTGACTTCTCAAGGCTGCAGCTTTGATCATTTGGTTGCTTCTTTTTAAACAGATTGATTAATTAATTAATTAATTAATTCCCACAAAGTATTAATAAGCCACAAATTTAACCAGATTTTCCTTTTACCCTGTGAAAAGTTTAAGCGTAAATAGATCAGGGGCTTCCTAGACAGCCAGTCAGTAAAATGCTTGTTATACGAGTATGAAAACCTGTGTTCAGGTTTCCATGACCCACATCAATAGCCAGGCATAGTAGTCTGTCTGTAACCCCAGAACTAGAGAAACAGACAGGAGAATCCCTGGATCTCACTGGCCTAACTGAATTTGTGATCTTTGAGTTCAGTGAGAGATCCTACACCAAGAAGACTTGGTAGCAAGAGATTAAGGATGAAATAAATTTTTCTCTGACCTTTATCTCTGTGCACACACACATACATAAGCACTTACACACACACAAACATGTACATATACTACCCACCCAAACACCAATACATACAATGAATAAAACACTGAGTGGTCACATTTCAGAGTTATTTACTGAGTAATAAAGATAAATAATAAGTAAATGGATTTATTATCTTAATTTCCCCATTGAACACAGGATATCAAATTTTACTAAAGTAATACACACACACAACTTATCTGAACTACCTATCAAGTAAAATGTGGAAGATGAGTCCCTAACAGGGCCCAGAGGCCATTTTGCTGGAACTGCCTGACTGCCTCCTCCTTGAGGACTTCATTTTCTGACACCAGAAGAAGCCATGCAAGCTCTCAAAGATGGAAGCAACCTGCGAGCCTACCAATCTATGGTACCTATGAACCAAAAACTGAGATTCCTGTAAGATTTGCTGGAGCAATGGTAGCACAGAGCTTGTGGGAATGTCAAATCAATGTGTGATTTAACTTGAGGCCCACTCCACAAGAGGGAGCCTATAACCAACACTGCTTGGAGATTCTTAATGACATTCTGCTATAGTCATAGGTCAATGCCTTGACCAATCTTCATTAGCGAGGCTTCCTCCAGCAGATGGAGGCAGATGCAGAGACCCACAGACAGACATGTGGATGGAAAGTTAAAATTGGAGGTCTCCATCAGGTTTCTACTCTCAGAGCTTGTTGAATCATATTGAAGAGGAAAAAGAAATATCGTGGGAGTCAGAGGAGATGGAGGACACCAGAGGAACATGGGCCACTGAATCAACTAAGCAGGGCTCATACAGTCTTGCAGGCAAGCATGTGGCCTGCATGGGCCTGCACTAGGTCCTGCGTGTTATGGCTGTTAGCTCGGTGGTTTTGTCAAACTCATAACTGTGGGAATTACAAGAGCTGACCTGAGGGCACCTTGATCCCTCTCTAGTTATTCATGTACTTACAGGCAAGGATCAGCCACTCTATCAGTATTTGCTTCCTTTGACCTTGAACAAACTTCTGGGAGATGTGACTCCCTGTGCCATGTTAAGTGCCACTGGTAGATTAAAATGTTCCATCTCAAAAAAAAAAGAAAAAAGGAAGACGGAAGGAAGGAAGGAAGGAAGGAAGGAAGGAAGGAAGGAAGGAAGGAAG
>NW_021621185.1:2202514-2225358 GCF_004785775.1 Grammomys surdaster | reverse complement strand
GAGAAGAGAAGAGAAGAGAAGAGAAGAGAAGAGAAGAGAAGAGAAGAGAAGAGAAGAGAAGAAGAGAAGGCTGGAATGATGGCTCAGTGGTGGTTAAGAACACTTGCTGCTCTTCCAGTTGTCCTGAGTTTAATCCCCAGCAATCACACGGTGGCTCACAATTATCTTTAATGGGATCTGATGTCTTCTTCTGAAATGCAGGTGGACATATAGATACTGCACTCATACACATAATAGATAGATAGATAGATAGATAGATAGATAGATAGATAGATAATAAATAAATAAATAAATAAATTGTAAGGGGAGTACTTGTTCACTAGGGGATCACTCCTTACTGTTAATCTTCTGTTGTCAGTACCACCAAACCAGTTGTTTCATAAAATTCAGCTACCCTAGAGGAGCTGTATGCAATGTTAGGAAGCAAAACCTTGATGTGACATCTACAGAGTAGAAAATATAGTTAGTAAGTTAACTTGTGTTCCTAGAACAAGGAATTTTAGAAAGCCTTTATAAAACTGAGAATTTCTTACAGATAGATTGAAGGCTAAAGACTTTTCTTTTCCCCCTTCCCTATGGAAGTTTCTGGATTTTCTTCATTTATTATACCTTTTCTTGGCCATAGATATGGAATTGTTACAACCATTATTTTTAAAAAGAATCAAGAAAGAAAGAGATGAATATAACTATAAATACATTAGGCAAGGTTTTTTTTTAAGTATGTGTGTGCAAAACCCAGGATAAATAAAATGGTCGTGAGTAAAAATGGAACTACTGAAGGTATTCCATGACCAATCTCAAACTGTACTACAGAGCTATAGTAATTAAAAACAGCAAAAAAGGGGTTGGAGGGGCTGGAGAGATGGCTCAGCTTTTAAGAGCACTGACTGCTCTTCTAGAGGTTCTGAGTTCAATTCACAGCAACCACATGGTGGCTCACAACCATCTGTAATGGAATCTGATGCCCTCTTCTGGTGTGTCTGAAGACAACTACAGTACTCATAAACATAAAATTAAAAAAATAAAAATAATAACAATGAAAACAGCATGGTATTAGCATCAAAAAAAAAACCCAGAACCTTTGATCAATGGAATTGAAATGAAGTCCAAGATGTAAGTTAACACAATATGGACAGCTGATTGTAGACAAAGAAGCCAGAAATTTACACTGGAGAAAAAAAAAAAAAAGACAGCACCTTCAATAAATTGTGCTGGTCAAAGTGAGTTCATGGGTGTAGAAGAAGACAAATAAATTCAAAACTATCAACCTATTCAAAACTCAACTCCAAATGCATCAAAGACCTCAGCATAAGGTCAGATACACTGAATCTGATAGAAAACAAAGTATGGAATAACCTTGAGCTCATTGACACAAGTAAAGACTTTCTGAACAGAATTCTGATAACACAGGCACTAATAAAAATTACTAATAAATAGAACCTCATAAAGCTGAAAATCTACTTTATGATAAAGGACACCATCATTCAGAAAAAGCAGCGGACAACAGAATAGAAAAAGGTCTTTACCAATTCCACATCCAATAGAGGGCTACTATCTAAAATATGTAAAGAACTAAAAAAATCTCCACATCAAGACAACAAAATACGTGGCTTACTCCAGTGATACTCACTCAACCTTGTAAGTTGCTGCTCTATTCATAATAGCCAGAACTGGACAGCCTAGATACCCACCAGCAGATTAGTGAATAATGAAAATGTGGTACATTTACACAGTGAAATATTACTCAGCTATTTTCTAAAAATCATGATATTTGCAGATAAAAGGATGGAGCTAGGAAAAAAAAAAACCTGAGTGAGGTAACCCAGACCCAAAAAGACAAATATGGTATGTATGTATTTATTTATTTATACACATACATGTACACACATAAACACACACAAAGAAATTGTTTTTACTTTATAAACATTTTTATTGTAAGATTTTTTTCTTTCTTATTGACTTTTTCCATACAATATATTTTAATAGCATTCTTCCCCTTCCCCAACTCCTTCCCGATCTTCCTCCTTCTTCCTACCAATGCAACTTCCTGTGCTTTTCTTATCTCAGAAAACAAACAAAACAGAAACAGAAAT
Source organism: Grammomys surdaster (assembly GCF_004785775.1). Classification (NCBI taxonomy): domain Eukaryota; kingdom Metazoa; phylum Chordata; class Mammalia; order Rodentia; family Muridae; genus Grammomys; species Grammomys surdaster. The sequence goes on along the minus strand of NW_021621185.1, from coordinate 2,223,265 downwards.
TTTAAAATAACAAACAACAACAGAAAACACACATACAAATTAAATCCACTTTGTGTTAGCCAATTACTCCTGAGCATAGAATGTTATTAATATGCCTACTGCCATTTGATTGGAGAAAACACATATTACCTCTGTAGCAGGTATCAATTGCAAATAGCATCTTTGTTAGGAATGGTACTTTAACATCTACATGGTGTGGATTTGTCTGGCTTGAATTTTTACAGGTCTTGTGCATTCTGTCAACATCTCTATGAGTTTATATGATCCTCATATAACATATACTTGTTAACATATACTAAATCTAATTACAGTTTCTTTTTCAATTAACTTAGTTACATATCTCAGTAAACATGGAAAAGTTTAGCTGGTACCTACCTAGAGCCTTTACCCCTGCTCACTAGTGTATTTGGTACTGAAAGCTACTCTGCAAACTACCAGAAGACAAAGGTAAACATCAGCCCAGCTATGAACCTTTAGATCTACAATGGTGACCCATCTTCATGATATTCTGGTGTAATAGTGACACAAATGTTATGGGAGTAAGCCACCACTGTCTGGTTGGGACTAAGGCCACTCCATGAGATTGATATGAGCCCATGTCTGACACTTCTCAAGTGGCCAAGAACCTGAGATTAGATAGTCATGAATCTAGGGAAAAATAAAATGTTATTGTTCCGCTAAATGGGCATATCAATAAAATGACCCCTAATGATAGTTTGCTATGCCCATAGGCCAGCATCTCATTCACCCATCACTGGAGAAAATTCCTATGGCAGTGAATGAGAATTAATGGAGCGATTCACAAATGGACAATGTGCAGAGAATGAGAGACCTTGGAACACTCAGTCCTAAATGGGATGCCTTTATCAAACCCCTCCCCTCAGAGCTCAAGGAAGAGGGAAAAAGATCTTAAGATCCAGAGTGGATGGAAGACATCAAAGAAATGCCCTACAGGCACAATAGGACCAAAGCACATACAAACTCACAAGAGACTTGTGACAGCATTTCCAGGACCTGCAGAAGTCCAAACTAGATGAGATCCAAGTGCTGAGAAGGGAGCTAGGCATAAGCCCCCATCCTTAACTCAGAAACCATTCCCAGTTGACAACCACTCACAAAGGAAAAATCAGTTTTCTCTGTGGAGTCTTAATAGGTATATACCACAGTTAAGGGCAGACCCCAGGCCCAAAAGAAGATGGCCAACACAAAACCAATTCAACAATACTTTTAGAGATTGGCCATTTTTTACTTTACTAGATTTTTGCTTGTATAATATGTTTTCTGATTTTGTATTTTTATGGTGTATGTATCTCTCTCTTTCTCTGTCTGTCTGTCTATGTGTGAGTCTGTGTATATATTTATCTATGTACGTGTGTATCTGTATCTATGTGTGAGTCTGTTTGCTTATGTCTAAGTGTGTGTGTATGTATGTGCATGCATGTAGACATGTGTGTGTGTGTGAGTCTATGTATGTATGTGTTTCACAAATTCTTTCTTTGTTCTGTTGGCTTGTTTTACTCTTGCTTGTCTTTTCACTCATTTGTTCATTTTATTAAGAAACAAAGAAAGAAGATGTGGCACTGAATTGGTGGGAAATGAGGATGGGTCTGGGAGGAGATGACAGAAGAGAGATTGTGATCAAAATATACTGTATGAAAAACTTTACTTCCACAAAAAATAGTTTAAACAGAAAATTAAAAGAGAAAAAATACTAAGAAAAATCTCCTTTTATAATAGACTAATGAAGAATATTTAATAATCTGTAATAACCATGACAATCTGAAACTTTAAAACAATATTAATATACAATAGGATAAATCCTCTTTGACAAAAAAGAATAAAAGGATACAGATATAAAATAAAGCAACATATTCATAGGCAGACCATAAAACCTATGAGTTTTTTTAGCAAGGCTGTCATGAATTAAATAAATAAATAATAAGATCACTGGTTCCTAGGACATGCTTCATAACAATAAATGTACTCAAGGAGGTCAGTAACAATAGATTTCTATGTGTTCAGTTTATTCTGAATGTTTTAAGACCATACTGGCATAGTCTCTTGTGTAATGACTATGCAAGAATAATGTTTGTGACTATGGGATGCATGTGTCATGAGAAGGCAATCACACTCATGTCTCAGACAAAGGGAACATTCCAGTGAACATCACCTCCAGAGGAGTGCTGTAGCCTGTTCTCCATAACGTTGTATATGGATCTCTTGGTTTCCTTCTTTGCATTTCCAGAGGACATTGCAAAGACACTCATACTCTATGGTGGCTCTAATGTTTTACCAAAAACTCAAGGGGCTGGCCTCTCATGAAATACTATCTGGTTGCCAGTATCTACTTACTTCTTTGACATTCCAACACTAAAAATTACTTTGAATCTCTTGGTGTTTCTTCATAGTGCAAATAGTGATAGTTTTAACACAATTTTTTCAGTCTTAATTCAAAAGTGACCTTTTATAATTTTAGTAAAGTGCTAGAGTCTAAAACACAAACTGATTCTAGAAATATGCAAACAAAAAAGGTATTTTTTCTTTCAAAAAATTTTAGACCTAAGAAAACATTCATTTTTTTTTGCTCAATGAAAAATATAATACAAATGTTATGGCTGTATTAGAACTCAGAGGTTCTGAAGCAGAAATCATCTGGGAACACCATCACAGGAAGAGTTTCTACTCTGCCTTGCACACATGGGTACTCTTGATGACACACATACTTCTAGTCCAATAGAAGAGAAATGGGTTTCATGGTGATGACTTACAGAGACTTCAAAGTGCTTTCTAACATTAGCATTCGCTTCACTCCTTCCCTTGGGTTCCCTTTGCCCCACATGAGAGCCGAGCAACCTCTTTACCCTCCTCCTCCAGGATCTGCCCTACCTTTGTAACTGGGTTCCAGAGTCCATCTTCAGTGAGGTAGGAAATACCAAAACTACCTCAGTGCATGCTCAGCTGTGTTTACTTACTCAGAATGCTGATGTGAAGGAGCTTGAGAGATGAGGATGATAAATGCTCATCAGTATCTTTCCTGCCTCCTAATCCCCACTCCTCCTGAGAGACAAAAAGCTTCCAAGAGGTTTCTGAGGTTTCCCTTGCTGTTTATGCACCTCAGTCAAAAGAAAGGAGCTCTCATAACCCCTTTTTCCTCTAAGGTATGAGAAAAGCCATGATCTTTTGATCTTTGTCAATGGAAATCATAACTCTGATCCTGATAACAATGGTCTTAATCCTGTTGGTAATGCTTCTTCTCTAATGACACCAGTTGATTGTTTTGCACATACCTGCCCTCTCCAACTAGCATTGCCAACAGAGTTTTTTCATTGATGTGGATAGAATCCTATTGTGGCCTTCTAAGTTTACCTTGGGCACCCCTGAACAAGGATTTATACTCAGAGTAAGTAATTAAACTTGAACACCACTGTCTCTCATACTTTCCTCTAACCCTATAAGATACTAGGTCTAGCACCTATCCTCCACTAGAAATAACACTTGGGTCTTCCCTAATCTCCTCACCCTATCTGAGCTCCTCTAACAGAAAAGCTCACTCAGAAGCAGGGCCAGGACTGCAATGAGGGAAATAATACTTTCACCTCACAGTAAACCTATAAAGGTTGCCATGTATCCTGGTTGGCTTTTCTCTTGTCAGTTTGACTAATGCTAGAGTCCTCTTGGAAGAGGGAACCTCAGTTAAGAATACTTTCCCACCAGATTCCCTATAGGAAAATCTGTAGGGTGTTTTCCTGAGGAATGATTGAAGTGAGAGTGCCCATCCCACTGAGAGTAGTGCCACCACTAGGCAGGTGGTCCTACTTGGTACAAAAATGCAAGATGAGCAAGCCATGAGGAGTGAGCCAGTAAGCAGCACTCTTTTATGCCTCTGCTCCAAGCTCATACCTTGAGTCCTTGTCCTGACCTCCCCTCATGATGAATTGTAACCTCTAAGCTGAAATGAACCTCTTTTCTTCCCCAAGTTGCTCTGGCCACTGAGCTTATTATAACAACAGAAACACAAACTAGAACACAAACAGCAGCCATCACAACTAAACACTGGTGGAGCTTTTCAGATAGGATCACACTCTGGATTCGAGGTGAGCTTGAACTCACAGCAATCCTCATGCCTCAGCCTTCCAAGGCCTAAGGTTAGAGCCACCACACTCAGTTCACACATAAATATTTTATTGTGGTATTTTAGTCAGTCAAAAATCAAGGCAAAATCTATGATGCATTAAAATATTAAAATTTTAAATAAGCAATATTACTGAGTTTTCTCTTTGCCTAAGGTTCTCACATAGCAAAGCATATTTGTAACTTTATCTATGCTTAAAATGTTGACATTTGTTCATTGCATAAACCTAGAATGTCACTCCTCTTGCCCTAGCTCTGCTAATAAGCATCAGAATAATACATACTACATGAAAAAAGGTGACCTTATTAGTAATGGTCATGAAGACAAAAAAAAATTGCTTAGGAAATCTGTAGTGTGAATAAAGTATTTTCATTTAAGTTACTTAGCATAAAATAAAATTTGTAAAAGTGTGATAATTCATTAACCCTTCCAAATTTTGAAATTATAAGCCATCTTTCTAAACTGTTATTTTAGAAATGGAGCAGGGGTTCCTTAGACTTGACATGATTAGGATTCAAAGGTACGTAATTGTTTCACTGTGGCTAACTGAGTGCAGAGCGTGGGCGATGTTATCAGTCTTTTCCCAACTAAATAACCGCGGATCTCTCACGCCAACTCCAATGACTAGACAGTTTGTTAGACATTATCAAACGCCCCCTGGAGAAGTGTAAACTCACTAGTTGAATCTATCCTCCTAAAACCATGCAAATTTCATTCGTATGGTGATGGACCTTTAGTATATCAGACAACCATACTCCCCGATATCTGAAAATGAACAATTTCTTTTAAATATAATCACTTAAAGAAGTGAACTTTCAAGAAAATGAGCAACTGTGATTAGAATTCTTGATGAAACAACAAAAACTGTGAGGTTGGGGAGCCGAGGGACTAGGAGGGGCAGTCCTGGAGCAAGAGTCCAGGCGAGTCCGAACCCCAGAAATCTCCTCCTGAGACCCACGGGATCCCCTCCTGCCCTGGGACTGCATATCTTAGCCCCCTTCCTCGTCCTATGTCCCCAACCCTTACCTCACCAGAGTAGGGGTAAAACTGGTTCTGGCTAGACTTTCTTCCCTCCAGCCAGCCCAGCCCAGGGAGCAATAAGCCTGACCATCCATCCCCCACCCCCACCCTCCACCCTGCTGCTGGGGAAGAAGCAAACACAGGAAGGTTAAAAACAACAACAACAAAAATTATTCACTTCTCTAATAAACAGAACACCAAATATATCGACCTTTTTTTCACCTTAAATTCATTTACCCATTGGCAGCTTTAAGCCCCAATCCTGAAACAGGGAATTAGAAATCAAAGCTCACCTAAAAAGAAAAATCAAAAAGGAAATACCCTTCAAATTAAGCTGGACTTCAAAAGGCCAAATAACAGATGAGGAAACGGGGCTCCACTATGATTTCTGAGGTAAAAATGGAAGGAAAGAAACAATCCCACAAGATGGTGGTCTTCTGAGTGCATGTGAGCACACACACTATTGTATGTACGTGCACTGTTATGTGCCCACCTTTCCCCACACACTTATATAATCATCATGTGCAATCTATAATAATAGTAACTAATAGATGAAATTTAAGCCTTAGAACTCGCCTGAAGCCTGTTCCACACCCTATACCTATTCCCATATGGTTTTAATAAAGGCTATTCTGATGTATACAAAGAGAAGAAATGTTTAAGAGAGAGAGGGCAAGGAATTTATGGGAATTTGCTTGCCAGGTTCTCATCATCTAAGTGACCAGAGAATGCTAAGCCAGGATGCTGGCTAATCATCCAAGTGCCAGAAAAAAACGTTCAAAAAAAAAGTCATCTTTACTATCAGCCTTCAAAACACATCAGATATTGTTGCAAGGGCTATGAGAAGGGTAGGCTTCCAAAGACACAGAGCACCAGGGATTAAAAACTGTCATATATAAAAGACAATTGAAAGAGACAAAAATATTAGCATTATCATATAAAGTGATGCTTACTACCATTTTAAATGCCACACAAGGACAGAAAACTATAAAAGTGAGAAAGCAATTTGAAAATATCCAAATGAAATTTCTAGACATGAAAAATACAATCTCTGAAATTTTAGAAGTCAACATTTTTCTTTAGCAGCAGATTTAACCCAGAGATAGAATCAATGAAGTAGAGAATTATGCAGTCAAACTCTGCAATAAACAGTCCAAGACCATCAAGCAGAGAAGGGTGAGAAAATCTAATGTACAGGTCTTCTCAGTTCCAGAAAGGGTACAGGAAGAAGTACTCAAATCCACATCCATTACCAATGGTAATGTACAGACTTCTTAACCATCTTTGAATCAAGATTCACCTAGAAGCTGGTGAATCTTCTTCAATGACTTCTGGCCCTGAAGGAGTCTTGTCATAGTTGTGCTGTTCATGTTGCTGTCACATCAGCTGATATACTGTCTGTCAATAAATATAAGAAATTCAGCTTGTTGTTGAAAGAACTTTGAGAATTGTGTATCAGGACAGGGAAATGATTGTTTTAGATTCTTTCATGCCATTAAAAAAATAAAAAAAATAAAAATAGAACATCATAGACTGGGTAATTTTTAAAGAAAAGAAGCTTATTTCTTACAAGCGTGGAGTTGGGACAAATTAGAGACCTGCATTGGACAAGGACATTCTTGCTATGGTCATCTATCTAATGGCAGCAGAAAAGAACAATAGAACAAAAGAAGGGGGCAGGGCAAAAGAAAGCCAAGATTACTTGGTGGTGGTGGTGGTTTTGGAATAGGGTCTTTCTATGTAAGTAACCCTGGCTCTCTTGAAGTTTGCTATGTAGATTAGGCTGCCTTTCACTCAGAGATCCTGCTCTCTCTGCCTCCTGAATGTTAGGACTAAAAGTGTACACTACCACGCCCACCCAAACTGACTTTTATAATAATCCTATCTTAGTACTAACCAACTTCCTAGATAATGACACTAATCAATTCATGAAAGCAGAATCCTCATGATCTGGTTACCTCTCAAGAGTTCTACATGTTGACACAGAGAATGAAGGTTAACTGCCAACAAACAAACTTTAGGCCACACATTCATTCTATTGTGCTGTCTATTATAGCCAAGAAAAGTTTGTTTAAAGTGTATCTAGAGAGGCTGGAGAGATGGCTCAAGGGTTAAGAATGCTACTGTTCTTGCTGATGACCAGGTTTGATTCCCAGCACAAATATGGTAGCTTAAAACCTTCTATAACACGAGTTCCAGGAAATGAAATATGCTTCTGACACCCTGTAAAACTGCATACATATGGTACACATATACACACTCAGACACAGACACATACACAAAAAACTAACTATTTTTTTAAAGTGTATGTAGAGGGACACCTATACTGACACTACAGAAGCAAATGTTCAAAATTGAAATAATCACCACAATAAAGTGGTTATATTTTCATGAACTGACAACTAATATCTACAGGATTCAAATGTAAGTATCTTAAAGCTACACTATACTTTTTTGCTTACATCAAGCAGCAAAACTAAGGAAATGTTTACTATCAGAAAAATCACAGATTTCAAAGTAAGTAGAATGCATAGGAAACAATTCATAAACTCTATGGTTATGTTACTGAGTTCAGAGCACCGTTCAATAGCCTGAGGCCCTGCATTTGAGCTCAGCATTAGAAGAAACAGGAAGAAGAAGAGGAGGAGGAGGAGGAGGAGGAGGAGGACGATGACGACGACGACAACTCCAAGCCAGCCAGACCTACACAATGAGACTCTATCTAAAAACAATTTTAAATGATCCTATTATAAACTTTAGCTATAAACATAGTGCAATATTGACAGAAAGACTCATAAATCATTGAAGCCAACTTGAAAGCACAGAAATAAATTGTTACATTTATAGTCAACAAATGTGCTGAAAATTTCACTGGGGAAAAGATAGTCTTCAAATGGTTTAAAAGGATTCCAGTCGTCATCTGTGCTCTGGACATAAGGCTGTTCTGGACCTAAGGCCCTCCACACCCAAATCCTGCCAGGAGAGAGCCAGTCACCCAGGAGCGCTCTACTCCTAAGTCCAGAGGTGAGAACACCACTTTTGCTCCAAGAACTATGCAAAGAAGGACCCTCCAAGACCACAGAGGATACAGGAACAGCAGAGCAGCTGGGGACAGGATCGTTCTGGTCTCCATCTTCGCCCAAGAGCTAAGGCTCTCCCACAGCCCTCCCCACACAAATCCCACTCAGGAGAAAGCTGGTCTCCCTAGAAGTGCTGACACACTTAAGACCACAGGCTCACATCTAGGATCTAAAAATGGAAATAAAAACAATAAAGAGCTCTCCTCCAGCCGAGCAAGATGCCCAAAGGAAAGAAGGCCAAGGGGAAGAAGGTGGCCCCAGCCCCGGCTGTCGTCAAGAAACAGGAGGCCAAAAAGGTGGTCAATCCTCTGTTTGAGAAAAGGCCCAAGAACTTCGGCATTGGGCAGGCCATCCAGCCCAAAAGAGATCTAACATGCTTCGTTAAATGGCCCCGATACATCAGGCTGCAAAGGCAAAGAGCCATCCTCTATAAGCGGGTCAAAGTACCTCCTGCCATTAACCAGTTCACCCAGGCCCTGGACAGGTAAACAGCTACTCAGCTGCTTAAGCTTGTCCACAATTACATGCCAGAGACAAAGCAAGAGAAGAAACAAAGGCTACTGGCCCGTGCTGAGAAGAAAGCTGCTGGCAAAGGGGACATCCCAACTAAGAGACCACCTGTCCTACGAGCAGGAGTCAATACAGTCACCACCTTGGTGGAGAACAAGAAGGCTCAGCTGGTGGTGATTGCCCATAATGTAGACCCCATTGAGCTGATGGTTTTCTTGCCTGCCCTGTGTAGAAAGATGGGGTTGCCCTACTGCGTCATGAAGGGAAAGGCCAGGCTGGGTCGCCTGGTCCTCAGGAAGACATGTACCACTTTTGCCTTCACACAGGTTAACTTGGAAGACAAGGGTGCTCTGGCTAAGCTGGTGGAAGCTATTAGGACCAATTATAATGACAGATATGACGAGATCTGCCGGCACTGGGGAGGCAACGTCCTGGGTCCTAAGTCTGTGGCCCGAATTGCCAAGCTGGAAAAGGCAAAGGCTAAAGAACTCACCACTAAACTGGGTTAAAAAAAATGTACACTAAGTTTTCTGTACACAAATATAATTAAGAAATTAAAAAAACAATAAAGAAACCACAAAGGGAGACAACCTGGAGAAAGAAACCTAGGAAAGAGATCAGGAGTCATGGATGCAAGCATCACCAACAGAATACAAGAAGAATACAAGAAGAAAGAATCGTAGGTGCAGAAGATACCATGAGAAACATTGACACAACTGTCAAAGAAAATGCAAAATGTAAAATTCTCCTAATGCAAAACATCTAAGAAATCCAGGACCCAAAGACCAACCTAAGGATAATAGGTATAGAAGAGAGGAAAGATTCCCAAACTAAAGGGCCAATAAACATCTTCAATAAGATTATATAGAAAGAAACTCCCTTAACCTAAAGAAAGAGATGCCCATGAACATAAAAGAAGCCTACAAAACTCCAAATAGATTGGACCTGAAAAGAAATTTCTCCTGTCACATAATAATCAAAACATCAAATGCACAAAACAAGGAAAGAGCCGGGCGGTGGTGGTGCACGCCTTTAATCCCAGCACTTGGGAGGCAGAGGCAGGCGAATTTCTGAGTTCGAGGCCAGCCTGGTCTACAGAGTAAGTTCCAGGACAGCCAGGGCTACACAGAGAAACAACAAGGAAAGAATGTTAAGAGCAGTAAGGGAAAAAGGCCAAGTAACATACAAGGCAGACCTACCAGAATTACACCAGACTTCTCACCAGAGACTCTAAAAGCCTGAAGATCCTGGACAGAGGTCATACAGACCCTAAGAGAACACAAATACCAGCCCAGACTACTATACCCAGCAAAACTCTCAATTACCATAGATGGAGAAGCCAAGATATTCCATAACAAAACCAAATTTACACAATATCTTTCCACAAATCCAGTCCTACAAAGGATAATAGAGGGAAAACTCCAACACAAGGAAGGAAATTATACCCTAGAAAAATCAAAGTAATATTCTTTCAACAAATCCAAAAGAAGATAGCCACATAAGCATAATTCCATCTCTAACAACAAAAATAACAGGAAGCAACAATCACATTTCCTTAATATCTCAACATCAATAGAATCAATTACCCAATAAAAAGACATACAATAATGTCCGGGATATGTAAACAGGAACAAGCATTTTGCTGCATATAAGAAATGCACCTCAGTAATAAAGACAGACACTACCTCAGAGTAAAAGAATGGAAAACAATTTTCCAAGGAAATTGTCCTAAGAAACAAGCTGGAGTAACCATTCTAATATTGAATAAAATTGACTTTCAACCAAAAGTTATCAAAAAAGATGAGAAAGGACACTTCATACTCATCAAAGGAAAATATCAACCAAGATGAACTGTCAATTTTGAACATCTATGCTCCAAACAGAAGGGTATTCACATTTGTAAAAGAAACTTTACTAAAGCTCAAAGGACACATTGCACCTCACACAATAATAGTGGGAGACTTCAACACCCCACTCTCAGCAATGGACAGATCATGAAAATAGAAACTAAACAGAGACACAATGAAATTACCAAAAGTTATGAACCAAATGGATTTAACAGATATCTATAGAACATTTTATCTTAAAACAAAAGAACATGCCTTCTTCTGAGCACCTCTTGGTGCCTTCTCGAAAACTGAACATATAAGTGGTCAAAAAACAGACTTCAACAGATACAAGAAGATTGAAATAATCCCATGCATCCTATCAGATCACCAGGGACTAAGGCTGGTCTTCATTTACAACAAAAAGAATGGAAAGCCCACATACAGGTGGAAACTAAAAAACACTCTACTCAATGATAACTTGGTCAGGGAAGAAATAAAGAAAATAAAGACTTCTTAGAATTTAATGAAAATAAAGGCACATCATACCAAAACTTACAGGACACAATGAAAGCAGTGCTAAGAGGAAAACTCATAGCTCTAAGTGTGTACAAAAAAGAAACTGGAGAGGGCATACACTAGCACCTTGTCAACACACCTGGAATCTCTAGAAAAGGAAGCAAACACACTTAAGAGGAGTAGATAGCAGGAGATAATCAAACTCAGGGCTGAAACCAGTAGAAACAAAAAGAACTACAAAAAGAATCAACAAGACCAGGAACTGGTTCTTTGAAAAAAAATCAACAAGATAGATAAACCCTAAGCCAGACTAACCAGAGGGCACAGAGACAGTATCCAAATTAACAAAATCAGAAATGAAAAGGGAGACAACAACAGAAACTGAGGAAATTAAAAAAACTCATCAGATCCTACTACAAAAGACTATACTCAACAAAACTGAAAAATCTGGATGAAATAAACAATTCTCTAGACAGATACCAGGTACCAAAGTTAAATCAGGATCAGATAAACCATCTAAACAGTCCCATAACCTCTAAAGAAATAACAGCAGTCATTAAAAGTCTCCCCACCAAGAAAAATCCAGGACCAGATGGTTTTAGTGCAGAATTCTATCAGACCTTCAAGGAAGACTTAATACTAATTCGAATTAAATTATTCCACAAAATAGAAACAGAAGGAATACTACCCAGCTTGTTCTATGAAGCCCCAATTACTGTCATACCTAAACCTCACAAAGAGCCAACAAAGAACTTCAGACCAATCTTCTTTAGGAATATCGATGCAAAAATACTCAATTAGCAAACTAGAATGACGTGTTCAAGAACACATCAAAAAAATCATCCACGATGATCAAGTATGCTTTATCTAAGGAATGCAGGGATGGTTCAATATACAGAAATCCATCAATGTAATCCAATGTATAAACAAACTCAAAGGGAAAAAAAAAACACATGATCATCTCATTAGATGCTGAGAAAGCATTTGACAAAATTCAATACCTCTTCATGGTAAAAGTCTTGGAAAGATCAGGAATTCAAGGCACATACCTAAACATAGTAAAAGCAATATACAGCAAACCAGTAGCCAACATCAAACTAAATGGAGAAAAACTTGAAGCAGTCCCACTAAAATCAGGGACTTGACAAGGCTACCCTCTTTCTCCCTACCTATTCAATATAATACCCGAAGTCCTACCCAGAGCAATTAAGCAAAAAAAGAGGTCAAAGGGATACAAATTGGAAAGGAAGAAGTCAAAATTTCACTATTTACAGATGATATGATAGTATATTTAAGTGACCCTAAAACTTCCACCAAAGAACTCCTAAACCTGATAAAAAAAAAAACCCTTCAGCAAAATGGTTGGATATAAAATTAACTCAAACAAATCTGTAGCTTTCCTCTACTAAAAGGATAAACAGGCTGAAGAAATTAGAAAAATGACACCCTTCACACTGAAACTAATAGAAGAGAAAGTGGGGAAGAGCCTCAAACACACGGGCACATGGGCAAAGGGGAAAAATTCCTGAACGGAACACCAATGGCTTATGCTCTAAGATCAAGAATTAACAAATGGGACCTCATAAAATTATGAAGCTTCTGTAAGGCAAAGGACACTGTCAATAGGACAAAACGACAACCAACAATTTGGGAAACGATCTTTACCAATCCTACATCTGATAGAGGGCTAATATCCAACGTATACAAAGAACTGAAATTAGCCTCTAGACAATCACTAACCTGATTAAAAAATGCGGTACAGAGCTAAACAAAGAATTCTCAATCAAGGAAGCTCAAATGATTGAAAAGCACTTAAAAAAGTGTTCAACATCCTTAGTCATCAGAGAAATGCAAATCAAAACAACCTTGAGATTCCACCTCACACCAGTCAGAATGGCTAAGATCAAAAACTCAGGTGATAGCAGATGCTGGTGAGGATGCGGAGAAAGAGGAACACTCCTCCATTTGTTGGTGGGATTGCAAGTTCTCACAACCACTGTGGAAATCAGTCTGGCAGTTCCTCAAAAAATTGGACACAGCATTATCTGAGGACCCAGCTATACCACTCCTGGGCATATACCTAGAAGATGCTCCAACAAATAACAAGGATATATGCTCCACTATGTTCATAGAAGCCTTATTTATAATAACCAGAAGCTAGAAAGAACTAAAATGCCTTTCAACAGAGCAATGGATACAGAAAATGTGGTACATTTACACAATGGAGTACTACTCAGCTAAGATTTCATGAAATTGTTTGGCAAATGGATAGAATTAGAAAATATCAACCTGAGTGAGGTAACCCAGTCACAAAAGAATACACATGGTATGTACTCACTGATAAGTGGATATTAGCCCAAAAGCTCAGAATACCCAAAATACAGTTCACAGACCACATAAAGCTCAAGAAGAAGGAAGACGACCAAAGTGTGGGTGCTTCAGTGCCTCTTAGAAAGAGGAACAAAATACTCACAGGAGGAAATATGGAAACAAATGTAAAGCAGAGACTGAAGAAAAGGCCATCCAGAGACTGCCACACTTGAGGATCCATCCCGTATACAGACACCAAACCCAGACACTATTGTGGATGCCAAGAAGTGCTTGCTGACAGGAGCCTGATAGAAATGTCTCCCTAGAGGCTCTGCCAGAGCCTAACAAATACAGAGGCAGATGCTCGCAGCCAACCCTTGGACTGAACACGAGGTCCCCAGTGGAAGAGTTACAGAAACAACTGAAGGAGCTGAAGGGGTTTGCAACCTGTAGGAAGAACAACAATATCAACAACCAGACACCCCCCCCCGCAGAGCTCCCACAACTAAACCACCAACCAAAGAGTACACATGGAGGGACGAGGGACCCATGTCTTCAGCTGCATATGTAGCAGAGGATAGCCTTGTTGGATATCAATGGGAGGAGAGGCCCTTGGTCCTGGGAAGGCTCGATGCCCCATTATAGGAGAATGCCAGGGTGGGGAGGTGGGATTGGGTAGGAAGGTGAGTGAGGACACTCATAAAAGCAGGGGGAAGAAGGATGGGATAGGGGGTTCCAGAGGGGAAACCAGGAAAGGGGATAACATTTGAAATGCAAAAATAAAATAAATATCCGACAAAAAAAATAGTTAAAAGGGAAAACTGGATCCACACATGAGAAGATGACACCCATTCTCTGGCTTACACTATAAAGAAAATAACATAAACATAAAATGAACGATTAATCTATCTCTATAGCTATGTGTGACACCAAAATCATGTTCATTTATTTTTTTCATTGCTAAAGAATGAATCCATGGCTTCACTCATTAGGAAGTACCCTTTGACTGAATTACATCCCCATCCCTAAATACATTTTTGCTCAACTAGAAAGAGCTCACGAACTATTTCTGTTAATGTGACGTGCGTGTAATCGTCTCGCCGGCAAGAATGCACGTGGACACACACACCAGGATCCTTCCACAGCAAAATGTTTATTCCAAAACCAAAATGGAGGAAGACCCCAGGCCCGGAAAAAGCACTGTTTATATACCCTTGGAGCGGTGTATTCACCTCTGATTGGCTGCTCACTCGTTACCCGCCAAAACGCCCTGGGATGGGCTGTGACTTTGGCGTGCTTTTACCATGGCACATGCGCGGTATACTTGTTTACTTGGAGGAGCACCGGATGTCAGCGCCATCTTGCAATGGCGGATTCTGCCAGCACAAGCCGCGGCTTCCTACATGTTAAATTGTTTGGATGGATGGAATTAAACATGATGCAATAGCTGTAAATAACATTTCTGACACTCACCTGCCAGTATACTTAAGCATAAAGAGCTGTTAATAGTCAAATTAATACAGATATATTTGAAAGTGGATTTGACTCTAATCAATTTTACAAATAGAAAGATTCAAGATTCAGATCCCTGGGGATCTTTGCTCTACTCGTAAAGAGATCCTCCCTATCAACCACCACCAAAATATTACCTCTCCTTAAAACTGCAGTGCCATAGCCTCTTTGCAAATTATGCAAATACATTTAGGGAAACTACACTTCCCTTAGCAAAAGTCTCTTCTTAAGCCCAGTTTCTCTGTAGGTATTTTCTTTGATTATAGAAAGGAAAACAATTTATATTTACAGCCTGGATACAGGCAAATGCCCTACTGCATATAAAACTAATATCAGTTTACAGAAATTGTAAACACATTAATGATTTTTCATATTTGAAAAAAATTCATCACCATGAATCCACTTTACAATACAAAAGAAGAAATTATACTGTCGTTAAAATTTTCAAAAGTGAGCTTCATTTTTTGAAGTCAGTTTATTTTTTCTTAAATAAAGGGTTGATGGTATAACTTATGTTTGAAAATTTGAAACATCATAAAGTAGAAGAGTTACAGCATGTGTCAACAATCAACTAGGAAAAATTAATCTGATTCATAATTCACATTGAGAATGTCTAGTTAGTCAGTCAAGTGATTTGTAATCATAAAGGTTGCCAGAAATTGAATGAATAATGAGCCAAGCAAGCACCTCAGAATTTTCCTTTTAGTATTGTATTTCATTATGTCTTTTATTGCCATTTTTGATCACTGTTTCTTAGCAGCACAAATTAGATCACATATATTTACTTAGAAGTTATTCATTATTTATTAGGCAAAAGGATACACAATTTGAATGGTCAAAGTATATAATATGTTCCTATAATATTTAGTCATAGTTATCATTGCTCAAACAAGGAAAATTTTATTTCCACAACATTTCCCCATTTATTTTAAATTATTTAGTGGATGGGTGATTCGGACAAGTCCATTTCAATTCTGTATATCTGATTAAGTTATTTCTGTATATCCTAAAATAAATAAATCAGTCAAAAAAATAAAGTTTATATCAGAGACCTTAAGCTTCCTGTTGCATCAAGTTGATATATTTACTCAACATTCTTTTTTCACTCAAAAGTGTGATATAACCAGATGCTAAAAAGAATATTTAACCATTTTTTTGACATACATTTGTGAAATTATAAAACAGAGTACAAAGCCAATGGAAACCTTTACATATTACTAACAGAGTAATATGATAAATGAGTTTTTTAGATGTAGACCTATTGAATCATGTAAAATGTATCAGTTTAGTAGTACTAGGCATAATAATAATTTCAATCAAGACTTCATGACATCAAGATGATACCTTTAAAGCAAGTAAAACTTTTCATAGAACAAATGGGACATCCTTTAATTTCCCTTTCATAATTCCTAAGCAGAAATGTCCTTTCCAAACTTGAACTGCTAACACCCAAGCATGTGGAGACCTTCTTCAGGAAAATAATAGTATTAAGGTCTATGAACCTTAAAATCTAATATCTATTATAAAATTAGCTACCTAATTTTGTTGGTCATTTTTATATCACAAATAGTTGTTCAAAATTATAAGTTCTATGGATTGACTCTCCAAAATAGGATTGTAGTGAGATCTTGGGAAACGTGGTATTTATAGATACTTTCTCAGGTTGGACTGAGGCTTTCCTCACCAAGCATGAAACTACATCCACTACGACAAAGAAGCTCTTAGAGGATATACTACCAAGGTATGGATTTTTCCAGATGATAGTGTCAGACAATGGACCAGCTTTTATGTCCCAGGTAAGTCAGAGACTAGCCAATATTCTAGAGATTAAAAACTTTATTGTCCATATGGATCCCAGAGTTCAGGACAGGTAAAATAGATAAAGAAAACCCTAAAAGAGACTTTAACTAAATTGATTTAAGAGGCTGGCCATGACTGAGGAACTCTCCTTCCCTTTGCTCTCTACTGGGTATGAAACTCCCCTTACCAAACGGGACTTGCCCCTTTTAAAATCATATTTGGGGTACTATCCCACCCCACCCACTTTGTTCTTAACATACAGGCAGAGGTCATCGCTGAATTGGAGGATCGCCAATTGCAGGAAAATGTTTTGCCTGAACTTCATACTCTCTATCAAACAGGTCCCCCTCCAGAACTGCTGGCCCAGAGACTGGATTCTAATAAAGAGACACCACAAGAGGTCATTAGAGCCTTGTTATAATGGTCCCTATGTCATCATCTTGACCACGCCTACCTCCCTAAGGGTCAAGGAGATTACATTGTGGGTCCACCACACAAACACTCGAATCACAGACTCATTTGCAGTTGAAGACGACCCAGACCAGTGGGGAGAAGCTCAGCCTCATGGCTCCCTCCTGTTACCCATTGATAAGGCCCCTACCCAAGCCCCAGAGATGTCATGAGGACTTAGTGGTGACAACCCTGACCCCATGTAAAATATGATGATCCAATCCTTCCAGGTCACCAGAACATCCAGGCCTAAATTAACTGAGTCATAAAGATGTAGCCCTGTTACTAGCTGTTTTCATGAGATTAGATATAGCTAGCACTGATACTGAGATAACCTCCCTAAAGTCACAAAGCAAATGTTATGATAGACTGAGACAAACAATAGGTGCTGATATAGACAGACTTGAGACTATCCAGTTTATGATAATAAAATGTCACTACCAGTCCCCCTATAATAAAGCCTATGAGCTTCAGGAAGTCCCACAATTGGGCCTTCTAGTTATCAGATAAAGGAGGGAATGAGAGGCCAAACCTATTCCATCTTGGGACCAGCCTCAATCTTAAGAGAAACTTGACCTATAGCTGAACCCAGGCTGTACCCAAGTACCAGGAAAGACCCCATGACTTCTCCTTGGCCCATACCCCAGAGTTACTCCCTAGCTACATCCTAGCAAGTCAATCAAAGACTAGTCTGATTGTTTCTGATGTACTTTCAGACCATTTTTGATTGTTCATGGTTTTGCCTCAAAGCACCCACTTGTTGGCTTAAACCCCCTTGCTTGGTTGCCATTCCCTATAAAACCTTATCCTGATGAGGGCACGGGGGCTGTTCCATCTTACTGTCCTGCTGTGTCAGGGTTGGAAGAGAGCCCAAGCTCGAGCTTGTAATAAAGAGACTCTAATGCAATTACATCAGAGTTAGCTCCTTGGTGGCCTTTGGAGTTCATGAACAACTTTTAGCACAACTGAATACTCACTGAAAAGTACATTCTCACTTCACATTGAAAGTCATGTTACAGCCTTTATCACAAGAACTGATAAGTTTCCTTCTCTTTCTTAGAAAGAATAACCCTTCTTTAATTCAATAGCTGTTAGTTAGACAGCCTGTATCATGGATCACACCAAAAATGGAAATGCAAAATGCCATCAAACAGGTAACTTTTGTACTTGCCCTTAAAAAAAAAGTCTAATATAGCAACAAAGAGGCATACAACTCAGAACAATAAATTACAGTTTCTACAGCATAGCTCTGGAGTGGAAAAACTCAGTGACAGAAGCTATTCGCCAAGGAAACTGAATCTCACATGGAAAGCTGCTACTTATGAGTCAAGTGAAACTACTACATGGTCAAAACAAAAATATGATTGAAAACAAAAGTACAAAACAAATGGTCATTGTCACATGACCAACAGCCACTGAGTTTGCTAAGAATGCCAGGACTTGATTCTTGGATGAGAAAAGAAAAGGCCATCACGAGTGAGACTGGAGCAATCTGCAGTGGCCTGATAGCAAAAGACCACTAAAGACTAGAAGGAATGGAATCGATAAATTTTATAAGCAATAAAGGCCATGAAACTATTTTTTAAATTATTTTATTTATTTACACTTCAAATGTCTCCCTCCCAGTCTCCCCTCTACAAACCCCCCACCCCATCCCTTCTCCCCTTTGCCTCTAAGAGGGTGCTCCCTCACCCTTCTACTCTTGTCTCACACTTCCAGCATTCTCCTTCTCTGGGGAAACAAGCCTCCAGAGGACCAAGTGCCTCCCCTCCCATTGATGCCAGATAAGGCAGTCCTCTGCTACACATGTAGTGGGGGACCACGGACCCATCCATGTGTACTCTTTGGTTGGTGGTTTAGGCCCTGAGAGCACTAAGGGGGTCCAGTTAGTTGATAATGTTCTTCCATTGGGGTTACAATCCCCTTCAGCTCCTTCAGTCCTTCCCCTAACTCTTCCATTGGGGTCCCTGGACTCAGTCCAATTGTTGACTGTGAGTATCTGCATCTGTCTTAGTCAGGTGCTGGCAGATCCTCTCAGAGGTCAGCTATACCAGGCTCCTGTCTACAAGCACTTCGTAGCATCAGCAATAATGTCAGAGTTTGGTGTCTGCAGGTAGGATAGATCCCAAGGTGGGATGGTCCCTGGATGACTTTTCCTTCATTCCCTACTCAATTTTTTTTGTCCCTGCATTTCCTTTAGACAAGAACAATTCTGGGTTAAAATTTTTGAGATGAATGAGTAGAACCATCCCTCCACTGGGAGCCATGCTTATCTACTGGAGGTGATTTCTTCAGGATCTATCTCCCCACTGTTGAGTATTTTGGCTAATGTCATTAAATCACAGGAATCTGAGGCCATATCTCAGGTAGAACACTATCCTATAATGTGCAAGGCCCAGGAGTCAATCTTTACAGACACAAATAAAACAAAATAACTCTTACAGAAACACAGGTTTCAAATTTTTTGTTGACAATGGTTATGTTGGCTAATTTTATGTCACTTGACACAAACTAGAGTTATCTGAGAGGAAGGGGAATCCCAACTGAGAAGTGTTTCCATGACTGGGCTATAGGCAAGTCTGTAAAGCATTTTCTTAGTGATTGATGTAGAAAAGTTCAGTTCATTGTGGGTGGGGCCACCCTTGTACTAGTGGTGATTCTAGGATCTATAAGAAAGTAGACTGAGAAAGCCAGGGGGAGCAAGCCAATAAGCAGCACCCCTCCATGGCTTGTGCATCAACTCCTGCCTCCAGATTCCTATCCTGTTTGAGGTCCTGTACCAACTTTCTTCAGTGATAGATTATGAGTGTAGAGTTATAAGCCAAATAAAACCTTCCCTCCCCAACTTGTTTTTGGTCATGGTGTTTCATCAGAGAAATAGTAACCTTAACTAAGATAATAGTCAAATATTTTATATTTCATGATATATTTGCCTGACAACAATTTCAGATGGCCTGTCTAAAACTTCAATATATTTTTCAGAAGCCTAGTGTCAGCCTGTAGAAAACTTGAGAATTACCAGTTCTACTCTTTAAAGAATAGGACAGACATTCAAGATAGTCCTAAGTATTCCAAGGAAGTACCATAAAGAGTCTACTTCAAGAATTCAAGGCAGAAACTGACATGAAAACAACAGTCTTCCCCATATTCAGCTTTGATGTCTATAAGCCACAAAAATAATCAGCATGGAAAAATAACCCTATGGATTCTATTGTTCTGTAGATGTATATATTATTCATATTATATAAATAGTATATATATAAATATGTATATGTATAATGGGTTTTGGAGGAGAACCTACAATTACCACTTTACTACACCAGCATAATCTCTAACTACATTTAAATATTTCTTCTTATACCCACAAATAAGTGTAGTCCTCACCCCTCATCAAGGAAGCCTCTCTTTTCAACAGATGAATATCACTACAGAAACCCACAACCAATCAAATGCAGAGCTGTAAAATCCAGTCTCAGTGAATACATCTATAGAACAATAATAATATATACATATATATGTGTAATAATATATATATATATATATATATATATATATATATAGAGAGAGAGAGAGAGAGAGAGAGAGAGAGAGG
>NW_021621185.1:2157529-2202414 GCF_004785775.1 Grammomys surdaster | reverse complement strand
AGGAGGAGGGAGGGAAGAAGGGAGGGAGAGGAGAGAGAGAGAGAGAGAGAGGGAGAAGGAGGAGGAGGAGGAAGAGGAGGAGGAGGAGAAAGGAGGGAAGGAAGGAAGGAAGGAAGGAAGGAAGGAAGGAAGGAAGGAAGGAAGGAAGGAAGGAAGGAAAAAAGAAACAAAGAAAGAGAGAGAGAGAGAGAAAATAACAACTTCATGTAGTTTAATATAGCACTTTTAAGAAGGGGTTTGGAGGTGAGTGGGTCAGAGTTTGAATCTTACATTAGATCTAAGAAGATAATGATAGTTTATTACCATAGCCATAGAAGAATTATTCTAGTTATTATAAACTCAAATTTATACATTAAATTTATCTTATAATCCTGAAGTCTATTTCCAGCATAAAAATTTACTGTAGACTCAACATAAATATTATAATGAAATCAAAAATAAAAATACTGAGACAAGTTATCTAAAAAATGTTAAACAACAACATTTTTTCAAATGTATGTGCTTGTGTATGTATAATGTGTGTGTGTGTGCGTGTGTGTGTGTGTGTGTGTGTGTGTGTGTGTAACTCATTTTGCAAAGTCTAAAAGTTAATATCAGGCCACAATCACCCTCCACATTATCTTTTTTAAATATTTTGAGATTTCATTATTTTTATTAGTCTCATTGTTTGCTTGCCTGAATATATGTCTGTGCACAATATATGTGCAGTGTTCACTGAGGGCATAAGAAGGCATTAGATCCCCTGAGACTGTTGTTGGCTACTATGTGGGTGCTGGGAGTTGAACCCATGTTCTCCTCTGAGAGATCAGTTAGTGTTCTTAACTACTTTGCCACCTCTCCAGCCTTTTAACCTTATTTCTTGAGATAGGTGATTCTCTCAGCACATGAAGCTCACCATTTTGGCTAGTCACTGACCAGCAAGCCCCCAATCAATATCAGAATTGTGGTTAGAGGCACATGACTACATCTGACTTTCCTGTGATGTCTTTAAGTTTATGCCACAAGTAGTTTACCCTGTGAGCATCTGTCCACCCCGCAGGTCTTTTTTTTTTCACTCTTATTTTGATGGCTTACACTCAACCAATGAAGCATCATAATTCAACATTCCAATAGGGTCCCAGTGAACAGAGTAGTCTTCATAGCATCTCCCATTCATGAAATGACACTTACTATCCATAGAGATGAGTTTCCAGCTGCCTTCGACAGTGGAAATGGACCTGCTGCTTGGTCACTTCTATTGTCAAAGCTCCTTCCTCAACAACAGCTTAATATCTGCAAAGTAAATGGTGCCAAAGTCACAGGAAAAAAAGATAAAATGATTAATATAGAATAAAAATTGCCTTTGATTCCAAACTACTATATTTTGATAATTTTTTTAAATCACAGAAATGTTTAAAAATTGTCTTATACATGAAATTTTACACTTGTGTTTACTCTGGTACATTTATTATACTCTAAGATATCATTGATGCAAATATAGAATAATCAACCCTAACCTCTAACCCCAATTGAAAATTCTCTCAGCTGTCTTAAAAGGAAAGCTTGTTTCTGACATGTAGAATCAGATGTGTCTAATGATGATGCTCAAAGCATGGGCACATGCCAGCTTCACATCCCTCGTCACCAATAGCAATAACTGGGGAAATTACAGAATATTTTTGTTAATGTTAGCAATATTCTCAGTAGCATTAAATGCAATATTACTACAGCCAAAATTACTTTGACATTTCCCAGAATTCTGAAAAATATTCCGACTTTTCATGCAGAAAAAAAAAATACTTTGTTAGCTACTGTACTCTCTTTAGTAGAGAAGTGTAATAAAGTGCTTCTACCAATTCTTGAAATAGAATTTTTCTGGTTTCTAGTTCATGAGGGTTCGGAGAGGAGTAGACAACACTAAAAAACATTATGAGTAGAATTAATGTTATGCCTCTATATTATAAAAAGAATAAAATCCTTCAGAAGCAGCTAACAAATATAACTCAAAATACCAGTCCTAGGAACACAGTGGTCCTTAAGCTACACAGTTTCAGGACAAAAGCAGCATCAATATTGTTGAAACAATTGTTTCAGAAAAAAATTTTAAAGATCAGATGAACAAATCCCAAGTTTCTGCCATTAGTAACTAATGAAATAGAATATACTGTCATGGGGACTGAGTGTATGTGTTCTGAAACGTTTGAAGTAGTTGGCATTTGTAGAAAGCCAATGTGATTCTATGTACTTTATAATGTAATCGCATAGGCGAACATTAGAAAGACAGGCCTTTAATCAAAAGCCTGTGACTCTTAGGAAAACCTACGGCGAGGGTGTGGAGAAAGAGGAACACTCCTCCATTGTTGGTGGGACTGCAAGATGGTGCAACCACTTTGGAAATCAGTCTGGCGGTTCCTCAGAAAATTGGACATAGCATTACCCGAGGATCCAGCTATACCACTCCTAGGCATATACCCAGAAGGTGCTCGAACATATAATAAGGACATATGCTCAACTATGTTCATAGCAGCCTTACTTATAATAGCCAGGAGCTGGAAAGAACCCAGATGTCCTTCAACTGAGGAATGGATTAAAAAACTGTGGTATATTTACACAATGGAGTATTACTCAGCTATTAAAAACAATGAATTTGAGAGGTTCCTAGGTAAATGGATGGAACTAGAAATTATCATACTGAGTGAGGTAAGCCAATCACAAAAGAACACACATGGTATTCACTCACTGATTATTGGATATTAGCCCAGAACCTTAAAATGCCCAAGATGCAACTCACAGGCCACATGAAGTCCATAAAGAATGAAGACCAAGTGGGGGTGATTCGGTCCTTCTTAGAAGGAGCAACAAAATACTCAAGGGAGCAAATATGGAGACAAAGCGAGGGACAAAAACTGAAGGAGGGGCTGTCTGAAGACCTTTCCACCTGAGTATCCATCCCATGTGCAGTCACCAAAGGTAGATGCTGATGTGGAAGTCAGGAAGTGCATGCTGATAAGAGCCTGATATGGATGTCTCCTCAGAGGTCTTCAAGAATCTGACATATTCAGAGGCAGATGCTCACAACTAGCCATTGAAGTGATCATGGGGTTCTCAATGGAGGAGTTAGAGTGAAGACTGAAGGAGCTGAAAGGATTTGTGGCCCCATGAGGAGAGCAACAATACCAACCAACCACAGCTCCCAGGGTCTAAACCACCAGCCTGGGAGCACTTATGGAGGGATCCAGGGCCTTAGCTGAATATATAAGAGTGGAGGGCCCTGCTGGGCACAGGTGGAAGATGAGATCCTTGACCTCATGAAGGCTGGACGCCCCAGGGGGTGGGAGCTTTGAGGGTGGGGAGGTGGGAGTGGGGGGGTAGATAGAGGTTACATCCACAAAGAAGAAGGAGGAGGTGTGAGGGGATTGGGGGTTCCTGGGTGGGTGGGGGATGGGGTAAGGGGACAACATATGAAATGTAAATAAAACATCCAATAAAAAAATTAAAAAAAAAATGGCTAGAAATCAGTAAAATTGTTTTTTTTAACATCAAAATAATTTTCTCTCAGCTATGTGTAGCTACTTACAAAAATAAAAGGCTAAACTATAGCCAAGCTCCTCAGCTAGAGCAAGTAGAGTTCAGTGGAAGAGTAGAGCATCATACTAGATCACAGCAAGGCCATACATGAAGCCTGGGGTTCCTCTTGCAGGCACAGATGAAGGGCATCCATCAGGACTGTTGAAACCATCTGCAGCAGCCCGTGACGCCGTTCCATGGCCACCTGGAAACAAATAAACCCTGTTAGTTTTAAAGTACTGTAAAAGCATGGTCAGTCATAATTGCGCGTTTAAAAGTATTTTGGGCATATTCTCTTTATCAACAAAGTCTTCACAGTAGCCCTCTATCATCCTTCAAATCGCTGAAACTGGGAGTTCTCTCTGAGGTTACAGACTCTGAAGATGGTTTTTAATTTTGATTTCCAATTTCTACAGTATCTGACTGAGCACTGAACAAAAGTCTATATTACCAAAATACATTATATACATGTATATATGTATGAAATTATTTAATAATAAATTAAACATGTTATCTTTTAGTGTGGTAAAATGAAAGTCTAGTAGAAATGAAAAATATAAAAACTGGCCTCTAGATTATTCTACAATCAGTTCTAAGATACATTTTATATATAATGCTACAGACACTAAAAGAAAAAAATTCTGGTTTATGATAAATGCTTCAGGAGAACAATATTATTTGAGATGAATATTAAGAAAGTACTTGCTGACATTCTGGAGAGCAGGCCCTGTACCTTGCCTGGGTAGCACAGTAGAGCTGACCCTGGTATGAGGAGAGCAAGAAAGCTGGCCCCACCAGTTGTCTGCTATGCAGTGACACAGGCAAGAGAGATATCTTCCCTCATGCCCCTTGCCACCTACAGCAGGCAGGAGAGCTGGCCATGCCCCTCACCTACTGCAGCACTCTGGAAAATGAGTCCCATAACTTGTCTGTCATGTAGTGGCATGGGTGAAGGAGAGATGCCCTCCACAACCCTCACCCCTTGCCACCTACAGCAAGCAGGACAGCTGGTCCTTGGATCGTGAGAGCAGAAGAACAGGTCCTGCACCTTACCTGGGCAAGAGGATAGAGTTAGCCCTTGTTGCCAGGGTTGAAGATGAGCAGAGCCTGCTACAGCACTTGGAAAAACAGGCACCTCACCTGAGCAGCACAATAGAGTTGTCCCTGACAGAGAGGAGTGTAGATGAGCCATCCCTGAGTGCATGAAAGCTGAAGAGCTGGCACTGCCCCTTGCTGACTGTAACATTGGATGGGCCAGCCAGGATAAGGCAGGAGAGCTCACCTCAGTGTGGTATGTTCAAGACAGCTAGCAGGTTCACAAACTTAGATACCTCTCAAGCCCAGATCCAGGGCTTTGAATTGGCCCACCCCAACACCTACCACATCAGTGAACTGCTGGAGCTGTGAACAGGGTGGTCCTACAGATCTTAAACTACAGAATCTCCATGACACAGGGCAAAAACAGGGAATGCAAGAGGAGTTCCAGTGAGGTTCCAGTGTTGATGGCAGAAGTCAGAGAACTCATACTAGACCAAGGAGTCATTGCAATGAGCATTGGCAAGCAAAGAAGTCCAGGCAAACGGGTGACAGACTACAGCTTCCACAAGATTTCTTTTCTCTGTAGGTGGAGAGGTTTCAAGGGTGGAGAGCAGGTACAGGGAGGGGAGATGAGCGGGACTGGAATGCATGATGTGAAATTCATGAAGAATCAATAAAAAGTTGAAAGGAAGGAAGGAAGGAAGGACGGACAAACTAGCTGGAAAGAGAAATAAGTAAGACAAAAGGCTTTCTTAGTGAAGGAAGGAAGGGGTGAAGGTGAGTCAGTGAAAAAGACTACACAGTGTTCTGAAAACATCAGGTAGCTTTTGGGAATGTAGAAGATGAAATAAGAAAGACATGAGGATTGCAGAAATGCCCAACAGACCAAAAGGTTAGAATGCTTTCCTCATCAATAAGTTGAGCCAGGAGTGCAATGTGAGCATTAAAAACATCTTGGCAAGAGCCTGCATGTAGGAGGGATGAGAATGATGACAAGGACTTCAGCCACACAGGACAAGGCTGATTCTGCCAACTGATGCTTGGAATACAGTAATCCAACTCATCATCAATGACCATCAAGCTAATTACCAATGGGTCTCATATTTAGAATACTACGGAATCTGACTTATTTTAGAAAATTGTGTGTGACATAAACTTCAATGAAAAATATGTCAAGAACTTAACCAGTATTATATGATGATTCAGAAATACTAATAATGCCTAAGTCTGAGTGTTAGAGCTGTGTTGTTCCTTGCTGGTTAGAGAGATATAGTAGAAATCCTAAATGCGGGAGTTATACGGTAAATGTACCAATTGGACCTAAGTGCCACAACTCTGTATTTTGATTACTTGTGCTTTCTGTAATGATCTCTGTCTGTCACAAAGAGAAGTTTCCTTGATGAGGGGTGAGACCTACACTTATCTGTGGGTAAAAGGACAAATATTTATAAAGCAGTTAGTGATAATGCTGGTTTAGTAAAACGGCAGTTGAGGATTCTCCTCCAAGACTCATGGTTTCACTAGCTCTGGGTAGCTGTTTAGGTTTCCCGCTTATTGAGTGGGTCTTAGGTCCAATTAGAGAGCTGCTGCTTACCAACAAGGTATGTGTGTTACTACTGTACCCTTAGGGTATGCACACCATTATGGTCATTGTTACAGTGCACAAGATGCACAGCTGGGTCTGGACAGGACAGTTGGTTCTTTCCTCCTTTGGAAGCATGTATGGCACCTTCTGATACTATGAAAGCTAGTCCTCAGGAAAGAGATTTCCAGGTTGCATGCAACTTGAATCCTCTGGTCCTGTGTCTGAAATGCTTGACGTCTTCAGCAATGGGTACTTACTTTCTGTCTTTGGGGTTAACCAAGGACAACAGAAATAACCCAAAATGTTTTGGAAGTCTCTTGGACAACAGCAGCCAAGAATTCAAAAATGGATTCTCATACCTGGTGTTAGGGCTTTGGTGAGTCTATGGCTCTTGGGGGAATTGTCAGTCCAGATGGAAAATCTTCCTTTAAATTATGTTTGTATATTTTTTGTAAGAATAAACAAGTCCTGTCTCAAAAACAAATATTTATACATGACTCATGTATTAGCATATACTCATAATTACCCCAATATTTTGATAAACTTCAAACTTATATATAAAACCACTATTAAAGAACTTTCAAGGGCTGGAGAGATGGCTCAGCGGTTAAGAGCACTGACTGTTCTTCCAGTGGTCCTGAGTTCAAATCCCAGCAACCACATGGTGGCTCACAACCATCCGTAATGAGATTGGATGCCCTCTTCTGGTGTGTCTGAAGACAGCTACAGTGTACTCATAAATAAAATAAATAAATAAATAATAAAAAAAAAGAACTTTCAAATATACTACCTCAGAAACATTATCTATTGTTTTTTTTGTTTTTGTTTTTGTTTTTGTTTTTGTTTTTGTTTTTTTTATTTATTTATTTTTTATTTATTTTTTAATTTCTTTTTTTTTTGAACATGAAATGCTTTTTTATAGCATGTTTTACAAGGGGAGGGGGTAAGAGGGTCCAGGTGGTGGAAAAGTACAAAATCTTCTTGGCCTGTGCCTTGAAACATGTCATGATCTATATGGTACACTGCCTTGAATTATGATCTACCTGCAGTTCTTCAGAAGATATGGTACACTGCTTGAGTTATGGTCTCCCTGCTATTCTTAAGAAGACATGGTACTCTGCTTTGAGTCTATCTGCAGTTGCTAAGCAGGATCTTGCAGCTGCCAAGCTTCAGAGGACATTATGCAGGTGGGGAAAGGTAGGGGGTAAGGGTAAGGGCGAGGGTCCTGGCTTCTGGCATCTCCCCCTTCTCTGTTTAGTTAGAGAAGGCGTCTTATGTTCAATCCCAACTATGTGAGTTTTGAATTTGGATGTCTAATTATGGGGGGTCTTAGACAAGTTCACAACCCCAAAACACTGATGTGAGACAAGTCACATCGATGGTCGAAGGCTTTAGGCTGTCGACGATGGGCAAAGTCAAGGGACTCTGATGTGGGTGAAAGGAGGGTGAGAGCCCTGTCTTAGGCCATGTAGGCTGCATCCACTCCCAGCACCACGCACTCCTTTTCGGCTGCATTGGGTGGGCCCCTGGGAAGTGGACCTACAATAATCCCGTCATTGGGCTAACTCACAGCCATCCTAGTCTCTTGTATATGTTCAAGTTACCAACCATTTGTCAGTTTGGGGTGTAATATTGTCATAAAGGAAGGCTCCCCAATGTTAGCGGCCATATCAAGGGTGGCCTTGGTTTAGGAAAAAGCCAATTTTTGTTGTGGTGATCAAGAGGCCAAGCTCTCTAGCGAGAGAAATGAGGGCAAAGCCAGGCATACCAGGAACCCTTCTGGAGGGCGTGGAAGTCTAGGGGTCGACCGTAGGGGGAGGCAGGGGAGCTGACAGCTGTGTCAGTCTCCTGCGGAGTCACTTCTGGATCCTCTGCAATTTTCAGCTGATGGTAATGAACTTCAACTGCCTTCTTGATGGCAGCATCAACCCAGTTCCGTGGACGACAGGTCACGGGCGATGATCTCTGTCTAGCTCAATCTTGATGTCATGCTCACATCCTCTCAATGAGGGTCCGTCCGGATGGGTCCATGCCTCGAGCCCCTCATCTGGGTGCCACTTGACCCGACCGGCGGGTCCTGGTTATTCGTGGGGGCGAGGAGGACTGCAACCTGCTATTCTTCAGAAGATATGGTACACTGCTTGAGTTATGGTCTCCCTGCTATTCTTCAGATGATATGGTACACTGCTTTGAGTCTATCTGCAGTTGCCAAGCAGGATCTTGCAGTTGCCCAGCTTCAGGGGACCTTGTGCAGGTGGGAAAAGGTAGGGGGTGAGGGTAAGGGCGAGGCTCCTGGCTTCTGGTCCATCTGGGTTAGAACTTCTAATAGCAGGCATCACGGGTGATTCAATTTTACCTGGAAAGAAAAAAGAAGGGGATTCTCAGGGAGATTTCTCTTCCCTGGATGTAAATTGTTATTCATCGTATTTATGATTGGGCCTGGCTTTGTGAGGGTATCTATTTTTTTCATTAATATTTGTGGTAGCCGGTTAGCTGTGCCTTCTGTGGTATTGGGCAGGCATATCAGTCCTCGGCTCCATAAGGGAACTGGGACTGGGGCATTCCCTTTATGGGTATGAGGGTCCTTCCCCATATCTGTGGCAAAGTTTTGTTGGTCTTGGTGGTGCCCGAGGTCACCAACATGTTCAGCAAGAGATTTGCCATGAGCTTTCAGCTTTAGAGAGAGAAAAGTGAACAAGGCATGATGGAGAGTATTTCAGGGGGACTCCTTCTGAGGGGGTACCGTTCCCCCTCTTTTGTTTTTAAAGCCAATTTTTCAGAGTTCTTGTAAAATCAGGGCAGAAGCGCCAACAGTTGCTCCTTCCACACTCAGAGAGTCATGAAGGCCTTATTTAAGGATATATAAATCTATATTAATAATCTTTTGTCAAAGGACTTTTATAGCTCCACTGACAATTAATCAGACTATATGATATATCGATTAGAAATAGCTTTTTCTACTTTTTGTGAGATTACCTCTCTTTTGTCAATTAACTGTTGAGGAAGTTAGGGTTTACCTCTCTCTTGAGAATATTGAACAGAGATTTAAATTCTTTTGTGGAGAGCTTAAAATAGTATCTTAGCCAATTTGCATCTCCTAGAAACTTTTGAAATTAATTTAAAATAAATAGACTCCCTTTTTTTTAAATTCTTTATCTGTGTGGGGTTTTTATTGGGTATTATACGTATTTACCTTTCAATGTTGTCTCCTTTCTCATTCTCCCCCCAAATCCCTTATCCCCTACCCCTTCCTCCTAATTTTTGTGATGGTGTGCTCCAAACATCCTCCCAGTCCCATCTCCCTGCTCTCGAATTCCAACACAGTAGGGGATCCAAACTTTTGGGGACCTTGGCCCTCCACTTTCACTGGAGTCTAACAAGGTCACCCTCAATTCCCTATACAGGTGCGTGAGTCCCTCCCTTTGTGCTCTCTGGTTGGTGGTTTAGACTTTGGGAGTTCTGGTTGAAACTTTTGATGCTCCTTCTAAAAAGGACCAACGCATTCATACTTTGGTCTTCCTTCTTCTATGTGAGTTTTATGTGGTCTATATGAAGATTCTTAGAAATTGTGAGCTTTTGGGCTAATATCCACTTATCAGTGAGTGCATACCATGTATGTTCCTTTGAGATTGGGTCATCTCACTCAAGATGATATTTTCCAGCTCCATCCATTTGCCTAGGAATTTTGTGAACTGATTGTTTTTAATAGCTGAGTAGTACTCCATTGTATAAATGTACCACATTTTCTGCATCCATTCTTCTGTTGAAGGGCATCTGGGTTCTTTCCAACTTCTGGCTATTATAAATAAGGCTGCTATGAACATGGTGGAGCATGTGTCCCTGTTGTATGTTGAAACTTCTTTTGGGTATATGCCCAGGAGTGGTATAGCTGGGTCCCTGGGTAACGCTATGTTCAATTTTCTGAGATACCGCCAGACTGCCTTCCATAGTGGTTGTACCAGTTTACAATCCCACCAACAGTGGAGGAGTGTTCCTCTTTCTCCACATCCTCGCCAACATGTACTGTCACCTGTGTTTTTGATCTTAGCCATTCTGACTGGTGTGAGGTGGAATCTCAGTGTTGTTTTCATTTGCATTTCCCTGATGACTAGGGATGCTGAACACTTCTTTAGGTGCTTCTCAACCATTCGAGCTTCCTCAGTTGAGAATTCTTTGTTCAGCTCTGTGCTCCATTTTTTAATAGGGTTCTTTGATTGTCTAGAGTCTAATTTCTTCAGTTCTTTGTATACCTTGGATATTAGCCCTTTATCAGATGTAGGGTTGGTGAATATCTTTTCCCAATCTGTTGGTTGCCGCTCTGTCCTATTGACTGTGTCCTTTGCTTTACAGAAGCTTTGCAGCTTTATGAGGTCCCATTTGTCAATTTTTGGTCTTAGAGCACAGGCCATTGGCGTTCTGTTCAGGAACTTTTTCCCTGTGCCTATGTATTCCAGGCTTTTTCCCAGTTTCTCTTCTATTAGTTTCAGTGTGGCTGGTTTTAGGTGGAGGTCCTTAATCCACTTGGAATTGAGCTTTGTACAAGGAGATAAGTATGGATCAATTTTCATTTTTCTACATGCTGACCACCAGTTGGACCAGCACCATTTGTTGAAAATGCTATCTTTTTTCCATTCGATGGTTTTAGCCCCTTTGTCAAAGATTAAGTTACCATAGGTATGGGGGTTCATTTCTGGGTCTTCTATTCTATTCCACTGATCCTCCTGCCTGTCTCTGTTCCAATACCATGCAGTTTTTATCACTATTGCTTTGTAGTACAGCTTGAAGTCGGGGATGGTGATTCCTCCAGAAGTTCTTTTATTGCTGAGAGTAGTTTTCGCAATCCTGGGTTTTTTGTTATTCCAAATAAATTTTAAGATTGCTCTTTCTATCTCTGAGAAGAATTGAGTGGGAATTTTGATGGGGATTGCATTAAATCTGTAGATGGCTTTTGGCAAAATAGCCATTTTTACTATATTAATCCTTCCAATCCATGAGCATGGGAGATCTTTCCATCTTGTGAGATCTTCTTCGATTTCTTTCTTCAGGGGAATGAAGTTCTTGTCATACAGGTCTTTTACTTGCTTGGTTAGGTTCACACCAAGGTATTTTATATTATCTGTGACTATTTTGAAGGGTGTCATTTCCATAATTTCTTTCTCAGCCAGTTTATCTTTTGAGTAGAGGAAGGCTACTGATTTGCTTGAGTTAATTTTATATCCAGCCACTTTGCTAAAGTTGTTTATCAGGTTTAGGAGTTCTCTGGTGGAAGTTTTGGGGTCACTTAAGTATACTATCATATCATCTGCAAATAGTGAGATTTTGACTTCTTCCTTTCCAATTTGTATCCCTTTGAACTCCTTGTGTTGCCTAATTGCTCTGGCTAGGACTTCCAATACTATATTAAATAAGTAGGGGGAGAGTGGGCAGCCTTGCCTAGTCCCTGATTTTAGTGGGATTGCTTCAAGTTTCTCTCCATTTAGTTTAACGCTGGCTACTGGTTTGCTGTAAATTGCTTTTATTATGTTTAGGTATGGACCTTGAATTCCTGACCTTTCCAAGACTTTTATCATGAAGGGGTGTTGAATTTTGTCAAATGCTTTCTCAGCATCTAGTGAGATGATCATGTGGTTTTTTTCTTTGAGTTTGTTTATATAATGGATTACATTGATGGATTTCCAAATATTGAACCAACCCTGCATTCCTGGGATGAAGCCAACTTGATCGTGATGGATAATTGTTTTGATGTGTTCTTGAATTCGGTTCACTAGAATTTTATTGAGTAATTTTGCATCAATGTTCATAAGGGAGATTGGCCTGAAGTTCTCTTTCTTTGTTGGGTCTTTGTGTGGCTTAGGTATGAGTGTAATTGTGGCTTCAAAGAATGAGTTGGGTAGTGTACCTTCTGTTTCTATTTTGTGGAATAGTTTGAAAAGAATTGGGATTAGGTCTTCCTTGAAGGTCTGATAGAATTCTGCACTAAAACCGTCTGGTCCTGGGCTTTTCTTTGTAGGGAGACTTTTAATGACTGCTTCTATTTCTTTTGGGGTTATGGGACTGTTTAGATGGTTTATCTGGTCCTGATTTAACATTGGCAACTGGTATTTGTCTAGGAAATTGTCCATTTCATCCAAATTTTCCAATTTTGTTGAATATAGGCTTTTGTAGTAGGATCTGATGATTTTTTTAATTTCCTCAGTTTCTGTTGTTATGTCCCCCTTTTGAGTTCTGATTTTATTAATTTGGATACTGTCTCTCTGCCCTCTGATTAGTCTAGCTAAGGGTTTATCTATCTTGTTGATTTTCTCAAAGAACCAGCTCCTGGTTTTATTGATTCTTTGGATAGTTCTTTTTGTTTCAATTTGGTTGATTTCAGCCCTGAGTTTAATTATTTCCTGCCTTCTACTCCTCTTGGGTGTATTAGCTTCTTTTTGTTCTAGGTCTTTCAGGTGCTCTGTCAAGCTGTTAGTGTATGCTCCCTCCAGTTTCTTTTTGTAGGCACTTAGAGCTATGAATTTTCCTCTTAGCACTGCTTTCATTGTATCCCATAAATTTTGGTATGATGTGTCATCAT
Source organism: Grammomys surdaster (assembly GCF_004785775.1). Classification (NCBI taxonomy): domain Eukaryota; kingdom Metazoa; phylum Chordata; class Mammalia; order Rodentia; family Muridae; genus Grammomys; species Grammomys surdaster. Next base: position 2,189,674 of record NW_021621185.1, on the reverse strand, counting down.
TTTCATTAAATTCTAAAAAGTTTTTAATTTCTTTCTTTATTTCTTCCCTTACCTGATTATCAAGGAGTAGGGTGTTGTTCAGTTTCCATGTAAATGTGGGCTTTCCATTCTCTTTGTCATTTTTGAAGACCAGCCTTAGACCATGGTGATCTGATAGGATGCAGGGACTTATTTCAATTTTCTTATATCTGTTGAGGCCTGTCTTGTGCCCAATTATATGGTCTATTTTGGAGAAGGTACCATGAGGTGCTGAGAAAAAGGTATATTCTTTTGCTTTAGGGTGAAATGTTCTATAGATATCTGTTAAGTCCATTTGGTTCATAACATCTGTTAGTTTTGCTGTATCTCTATTTAGTTTCTGTTTCCATGATTTATCCATTGCTGAGAGTGGGGTGTTGAAGTCTCCCACTATTATTATGTGAGGTGCAATGTGTGTTTTGAGCTTTAGTAAGGTTTCTTTTATGAAATTCGATGCTCTTGTATTTGGCGCATAGATATTCAGAATTGAGAGTTCATGTTGGTTGACTTTTCCTTTGACAAGTATGAAATGCCCTTCCTTATCCTTTTTGATAGTTTTAAGTTGAAAGTTGATTTTATTCGATATTAGAATGGCTACTCCAGCTTGTTTCTTAGGGCCATTTGCTTGAAAAATTGTTTTCCAACCTTTTACTCTAAGGTAGTGCCTGTCTTTGTCACTGAGGTGGGTTTCCTGTAAGCAGCAAAAAGCTGGGTCCTGTTTGCGTATCCAGTCCGTTAGCCTATGCCTTTTTATTGGGGAATTGAGTCCATTGATGTTAAGAGATATTAAGGAGAGGGTGTTCTTGCTTCCTGTCATTTTTGCTAATAGTGGAGACATCATTTGTGTGGTTATCTTCTTTTGGGTTTGATGGAAAAGGATTATTTTCTTGCTCTTTCTGGGGTATGATTGCCCTCCTTGTATCGGAGCTTTCCTGCTATTATCCTTTGTAAAGCTGGATTTGTGGGAAGATACTGTGTAAATTCAGTTTTGTCATGGAATATCTTAGTTTCTCCGTCTATGGTAATTGAGAGTTTTGCTGGGTAAAGTAGCTTGGGCTGGCATTTATGTTCTCTTAGGGTTTGTATGATATTTGTCTAGGATCTTCTGGCTTTTATAGTATCTGGTGAGAAGTCAGGTGTAATTCTGATAGGTTTGCCTTTATATGTTACTTGGCCTTTTTCCCTTACTGCTTTTAAAATTCTGTCTTTGTTTTGTACATTTTGAGTCTTGATTATTATGTGACGGGAGGTATTTCTTTTTTGATCTAGTCTGTTTGGCGTTCTATAGGCTTCTTGTGTGATTATGGGCATCTCATTCCTTAGGTTAGGGAAGTTTTCCTCAATAATTTTGTTGAAGATATTTACTGGCCCTTTAAGTTGGGAATCTTCACTCTCATCTATACCTATTATCCTTAGGTTTGGTCTTCTCATTGCGTCCTGGATTTCCTGGATATTTTGAGATAGCAACTTTTTGCATTTTGCATTTTCTTTGATAGTTGTGTCAATATTTTCTAAGGTATCTTCTGCACCTGAGATTCTTTCTTCTATCTCTTGTATTCTGTTGGTGATGCTTGTGTCTATGACTCCTGATTTCATTTTTAGGTTTTCTATCTCCAGGATAGTCTCCCTTTGTGATTTCTTTATTGTTTCCACTTCCATTTTTATGTCCTGGATGGTTTTGTTCAATTCCTTCATCTGTTTGTTTGTGTTTTCTTGTAATTCTTTAAAGGATTTTTGTGTTTCTTTAAGGACTTCATCCTGTTTTCCTGTGTTCTCCTCAAGTTTTTTGATAGTGTTATTTACTTCCTTCTTGTAGTCCTCTAGCATCATCATTAGAAATGATTTTAGATCTGGTTCTTGTTTTCCTGGTGATATGGGGAGTTCAGGACTTTCTAATGTGGGAGAACTAGGTTCTGATAATGGCAAGTACCTTGGGTTGCTGGTGCTTGTGTTCTTGCGCTTGCCTTTCGCCATCTGGATCACCTTTGTGCTATCAGAGCTGTCTCTGACTGGGGCCTGTCTTTCCTATTATCTAGGTTGTGTCAGAACTGTTTGGGATGGGTTTTGCTGCTTGAGTTAGAGATGAGGCCCAAGATGTGCTCGGTGCTCAGGTGGAAACCGGAAGGGGCCGGGGCTCCGGGTCAGGAGCGGATTCCTGGATCCCAATGAGTCCCAGTGGGTCCCAGTGGGTCCCAGTTGCTCCCTGATTGGGGGCGAGCACTGCCACCTCCTAGCCTAAGAAACTGCTTGAGCTAGCTTGAGCCACGGAGAGCCCCGCTCCCTCTAGGTTCTGTGAGATTGGGTGCAGAGCTGACTCCCGGGATCTGCTCTGGCACAGACCGGAAGGAACCCACGCTCCGGGCCCTGGAGTGAACTCCTGGGTCCCAGTGGGTCCTAGCCACTCCCTGTTCGGGGGCAAGCACTGCCACCTCCTAGCCCAAGACCCTGCTTGGCACAGAGGTCCTGCGAGCCCCGCTTCCTCTGGATTCTGCGAGATTGGGTGCAGAGCTGCCTCCCGGGATCCGCGAGTGCTCGGGCCCCGACCGGATGGAGCCCGCTCCAGGCCAGGAGCGAATTCCTGGGTCCCAGTGGGTCCCTGTTGCTCCCTGTTTGGGGTGAGTGCTGCTTTTTCCTTACCTGGGATGCTGCGTGAGTTCAAGCTCCTGGGAGTCCCTGTTTTTCTTGGTTTTCTGCGGTTGGGTACGGAGCTGCTGCCTGCGACCTGCTCTAGGCTCGGTCCCAAACCGGAAGTCCCCACATTATCTATTGTTAATGATTTACAGTTTATCCTCTGAGTTGATGTCCTAACCACTAGTTTCTGTGAATGTGACTTTATCTGAAAATAGGATTTTTACAAATAATAAAAATCAAATGAAGTCATTAGAATAGATTCTGGTCCAATATCGCTTACATGCTTATAAATAAAGGAACATGGACACAGAAACAAACATGTGCATAAAGAGAAAGCATATGAAGATGAAGGCAGAGAGCACACCAAAGATTGCCAAACAGCCTCCAGGAAGGAACACATCCAAGAACAGGTTCTCCCTCACAGCCTGAGAATGTCCCAACCTGCTGACACCCTGACTGTGCTGCTAGCCTTCGAACAGAGAATAAAAATAATCTCTGTTGTTTAGGTCATTGGGTATGTGTGACTTTAGCAGCATGAGACACATAATATACGTTTCAGGAAAAAATTATTCTTTTACTCCCTGAAAGTCAAGTTATAGGAAACAAAACAATGAAAAACTCAGGTCAGGGTTAAAAAATAAGTGCTGGAATGGAGTGGGGCTGTTGGCAGGGAGAAGCAGAACTAAAGGCCCAGTGGATGCAACAGGTATGGGCACACAGTCACAAGGACCTTGTAAATAGAGCTGGTCCTTTGGCTGCTGGAAGGCTTGAGCCACCACCAGGACCACCTTGTCCCCTGTCCCCGCAGGCCCAGCTGCAGCTGTTAGAGCCCGGTAGGGGTGGGGGTGTTGCTGCAGGCCTGTCTGTGGGCTACAAACACAAGATGGTATCGTGCCCAGGATACCCACCAGCAGGACAGTCAGCACCACGGGCAAAAGGTACTGTGCAGGGTACTATGTAGCAGCCCGGAGTTTGCGCAGGTCCTGCCCCCTGGAAATGAGGCCAAACCATACAACCACCGAGTCTGAGCGACAACAGATATCCAAGATAAAGAATGATTCAATTTTCTGGATTAAGTCTCCTGAAAAGACTACCATGATCTGTGCTGCTGGTAGAAGGAAACCATGTTGATGTTCATGACCTGGGCTACCACCAGCTGCTATGGGGAGGGAAGAATTTTACAGTGATTATGAAAGTCTGCAGACTCATAACTAAGAATGAGAGACATTGAAGGCTTCTTGGACAACCTTCCCCCCGCCCCAGCCACCCTACCCCCGCCCCCACAAAAGAAACAGTCAAGACGTGAAGCTGTGCTGACAGGATCCTGGTATGGCTGAGAGGCTTTGCCAGCACCTGACTAAAACAGATGTAGATACTCACAGCCAACCATTGGACTGAGCGGGGACCCCCAATGGAAGAGGGAAGGACTGAAGGAGCTGAAGGGGATTGCAACCCCATTGGAAGAACAATATCAACTAATTGGACCACCCAGAGCTCCCAGGGACTAAATCACCAACCAAAGAGTACACATGGAGGGAGCCAGGACTCCAGATACATAGGTAGCAGAGAGTGGCCTTATCTGGCATCAATGGGAGCAGAGGCCCTCGGTCCTGTGGAGGCTCTATGACCCAGCATAAGGGGACACTAGAGCAGTGAGGCAGGAGAGGGTGAGTAGGTAGAAGAGCACCCTCAGAGAGGCAAAGGGGAGGGGCATAGGATGGGGGTGTTGTGGAGGGGAAACTTGGAAGGGAGATATCATTCGAAATACAAACAAATAAATGATTAATTTTTTAAAAAGAAACAAAACTAAAAACAATAAAACAAAAAGGACCTGAAGCTATTGAACAGAGTCCTAAAAGTTGTGATGAAGATGCTGAAGTGTAACTCCTCACAGTTGATGGCTTCTGTTGTAGGGGTGGGGGAGGACTCAGTTTTCTTTAAGGGACTGGCCACTGGGAGTTTGATCATGCTCCAATGGATATATTGGCAACACAAATTAGATTTGATGCAGATTTTCTTCTTTTTTTTTCTTTTTTTTCTTTTTTTTGTGAGGGTGGGGTACATTGCTGGGACAGTAGACCTGGGAAGAATAGGAGGCAAGTTTGATTAAAGTACATTGTTTTAGAGCCCCAAGTCACTAATAAAAATATTGTGTTGGGGGGAGAGGAAGGTAAATAAATTATAAAAATAATGTTTATTGTTTTTAAAATAAAAAAAGCTCATTTTTCCATTCAGTCTAACAATAAACACTGTTTAATATCTAAGCCAGCCTGCTGGCAAAAAATGCTCTATATCTTTACATAATTACGCTTCTGTGCTATATAGTACCTTTTATACAGATAACGTCACTTCATCAAATGTAGAGAATAATATTATTCTATCCCAATAGACGAGGAATGTTAAGTCATATAAACTCTCCTTTCTTCATACAAGTAGTTTGTGTAGATTTGGGCTTATGTGAGAGTATGAATTTGTGCATTATTAAAAGGTAACATAACAAAGTGCTCGACATCAGAAACAGGCTCCACACTGGTTCATATTTTATCCGATATCCTTATTCTAGCAATTGCTATGTCTTCAACTTGGGCAGATTAATGTCTAAACCTCAGATTCTTTTTCTAAGATTTATTTTTAGTTAAGTGTATTTGGATGTGCTTAAGGGCAGGTGCCTATGGGTGACAGGAAAGGACACTGGATTTCCTAGAGTTTAAGTTACAGGTGGTTGTCAAGCACCCTTTGTGAACACTGAAAACCAAACTCTGATCCTCTGCAAGAGGAGTTCATGCTCTCGATCCCAGCCACCCCTTCAGCCCCCAAGCTCAAATGTTTTGCCAGTAAAATAGGAAGTTTTCATTTTACATTAAAATGAATTAAAGAATATATGAAATGTGCCTGACATGATTGGACATTGATTATACAACAATGCTTTATTTATAGAAAAGAAAAATTAATAAATTAAGGTGGAGGGAATTGGTAATGGGTTTTGTAGTTTTTCGGACCAAACCCAGGGATGTAGATAAGCCCTTTTGTGAGACTATGTCATTGAAGTTTTTTTTTAAACTAGTTCTCTAGATTATTGGTTTCAATAATCCTCCTGCCTCAGACTCCAGATTTCTGAGATTATAGAAACATATATGTAGTATTAATAGTGCATACAACATAAAATATTGCCTTTGTCTAGTTCCTCAGTAAAATTATACAAGGTTTTCACGATTTTTAAATTATTTCCCAAAACACATCAAGCTTAATCTTAAAACTGAAACAGAAACACGGTCTTAGTGACTTTGGGCTTTATCACATGCATTGTTTGGTATTGCTTTCAGAGTTTCACATACCATTTCTATTCTACCAGATCACCAAGGTTAGCCAGCTCAATCTGCTACCTTACAAATCAAAATGGCACCAAAACATGTAATATGGTTAAATAAACTGTAAACGTATACCAGATATACTGATGTGTCCATGTGTCTCTATAAATATGAGTTTTAAAAAATATATGTCTCAAAAACCAACAATGATTGTAACTATAGCTCAAAATGGCAGAGAACTTAACTAGTGTACACAGCCCCCCCACACACTATGTGCAGTGGGTCCACAACACTCCACAATAATAATAGCTAATCTTAAAAGACAGTTCAGGGGCCTGGCAAGATGACTCATCAGGTAAGAGCACTGGCTGCTTTTCCAGAGGACCCAGGTTCAATCCACAGCACACACAAGGCATCTTGCAACTGCCTGTAACTCCTGTTCCAGGGATTCAACCCCCTCACACAAACATGCAGGCAAGCAAAACACCAATGTACATAAAAAGACAAATCAAAATTTTAGTTTTAGAAATACTAAAAAAAAACCCCACCAAAAAAAACTAATAGATAATCAAATCCAAGTAAATCTCATGATGTCATAAAAGTACACTGGTCAAAACACAAATTTTTACTCTTTTACACCTAATCACAAAACTTTGAAATTGAAAGATATCTATATATTACATTTTTGTCTGATTTTTCTTTTTTATTGAAAATAGACTATTTTCTCATATAATACATCTCTACCACAATTTCCCCTCCTTCTGCAACTCCCAGGTCCCTACCTCCCTTCTCCATGAGATCCACTCTTCCTGTTTCCCTTTAGAAAAGAGTAAGTCTCCAAGAGACGACAAACAATACTACATATATTCATATCTATAATCTCAGGAATCTGTAGTCTGAGGCAGGAGGATTGTTGACCCTGAGGCTATGGTGGGCTACATAATGAGAACTATTTTTTTTAAATCGCTTCAACAACATAGCCTCACAACAGGGCTTCCTGAGAAAAACAAGATACAATAAAACAAGACAAAGCCCTCATGTGGAGGCTGGACAAAGCAACCCAGTAGGAGGAAGAGTCTAGAAATCAGGCTAAAGAGTCAGAGATAGGCCTGCTCCACTGTTGGGAGTCTCACAAAGGCACCACGCTAACAGCCATAGTACCTATGCAGAGGGCCTTATGTGGACCTGTGAAGGCTACACTTGCCTGCTCAGTCTCTGTGAGCCTATGTGAGCCATGGTCCCCTGATGCCCTCCATCCCCTCTCACTCTTGCAACCTTTCTTCCCCCTCTTACACTGGGTGCACCAGGCTCTGAGCAGAGGAACCCAATGGAGACCTCCAGTTTAGACTCTTTTTCCACATAATGTCTACCTGTGAGTCTTTGCATCTATTCCCATTTGCTGCTGGAGGAAGCCTTTCAAAAAAATCAATGAAAGAATTCCTAATGATGTTCTGCTATATTCATTTATCTACATTTTTCAAAAAGAAAAATAACAGGCTAAGGAAGGCTGCAATTGTTACAGGGATAATGTTGGCCTTTTTGTCAGCCCTTTAAAATCTAAGACAGCTATGTACACTTAGATAAATTTAATAGGAAGTGAAACAAAAGCCCAATTCTTTTTTTCTTTTTTTTGATGTATTTTTTTTGTTATTTTATATATTTACATTTCAAATGTTGTTCTCCTTCTCAGTTTCCCCTCCAAAAACCCCCCATCCCATCCACACCCTGCTTCTATGAGGGTGCTCCCCAACCCACCCATTTCTGCCTCACTTCCCTAGCATTCCCTTACACTGGGACAACGAGGATCAAGAGCCTCTCCTCCCACTGAAGTCTGACCAGACCATCCTCTGCTACATATGCAGCTGGAGTCCTGAATGTACTGAATGTACAAAGAGTCCATGTGTACTCTTTGGTTGGTGGTTTAGTCCCTGGGAGCTCTGGGTGGTCTAGTTAGTTGATATTCTTGTTTTTCCTATGAGGTTGCAATTCCCTTCATCTCCTTCAGTCCTTCCCTAACTCTTCCACTGGGGTCCCTGGGCTCAGTCCAATGGTTGACTGTTGAGTACCTGACTGTCTTAGTCAGGTGCTGGCAGATCCTCTCAGAGGATGACTACTATACCAGGCTCTTGTCAGCAAGCACTTCTTGGCATCAGCAATAGTGTCTGGGTCTGGTGTCTGCAGATGGGATAGATCCCTAGGCGGGGCAGTCTCTGGATGGCCTCTGCTTCATTTTTTGTCCCAGCATTTTCTTTAGATATGAACAATCCTGGGGTAAAATTTTTGAGTTGATTGGGTGGCCCCATCCCTCAACTGGGGGCCCTGCCTATCTACTGTAAATGGTCTCTACAGATTTTCTCTCCCCTTTGTTGGGTATTTCAGCTAATGTCATTCTCACTGGGTTCTGGGAGCTTCTTGCTTCCCTGGAATCTGGGACTTTCAAGTGGCTGGCTCCAGTTCCCCATCCCCTACTGCTCATATTTCTGTTCAATTTTCTGGCCTTCTGGCCTTCTCTCCTATCCCTTCCAATACCTGATCCTGTTCCCCTTTTTCCTTCCCCCTCCTTTCTCTCTCCTAGGTCTCTCCCTCCCTCTACTTTCCATGATTATTTTGTTCCTCCTTCTAAGTAGGACTGAAGCATCCACACTTTGGTCTTCCTTATTTTTGAGCTTCATATGATCTGTGAGTTGAATCTTAGATATTCTGAGCTTCTGGGCTAATATCCACTTATCAGTGAGTGAATACCATGTGTGTTCTTTTGTGTTTGGGCACAAACTCAGTATGATATTTTCAAGTTCCATCCATTTGCCTGCAAACGTTATGAAGTTATTGTTTTTAATAGCTGAGTAGTACTCCATTGTGTAAATGTACCACATTTTCTGTATCCATTCTTCTGTTGAGTAACATCTGGATTGTTTCCAACTTCTGGCTATTATAAATAAGGCTGCTATGAACATAGTGAGCCTGTGTCCTTGTTATATGTTGGAGCATCTTTTTGGGTATATGCCCAGGAGTGGTATAGCTGAGTCTTTAGGTAAAACTATTTCCAATTTTCTAAGGAACCACCAGACTGATTTCAGGAGTGGCTGTACCAGCTTGCAATCCTACCAGCAATGGAGGAGTGTTCATTTTCTCCACATCCTCGCCATTTTTTATTATTATTAAATTATTTCATTTATTTACATTCCAAAAGTTACCCCTCTTCCTGGTCCTCCCTCCTAGAGTTCTTCACTCCATCTTCCCTCTCTGCCTCTGAGAGGGTACTCCTCCACCCGTCCACCTACCCCCACCTCACCCTCACCAGCAGCCCTCTTCCTTGGGGTATCATGTTTCCACAAGATTAAGGGTATCCTCTCCCACCGAGGTCAGACAAGGCAGTCCTCTGCTCCACATGTTTCCCGGGGCCATGAACCAGCCCATATATGCTCCTTGGGTGGTGAAAAATCTAATTCTTTCAAGATAGCTAAATATTAATTATTTTTAAATATTATTTTAAAAAACTAAATAGCTAAAAAAAACAATAAATCTATAAAAGTTCCACATGAGTCTCAAGGCTCATGTGTGTTTAAGATCAGACAGTGATTTTCTAAATATTTGTAAAAGCCAGTCTTATTTTGTACTTAGTGTGTCCTAACTTTAAATTAAATAAGCTGTTGTCACACTTTAGAAAAACAGGAACTGATTTTTTACTAACCTAAACAACATGAGGGCCTCTTTTCAGAAAATTACCATTACATAATATTTTTATGTAATTTAAAAGTAATTAAATTGACATGAACAAAATATTTTGATGTTGAGAAAAATGTAAAACTGATATGAAGACAGCAAATGTCATATAATACTGAGGATTCATTGTATGAATGCTAGGATTCTCACTGTCCCCAAATTATAATCTAATTTTTTTCAAAAAGTACACATCAAGGTAGATAAAATGGCATATTATTGCAATCCTTTACAAAAAAAGTTTATTTAGTATTCCTGCGTACATGTACTGCATTTGGATCGAATCCTGCCTCCAATCCCCTCCCCATCCTTGTCTCCCTACTCTTCACTTTCAGCATCAAATGCTCATTTCATTTTTATTACCCACTGATCCATTTAGTGCTGCCTTCATGGGTACTGAAATATGAGCAGCCTTTCAAAGTCTATATCCTCGAAGAAAACTGATTCTTCCTCAACTGGATATCCAATGCCAATAGCTCCACAGCTAAGGGTGGACTTCATGAGTCCCTCCATCATCCATACTGGGATGTTAACTGGCTTAATCTTGTGCAAGTTTTGTACATGCAGTCCCAGCCACTGTCAGCTCTTATATGTAAATAACTACCCCCTCTGAGATAACCTCTTTGCCTTCAGGACAGGGAGCGAGGTGAATATTCTGTGCAGATCTCAGCACTTCATGCTCTCTTACTCGATGCATGTTGACTGGCTGTGGGCCTACTCACCACACCTACCGCCAAGAGAGCATTGACTGTTAAGAGATGCACTGTCATACCCATGTGTATGGCAAGTCACTGGGGCTCCATTCAGTACTACTTCCATTTAACAGAAGAATGATATTTGATTCCTCCATAAGACCTAGGACCTATCTATCCATGAAGTCTTGACCTAGTTAATGGTATCAGGCTATTCAGATGTTCAAGTCATCTTCAGTGACCTAGGGAGATTACAGCCCATATCATCTTTAAAAAAAAAAGAAAAGACAAAAGACCTAAACCAGAAAGAAGATGAGATGTACTTTTTCTGTTAATATAGTAATATTAATAAAACTACATGAACATTTTAATTTAAAAAATCTATTAAATTTTGGGTAAAATGCAGGGTCATTACTACCTTTCTGGGAGTAAGAACTATGTTTTTATCAATTCAGTATACTTTAATTAAAACAAAACATCAATGTATTGATAATTACACTTCAAAAATAGTAAGCTAAAAAATTAATATTCTAAAAATCAAATAAAAGAAAGATCCTAAAGAGATAGTAAAAATTCAAATCAAAACATAAAGAAAATTTTACAATATACAAATCTAGCATTTATTGAACAAAATTCTAACCATTTTACCCACAGACTGGGTCAATAATATATATAGATATATATATATATATATATATATATATATACACATTTCGACTTGAATGAAAATTGAGTCACTAAGAAATGAATAAAATGTGTACACAAATATGCTATTGAGATTATAGGAGTTAATAAAATAAAAAAAATATCATAGAAGTGTTAAGAAATTCTGAAAAAAATACATGTGGCAAAGAGTACCACAGTTTTTTAGGTTTTTCTACCCTTTGGAACAACATGGGGAAAATTAAACCAGTATATAAATTTTCTTACATTACAAATATTCACAACAAATTGCAGTTAGATTTTTTTAATTTTTAAAAATATTCTCAATTATATACCCCCAAAAAAGTCTTTGCAGATGAGATAAAAATGTATATAATAACCTTGACCAAGGGCATGCCTAGACAGAAAGATCATAAACTCTTAGAGTTCAACTCCCCAGCCTAATATGATATAAGGGTTTTTTTTTTCTACCGGAATCTACTGAACCTATAAGATAATGTTTTAAGATTTATTTTTATCTCATGTTATGGATTTTTGCCTGCATGTATATTTGTGCAGCATATGCATGTGTGATCAGTATGGAGGTCAGAAGAGAGAACCGAGTCCTCTGGAATTGGAGTTACGACAGCTGTGTGCCATTTTGTGGGCAGTGAGGATGCAATCCTCTGGGAGAGCAGACAGTGCTCTTAATCACTGAGCCATCTCTTCAGGCCCACCATGAAAAGATGATTTGATCTAATATATTCAAAGATAGGTATGCTGCCTGGTTCGATTATTATAATATACTTATAATATGCTAGACTTTGTGGCCCCCACCTATAATCCCAACTCTTGGAGGGTGAGGCAGGAAAGGCCAGACTCCACTTCTGAGATATTGCTTCAAAAGAAAGATTAAACAAACAAGTAAATAAAAAAAACATTATGAAAATATTTATAGCACTCTACAGAACACAATTAATGGGGAAAACATACAACTATCCTCCTAACAGCAATAACACAGATCTTACAGACATATTGCTCTACCTAAAGATCACAGCATTCCCCAACTCTTATCATAAAAGTGTCTTCTTTTGGCAGATGGTAATTAACACTCGAACTCACAACTGGAAAAGGTGCAGAGAAGAAGGCACTGGAATATTCAGCCATAAATGAGAAGTCTATATCACACCTCTGTCCTCAAGGCAAGGGATCTACATGCATGAGAGGTTGGGGAGAGTTTAAGAGCCAGAGGTGATATATGACTCCAAGGAAACATCGTTTTCCAGATAAGACAGAGCACATATGAACCCACAGAGACCATGATAGACTGCATAAGATTAGCACAAGCTCAAAACAGTGTGGAGAAGAGGTGTGCACAAAATCCCACCCCCAGCCAAGAAGCTATTTGCAAATGATAACTTCTGGGAAAGGAAAAAAACAGACTTCATCAATGGTGTGACAGAAAGTATATCACTCACACTCCAAAACAGGCCCCATGCTCAGCAGTAGTCAGATGGTGTGACAGAAAGTATATCACTCACACTCCAAGGCAGGCCCCATGCTCAGCAGTAGTCAGATGTAGAGGAGGATATAGAGCGTAGGGATAGACAACTGGGATTGGAGTGCATTTCGGAGGTGATGTGGATATCTAGAGTGGAAACTTTCTGGAATCTGTAAGAGTGACCCTAGCGAGAGGACTCCTAGTAACGGGGCATATGAAACCTGAACCAGCCATCTTCTGTTAACCAGGCAAAGTTCCCAGTGCTGAGACTGGGACACTAAACCACCCACAAAATATATGTGTTGGGGACCTCAGACTAGCTTGTGTATGCTGTCTGGTTGGTGGCCCAGTGTCTGGGAGTTTCCAGGGGTCTGGGTGAGTTCACACTGCTGGTCGTCCTCTTTATCTGCTTCTTCTATCTATCCTTCCCCAAATTTCAACCATAGGGGTTCCCTAACTGAGTCCAATGCATATGTCTCAGTCAGCTGCTGGTTGGGCCTCTCAGAGGACAGCCATGCTAGGCTCCTATATGTAAGCACATCATAGCATCAGTAATACTGTTAGGTCTTGGTGCCCCACCCCCCATGAGATGGATCAATATTTGGACCAGTCACTAGACAGCCTTTTCTTCGATCTCTTCTCCATTTGTGTCCCTGCAGTTCTTTTAGACAGAAACACTTCTGGGTCAGAAATGATGACTGTGGGTTGGTAACACCATCCTTCTTCTTGAGGCCCTGTCTATCTACTGGAGGTGGATTCTTCAAGTTTCCTTTCCCCCTTGCAGGAAACTTCATCTAAGATCACCCCCATTGAGTGCTGAGAATCACCTCCCAGGTCCTGGTACTTTCTAGGGGATCTCCCTACCTCCCACCTTCTGATGCTGCCTATTTCCATCCATTCTGCTGGCCCTCTGAGCTTCTCTGCTGTCCCCCCCCCAGCCCAACCCTGCACCTGATCCTGTTCCCCTCCCCCGCTTCTCTCTCCTACCCAAATCCCTCCCTTCCTCTGCCTCCCATGATTATTTTCTTCCCCCTACTAAGTAGGATTGAAGCATCCTCATTTCGCCTGTTTATTAAAGTTCTTAAATTCTGTGGGTTGTATCTTAGGTATTCTGTACTTTTTGGCTAATATTCACTTATTAGCTAGTACATACCATGTACATTTTGGGTCTGGGTTACCTCACTCGGGATGATATTTTCTAGTTCCATCCATTTGCCTGCAAAATTCATGAAGTCATTTTTAAAAGCTGAGTAGTACTCCATTGTGTAGAAGTACCACACTTCCTGTATCCATTCTTCTGTTGTGGGACATCTGGGTTGTTTCCAACTTTTGACTATTACAAATAAGACTACCTGGTCTGGCCTAAGTGGGAAAAAATGCTCAGAGTCCTTGAGAGACTTGAGCCCCCACGGTGGGGAAGGCCTGGTACTGAGGGAGCATCCTCTCCATGATGGGGGGGGCACAAGGGTGAGGAGGAATGGGGGTGAGGAATTATGGGAGGGGAAACCTGGAGGAGTGCAAGGGCTGGATTGTAAGTTAATTAGTTAATTAGTTAATTAATTAATTTTTAAAAGAGTGAGGAATCATACTGAACTTTTATTGTAACATATGTATTTCTGTAAAAATTTGTAAAGACAACCTGATGAGGCAAAAGAATTCTCAAAGAATAAATAAAAACATTATTTTTAAAGAGTATTGTTAATAGTTTCATAAGTTCCCAAGCATATGTCCATACAGAAGGAAGCAAACAGTTTATTAAGCCGTATATTTGATCTTAAAGAAACAGATCTGAGAAAAGATGAGTTTAAGTGTTGTTTTGTTCACAAGAGGAGCATGACCCTGTGTGAACATCATGAATCAGGCTTAGTCTTCTCAACTAAGAATGATGTGTATTTGCTAGAGTAAAAGTCTGAACGAGAACCTCTGTACCTGTGGATCTACCTGACTACATTTCATCCAGAGACATTAAGAGCATCTGAAACTACTGCATGTGAGCTGTTTCCACTCTCCTGCTTTTGCACTAAATAAGAAATACCAAAAGCTCTTTCAAAAAGAAAGACATTTCTAAGGTAAAACACAGAACAAGCTCTAAAAAAGGACAAAGTAATTAGAGCACTGACTGGAAGAATGTATCAAAGACAAGATACACGGGTGGAAAGATAGTTGCAGCTGTCCCTGTTTTCCTGGTGGAATTACATTAAAGAAGTCAGAAGACTGAGAATGAAGAGAGTAGCAGAAACTATCTTAGTATCTAAACTATCAATCTTTCCAGGAAAGTTTTCTGAAAAATACAAAAGGGATTCAAAGGCTCTGGGAGACACCCAGTCTTCTCCTTCTTTACGAAGCTTTTAGGCTGACATAACCTCACTATTTTTTCCCTACAGACAAATTAAATAATTGAGGAAAAACTTTCTGCTCTGGGCCCTGCCATAGCCTCTCTTTCTGTATCCTCCTTCTCCTTAAGAACCATTTCTAAAGCATGTAACCATCATGCACAGTGTAGGAAATGGGTTCCTGAGCTTGACTCTTGCTTTAACTTACTGTATATATGTTCTTAGTCAAGCTAGCTACCCTCGCTAAGCTCTTTCTTTACTTTTTTTTTCCACTTTGCTTAATATGGAGGACATATGATCATTTCTGGTTTTTACATATGGCTACAATAATATAAGAAACCAACTTCATGGAGAAAGATGGTAAAGCAGAAAAATGTCTAGTCAGAGGTGATTAGACGTTCTAACAGCAGTCACAGATCCAACATTTTTAATTTACTTATTTAAGTACAAATCACTGATGTCACATTTTAGACTATAATTTTTAAGGTAAATATATAATAATCACTAAACCTAAGACAAGTCATGTCAATAGAAGACAAATGAAAACATATTCCAGAGGGCTTCAATCTTATTGGAGATGTTTTATTTCTCAAGCAACTTTAAAGTAAATGAATATACATACCTATACTCATACATGTACATTCAATCATTTCATATGAGATACTTTTTAATAATCTTTTATGTAACCACCAAAGCATCTGTAACTGAAACCTAAAATAAAAGAAAACATTTCTCTGGAATTTAAAGACCAATGGAAATAGTTGTGTGTGATTTCAAGCATTCTCCTGCTGAACTTAAAAGGTAAATATTGTGGGTAGAGATGTAGTTCAATAAGCATGTGCCCAGCATGTGCAAGAACGTGGGTTCCGCCCTTAGTATTATATTTTTGGTGTAGTTATTATCATGTTCCCTGAGTATGAAATAAGCTTTATTAATCTGTGCTCTTCCATTATAGTAAAAACAAAGTTTTCAAAAAGCACAAAAGACAAAATAAGCTATATTGGTAGCTTGATAAATCCAAAAGAATAGTGAGACAGATGATAGCCAGTGATTTGTACTCTAAACAAATGCCTGGGAAACATGTGAGGCTCACATCTGAAAGTCTTATGTCAGTTGTTTTTATTAAGGAAGGTCACAACTGCAATGATTTGCCTTAAAGAAAGCACAGGTCCTTGTAAGCTTCTACCTGGGACCTACCTGTAAAACCCAAGTGCCTCTGATATTGCTGAAATTTTCCAACAAGAAAGTGTAGATCATTCAGCAGAATATATTGACTTTATACTACCACAATGGCTCGTTAATTGTCATTGTGATGCAGATGTGGAATGGAAACAGATGTTCCCTTTTCCTCTCAGCAGCACACAGGAAAGTGTAAACTTGCTGAGGCAGCATGGGCGACCACCTCAGCACAATCGAGGGGGAAAGACATTAGCACATGACAGTATTAGTTTTTACTACACAACTAATTGCATAAAAAGTATAGCTTGAGATCATTAAATCAATATAATTTTCAGCAATACAGAAAGAAAATAAATAGATTTGTATAACCAGCCTCCCTATTTCACATTTGCAATTAGAAAAATACTTCTGAGACACTAAGTGTATGCAAAACGCTAGCTGCCACTGCTTCCAGGACACAAGGAAAAGGAAGCTGTCCTGCCATCTTGGCTCATAAACTAGAATGCTGCATTTACAGAGATCTTCTTTTCAGGGTGCTGGTATAATAGCTAGAACTTTTCTGGAAAAGTGTATGGCAATCAGTGCCAAAGGTCTGCAAAAGAGTCTGAACCTTCAGTGTGAGTTGTTACTTTTCTCTGATAATATATTGTGTGGAAATAGACATATGTGAATAAAGATTTGTTTTAAATTTTCAACTTTGTAATAATAAAAAATTAGAAATTCCATTTCTCCAAAAGTAAAGCAATGATTAATTACAGTGCATCTATTAAAACAGCAAGTCAGTATAAATGACTTTAATAATAATTTAATCATATTTAATTTCTTGGAGGAAAGTAGGTTGGAAAAACACACAAAAATGTCATTTTAATTTTTACAAATTCTCTTTTATGAGGAGACACTACCTTTTGAATCAGAAAATGTTTTTTTTCTTTAAATATTGTATTTCTGTGTTCTAATACAGCTGTCAATGTCCAAAGTTTCCAAAATATTTTCGTATCAAATAACTCTACCCAAAAAAGTCCTATGTAATATGATTTTTTAATTTTTTTATTTTAATTTTTTTTAATTTCTAAATCTGGCAGAGAAAAGAAAAGCATTTGCCAATCACATAGGTAATACACAACCTTCCCTTAGCTAAACAGGTGAACTACAGATTATAAAATATTTATAGAATAAACATAAGTGTTTACTTACAATATACATGTTCTTTTATATGCCATCAGTTACAGAATTTTTCCAATTAAAAGTATTTCTAAAGCCAATAAAGTATCTTATTAATTGCTCTCCTCTCTATACCAATAAAAATATTTGCCACAGCTTTCTTAGGATCTTGGTTTCCTCGTTGTATTTCACACGAAGGAGCTGATTTGTCTTAGACTATTACTGTCTATTACTTCTACAAGTCTTGAGGAAAGGTGGGAAGCAGCAAATTCTGGCAATCTGCCTAAAGAGAAATCAATGAAACAAATTAATCCTTCGCTGGCTGCAATGACACAGTAATCCATCATTCAGAGCTGCTTTCTATACCAAATCAGAGAGCAGCAGAAAGAGCCCTCGGGGACATCATAGACACCACACCAACACTGGGAAAACACTGAGAATCAGTTTATTTAAAGAGGATAGATTTCAGGTGATTGCCTGTTTTGTCAAATAAATATTTTTCTTCCACAGTGTGATGAACCTGAGTCATGACTATATCTTTAGAATTTGGTACCAAATATTCTAGCCTACACTAAAGGGAATACATGTTTTAATCATTTGCCTTGTTAATGTGTATGGTAGAGTATCTGACAGGTAATCTTGTCTTTTCCATCTAGCTTCCACATGTTAGAAGTGTCCTATTCTTAGTTGGGTTTAACTATAAATCTACATACAAATCTACAACTTATATAATATTTCCTAGTACACCCCTATGAGCTGTTTCTTTATGCATTAGATGTAATGTTAAGGATATATGTAATTTTTAAGTGCTATGTAAAGTTTAAAGAGTTGAAATTTTTAATCATTTCTTATAGTGTGGATTTCACCAAGCAAACCATATTGTGTAAATAAATAGCATTTTAAAGTGATATATAATTATTTTGTTTATACTCATCAACAGTGCTAAGAGATAAATGTGGCTTCTTTTTAAACCAAAATTGTTATAGTCAGTGTATACTGATACATTTACATGCCATATATTTAGTTATACAAAAAGCATGCACTGGGGATATACTTGGTGTCAGACAGCTAGATTAGTATGCATGAAACCTTAAATTTGATATGTAGCACCCCAAAACAAACAAACAAAAACATACAATCTAAGATTACATGTTTTATGTATAAATCTATGCGCTAGAGTATTGCTTAGCTAATGTGTCCTAAGGAGAAGTAATGACATCACAGCACAGTACTGCTGTTCCAGGCAGTCATGATTTCTGAAGTTATACATGAAGAGTTAGTGGGATTTCAAGGAACTAAACAAATAAAAATAAATTTAAAAATCTCTAAGGCTTCTGGGATGCTGAAATACTTCATCAGATTAAATAAATGTTAACTTCTATTGCGTTTTTGAGTGACATCTTCAATCCCAAGGTCTGTAGCCATATGATCACAATTTCCTGCCCATGCTGATGCATTTTAATTCAATGCATGAATCTAGTATTTATTGATTTAATAAAGTTAGAGGAATTGTGTTGTTGCTGATACTGATGAACTGTCAACAATTTAATCTAGTGAAATCTTACAGAGAGATGTGTGGTAAGGGATGGGAAGCAGTGTGCACCTGTGTCTAACCACTCATGGCAGTGGCAAAAGCCAAAACGGTTCTTTTCCAACTGCTTCGAATGTCAGATAGCTTATTTTCCTAAAGATGCTGCCTCCCAACTTATGGGCCTGGCAGTGAAGGCTGCAGTGTGATTTGGCAGAGGTCCCTTTAAAATTGAGGGGAAGGATCGGCCCACTCTTACCTTCTAGCCTCTCCTCATACTGTTGGGTTTTGTCTTCCTAACAGAGCTGTCCAGCCTGGCCTTGAACTCACTATGGACCCAAGCTGACTCCAAACTTGATCCTCCTAAATCACTCTCCTGAATCCTTATCTGTTTTAAGAAACACAAGCACACACACACACACACACACACACACACACACACACACACACACACATCTGAATGCTGTCACCTAACAGAATTTTAAGTGGTCAGTGTCCTCCCTTCCCTGGATCCTAACATTTTCTACAGCACTACTAAGCACACGAAGGACTGAACACAATGGGAGAAATTCATTTTTTTAAAGGCAGTTCTGACAAAATAGAATCAAAGGAAAGGTTTTTAAAGTGAAGTCAGGATCAGAGACTGGGCCAAAACCCACCAGGTTCTGAAGCAAACACCTGGGCTCTTGGGTACCGGGTGATGGATACCCTGTTTGTATGCTTAGTTCCCCAACCTGGATGCCTGGGAAGCATATTGTGCCCCAAGTTTTCGCTGACTTTGAAGAAATGGCTGATGTCAGGGAGTGGTAGTGATGCTGTGACTGGGGTCACTAAAACTATGCTAATTGTAAACCTAATTGCTTCAAGCAGTCTTGCCTCTAAACAGGGAGAGCCCAGTTGATGGAATCAGTCTGTTCCTAATAAAATGAAGAAGCACTGAATTAAATTCCCAAGGAAGGCCCTATAAAAGTTTCCACAGTGTAACCAAATGACTTCACCTATGCTATTACCTCTGAGATGACATCTTTGAAAGAAAGCAGACCCCAGTTGGGCTCCATATTCATAAATTGGCTGTGCTTAGGCCTGTAAATCTGGATTGATTTAAAAAGGCTTCTTCATCCTTCCAATCAAATGAAGTCATTGTTAATTAGATGGGTTTTTGTTAACAATGTCACTCTCTCCGTATTACCTGCTCACAATTGCAGTCCCTCTAGTACAACATCTGGAACACCAGTTCTCCTGCAATCAGGCCTTCCAACACTTTGGTTGGAAGGTGATGGTATTTCCGTTGTTCCTCGATCCCATCTCTGTCTGGAGGAAGATGCTATTCAATGTATTGGTGTTCAGTACAGATTATCTTCCTAAACTGAGAGATTATAAAGCAACCTCTGAAAATACTCTTAAGATTTGGTATGTTATGAACGATGCTGCAATTTTGTCTATGTCGACTCTAATTTTCAGATGGATGTTTTAGTGTGTAGAAGGAGCTTACAAGATAGTTCGGCTGACAAAAAGACATTTGCCACCAAGCATGTCTATCTGAGTTCGAACCCCGAGGAAGAACTGAATTCTGAAAGTTGTTCTCTGACACAATCCAGGCATGCGCACTACCACACACGGAGCGGGATGGGAGGGAATCGATATTAAAAATAGAAGGTCATCGTTAACTTCCACTAGCTCTTCAGCTTCTTAAACCCAGGATCTTCTTTAAAATAAAAATTCGCCTTTGAGGTTTTTCAACCGTGCCCTCCTACCGGGTTTTTCCTCCCTTCCAACACCATAGACAGGCATGTTGCAGCTCCAGGCAGCCCTCAGGAACTGGAAGACCCCAAGCTCTGTCCAACGCACAGGCAATGACTTGCAAAAGCAGTTTCAGCCTACAGGCGGATCTTTAAATATGACGAAGCTCGACTGGGCAGTTCACACTCCCTTGGGGCCCATTCCCGGGTGTTTAGCAAACCGAGGAGTCAAAGCGGGAACCCAAGCACCCTCACCGGGTTTGGGGACCTTGCACCACCCCCTTCCACGGTTCCTTCCACAATATCTCTGCGCAAAGCTGTTTGACTTTGTCACTGCAAGGGCTAACCCGTCGGTGGCCTTCAGTGCCACCAAGACTATGGCTTGTTAATGCCCCTAGCAAGTTAATGCATCCTAGCAAGCAGGTCTCTGGCAGGGGACTCCGGTCGTGCTTGACGCAGCACTCTCACCCAGCGCTGGGTGATGACCCTGTGACAGAGGCGGGTTGTGGACTTCGCTTGCAGAAGCAGCTCTTGGCAAAGTGGAATTTGAGACTACAGTTCCCCAGGCCGGAAAGGGAAAGCTTAGTCCCCAGGCGCAATAATTCGGCCCAGGGGCCTGCCTTTTGAGGAATGAGGTCACACAGGAGAGTAAGGACTCTTGGCTGTGATGGGAAGGAGCCTCCACCTCCCTCAACTCTACCCCATCCCTCCTCCTCCCTCCCCCCCCTCCGTGGACAAGGGTGCTCCACGGGCAGGTCAGGGCCTCCCAAAGAGCACTGGGCCTTTGAGAGGTCTGGATACCCTGGTCAGAGCAGTTCTTCAGCAAGAACCCACCCCTCCTCAGCTTCATCTTGGGGGAAAAGGGTGCATTGAAGTAGGAGTCATCAACCAGGCCATGAATCTAGGCTTAGGGCCTTATTTCTAATTCCAGGAGCCTGAGGACCGTGCTAGGTCCTAGGAAACAGCGCACCATACTTCCAAGCCTGCGGCTGCAAAGGAGTCCCAAGCTCAACGCCAAGCTACAGTGAACTTGATTTTATTGAGAGCCACACAGGGCGGAACCACTCTAGGTGAGGTTGGACAGCGACCGCAGAAGGATGCAACCACGCCACCGAGAAAATACACACCTAGAGTTAGAATTCTTAATTGCAGGTCTTCAAATTCTTGACCTTAGATATTCCCTATCCCCGCAACATATACTCCCTCCACAAGAGGATTTAGGAAAAATCAGTTTCCTAACATTCTTTGGTCCCTGTTGTGTGTGCTTAAGGTAGACAATAGCTACAGCCTAAACACCTGCGATCTCTTACAGCAATCCAATTTGAGGAGTGATTTCAGAGTGATTTCCTCTTCTGCGTGCAGAGTGAGCGAACCCTGGAGCATTAAGGTTATTCCTTTCCAAAGGATGCAACAAGAGGCTTGCACAAACCAGCTAAAGTCAATGCTGCCCATATCCTGGGACAGTTCCCCTTGCAAACAGAAAAGGAGACTCCCTTTCTTTGCGTTGCTGCTGTGAACCTAACTCAATCTGAGCCTAGGAAACATTCCTTTAACCCTAGAGATGCATCTGGAACTACGCAAAGGGAAATTAGGCCAAAGAAAGAGAAGCTGCGAAGAGAGGATGGTTGAGCTGAGGTCCTGAGCCGAAGCTGCTCAGGGTTTGCTTTGACTCGGCTTCGGAACCTGCCTCCAGAGCAAGTAAACTCTTGTGTGGTCGACCTCGGGGCTCTGGGAACCTTGGGCCTAGACAGTGCCACGTGCTCCGGATGCTGTGCCCCAACTCTGTATTTGGGGGCGGCTTGCGCGCGCATGCACTCTCACAGGGCGCGTGCTCTCTGAACGACAGAACTCTGTGAGGTCCCGCAGAGCACCCACATTCGACCCTTTCTTTGACATTCGACCTAGCAAGGAACAGCATCTCCCGATCTCAACCTTCCTCACTGCCAATCAGACCTGCCATACTTGACCTTACTAGGCTCACTAGGCTGCCTTTCCCTCCCAGCCCCTACAGGAAAACATAGGGCCAGGCTGACCCGAGCGCCGGCTAGCTCCAGAGAGCCGGGGCACACCGGCTCTTCCAGGTAGGACCTGCCCCAGCGCACTTTCCCAGCCTCATACCCTCCCTTCCCCCTCCCACACACTCCCTACGGAGCGAAGACCCGCGGGTGTTTGGAGTGGTTGTTGTTCTTTTAAAAGTATATTAAAGGATCATTGGCGTCTCCCTGTCAAGTCATTACGCCTTTATCCCCATCAATTAAGCACACCTCAGAGGACTGCTATTAAGAGCTAAATTGAGCTGCAAAAGTAGGTATCCCGTTTCAGGCAGATGTTGTTATCTCCCGCTGAGGCACGGCCAGCCTTGCTCTACCTCCGCTTCCCGCTACCGCCCCAGCCACGCTGGACCCGGCTTCCCGAGCGCAGCAAGGAGGCTGAACCGGCTTCCCGAGCGCAGCAAGGAGGCTGAACCGGAGGTCGCAGCCTAAACAATGCAGGGGTGCTCGGGTGCTAGGAATGGATCCTAGTCCATTTCAAGCTCTGTGCTCGTCAAGAAGTGTCTGCGGAGTTGAGTGGAGGACAACGCCGCCGAAAGCTAGCTGACCAAGTCCCCCCCCCCCCCCTTCTTTTTTCATTTTTCTCAGAGAGGTGGAGAATGTCTGTTAATAGCTGGCTCCCAGCTGGGGATGCAGGAGGAGGAGGAGATTACGATGTAGAAGGCAAAGGGGCGAGTGTGCCTGGCAGTCTCCTACTCCGCTTCCTCCTCCAGCCTCTCCAACCTGCTTCCTGGGTAGCAGGTTCCCCGAAACCCGAACGTCTTGTAGATCAAAGCGCTGTGCAGTGGGGATTAGGGACTTGGAGCTACAGAATCCGGAACAGAAAGGTGCGTTTAAGATAAAGGAGACAGACTTGGGACTCCTGTGGCCTTCCACCCAGATGTGTCTTTCCACTCTTTCTCGGTCCAGACACTTTAAGGCACCACTGTCTCCCGCAGCTGGGAGACCTTGGAGCGCTAAGGAAAGAAACAAAGGAACCTGGCCCTTACTGCAGTTACAAGGTTTTCTTCGTGACACCATCCACAATAAATTAAGCCAAGGCTAAAGGAGATTAATTTCCCAACATAATCCAATTAAAAGATTTCTAAACTAATCTTTTACGGAAAAAAAACCTTCAAAGATGTGCGGTTAAGGAGGCGGGAAGTCTGGTTTTGATGATAGTGATTTATCTCCTTCACACTGAACGCAAGCAGAGGACGCTTGCTCTTCGCATACAGTTTGACCAGAGCACCTGGTTGGTGTCTCCAGTCCAACCTGAGCCTTCCGGAATCATCTACCACACTAACCTAGGCCCGATCAGAGAGTGAAGGGACTAGGGTTACTTGCAAGCACTATGGGCTTTTTAAAGTGCTATTAGATTTATGGTCTCTTTGTCGACGCCCATCCAGAGTAATTAGCACATATGTTCTAAATAGATGATAGTTTTGTGAGCAATAAAGCAATTACCCATCGTTGGAGCTGACAGTTCCTCCAACTAAACTCCAACCAGCAGCTAATTGGAAAAGTCATTTCAGCTACATTGTCTGCAATTAGTCCTGCTAAACTACTACACCCAAACTTGCTGGTTTGAGGTTAATTTATTCAATGTTGAACTTGCATGGACAAGCCTTTGCCACAAAGGGACTTGCCTTTTGCCCCCTCTGGACTGGACCCAGGAAGTAAAGAAGCAGGTGGGAGTAACCAGGTGATATTTGGGGGCCAGGGTGTGGGGGTGCCCCATCCAGTCGGAACCTAGAGGTCAGTGTCCGTCTAGCCGAATAGCTACTCAGAAAAATCGTTGCTTCTCCCAGAGCAGTAATAGGAGGAAACCGTCAGGCTGTGCTACCAAAACCTTCATTAAAAATTTTAAATCAAAATGCAGAGGAAGCAACTGGGTTCTGAATCTTTACGTCCACCCAGGACCATCCCTACTGTCCCTAAGAGATAAATGTAAGTCAAATAACACCCACCCAAGAAGAGCTCTGGAGGAAGCACCGTCTAATTCCCAAAGTGACTCCAGGAAAGAAAGGGCTAGAGAGGTCAGGAAGCCTGGCTACTGCCCGCTGCCTCTCTGAGAATAAAACTGCTTCCCCCTGGAAAGTAAGATTTCTTCATAAGTCATAACTTTCTTTTATTTGTCAATTTCCCTTTCATTCTTTTTCTTGCTAGATCTTTTTCCTCCTTCTTTTCTAAAGTTAAACCAAATCGGTCAGGATATATGCACACTGAGTGGAAACAATGTGTTAAACGTTGGTTTGACACCCCACCAGTACTTCCAAGTATCCACCGCTAAGATTCTTCTACTTCATTTAATCTTTAGTGGACAGGGCTGCTCCTGTGCTTCTATTCATCAGAAAATCCGAGGAAATATATCAGTTGGGGTTCAAAATCCTGGGCGGGAAAGAGAGGCGTTAAAGAGAGATTAATCTGCCCCCCCTCTAACTTTTGAGCTGCAATCTCAGCAGGCTGGCAGCAGAAGGGCGGCAGGAGCGCCCAGCCTCTACAGCCGAGGGTATCTGTATCAGGGAGCAGAGAGGCTGGCAGGTTGACATGAGAACCTGTAGCCCTGGTAACGGAGTCTTCCCATAAAGGAATTTATAGCAGTGTCCCCGGCTTAGAATTCTGCTTAGAAGAACATGAAGGGAGGTGCTTCCTAAGGGGGGAGAAGACCATTGCTTTAGTCCTAGAAATCAAATGTCCTTTTCTGGATAGCTATTCATATTTCTTTTTAAAATAAATGTAGCAAACCAAAGGGAAGACACAATGAGTTCTATTTGAGTCAGCCTGAGTCTTACTAAAACATGTCTAATTTCAAAATAATTTGTAAACAATTATCAGCTTCAAGGATTCAGAGATATAAATGCAAAGGAGGAGAAAGTTTTAAACAACTTGAAGTTGGGCTCCTGTTTCCCACTTATTTCTTGTGCTTTGTCTAATCGGACTTGAAGCAAGAGAAATGAAAGTAAAGCTTGCTTGCTACCACTGCACCCCAGCTGTTATAGCAGGCACACTCTGAGGAGAAGTTCTGTTTTCCAAGGACTTCTGATGGAAAACAAAGAGGAAATAAGATGACTTTTTAAAAAGGCTGACAATTGAGTTCTCATGGACTTGTGTTTTTATAATACTTAAATGTGGCCAGAAATTGAGTACAAAAAAAAAAAGCATAAGGGAGGACCAGCCAAAAGTATCACTCGATGTGGTCTTGAATTAAAATGTGCGTGTGTGTACACACTTAGACACAAAGAGCAACAGAATCCCCTCAGCATATGAGATGCAGACACATGTAACGTGCATTTGGCCCCTTGTGTGCCCTAAGCTCTTATGTGCAGAGATGCAGGTCTGTGTACGCTCAGCTAGCTGTCCACAGGCGTGGATTCGCTTCTGGAGCAAAGGCATTTTTGTTGCTCCCATAGTTTCTTTCCATTAAGAGCGATTAGATGATGCCTATTCAAAGTTGCTGATCCAGAGAGAAAATAAGAGTAGATAAAAGGAGATTTCAAGTGACCTCCTCATCCCTTTCACACCAACCTGAGCCCCAGAATAGCCTAGGATCAACTAACACAAAAGCCCTTTGCTTTCTCCTTTCAGCTGCAGAAGACTTCATGCAAAGGGTTAACAATAAAACATAGAACTACCCTAAGTTTTGTTAGGTCATGCATTTGGAATACTTTATTAACTCCTCCTGTGGATGGGCTACATGGATTTTCTACCTCTGAACTGGGTAAATAAAATATACATATCCTAACATAGGGCTAAATTTCTTACTTTTCTGTATGGTTTATATCAGAGGTGGGCTGTATTTATCACTTTTCATTTAAACTTTTCCTGAACCCTCTCCGCCTCAAAGATGGAGGACATTGTAATAAACATGTCTTTCTACTGACAGTTTAGAAGGAAATATTAGCTTTACTATTTTGATCCATTCTCTGGTAGGTAAATGCAGTTGCAATATGACTGCAGTTACTAGCTTTGCTGGGCTTTTCCCTAGTCACTAGTCTGTACCGTAATCAGTGAAGAGAATGGCATCAGAGATTTAAACATAGTCAAGCAGTCTTTAGTCAGTAAACTGTCCAAGTCAGCTTTACTTCGATGGGCTAATCACGGAGTAAAAGAAACAGGTGCTCTGACAGGTGAGTATTAAGGGAAATGATTATAGAGTACAGTTGATTATATTGTCAGGATAATCTAACAACCTTCAAACTCATTTCAAAACTTCAACTTTTCATCTAAACCAACCTATTTTCTCTGCAAAGAATAGCCATACAGTTATTCTTCAGTCAAGATGAGCATTTAAAAAATAAAAGAATACATACTGTAACGTAAAAAACCAGCCTTCCTTTTTTGCAAATGATCTTACATAGTCAAGACTTGGTTTTTATAAAAGGTTAAATTTTTGCCTCTGGCTTCATTGATGTACTAGAAATGACTGTCACTTTTCCTCTCAGTTTGTATCTAAAGGTCAGCTCTTGCCTTGTTCTCCTGCTATCCCCTCCCCACAAGGTTGTTAATCCTGGGCCCTCTAACTTGAATCCCAGGAACAATGGAGGTGTCTCTCTTACCTTTTCCAAAACATGTTATAAATGTCTTGGTTTGAGTTAGACAACTAAAACACTAAGGTGAAGTTCTTATCTCTGAGCTTGTTTTACTCAAAGGTGACAAAGAAGAAAAGCCTAGACTACCAGAGTACCAGTGGGTATGGAAGCCTGCTAGTTCTAGGGCTCATTGAACACTATGGGCAGGTAGGTTGCCCTACTCGGGCCAACAGAAGCCCACATCCTAGGCTGGCCTTTCCACACTGGCCTTCATTCTGACGTAGTCACACTTTTTACAGTTGGGTGGCTATCTTGCTGACTGAGTTCAATCTTGGGAATGGGGGAGAGATTTAGGATCTAGCCTGGGGGTCTTTTTTTATGTTAAAACATTAGGTTGGCAATCCTGTACCTCTTCACTGTTTCCCTCCAAGATCTGTTCACTGTCATGTTAAATACATCTTCTTGAACTGTGTTCTCCCTGGTTTTAATCTCATGCCAAGGGAGACTAATTGTTTTGATACCTTTAAGACAAGCTCTCTGGGAAAAGTCTGTATCTCGATCAGAGGAGCTGACCTTTCTCGAAGGGTTTGCAAGCTTGTTCATCACTCCACACGAGCCTGAGAAAGGAGTTATTTCTGTCCTGTGGTTTTTCTAAACAGAATAATACTGTTTGAACGACTTAAGGGTACAGAAGTGGTGTACCAGAGAATTTTCTAAATACATGTGGCCATTGGTAGGTCTCATTGGCTCTTGAGCTAGATTTATGAAATGTCTTTATGAAGCTACTTTTTTTCAGTGTGACTTAACAATAACCTAAAATGCATGATCTGTTGTCTTTCTGTAAAGCAAACTGTGAATGTGAAAGAGACAAAAGGATTAGTGAAGAATACTAGCCTTCTTCCTACCTAGCTAAAAATTGTATTAAAAAGCTATGTAAATGGGGTAAAGAGACCATTTAGATTCAGACTTTGGGGCTTGGATCACCAGTTTCTACCATATGGGCAGCCACAGACTTCCCTCCCCTCAGAGTCTCCCTTCTCCCACCAGCTATTTACCAGATGCCTGTCTGAGGGATTAAGTGTTGTGTGGCAAGCTTTTTAAAAAGGTGATTAACAACCAACCATGATGCTAGAAGCTCATAAGGAATATAGTAAACTCACAGCATAATTCCTCCACGCTAGCACGGGGCACTTTCTTATTTGCACTGGGCCTTGTGTGTTGAACTAAGAAAGTAGAAGAAAATTACAAAAAGGAGGCTATAGATCTGAGGTCTTCTCCATGTCTTCCTGCAAGGCCCTTTGGACCCCCAGACCTACTTGACCCTGGAGAAAGCAAAGCATCATGCCCCTGCTCTCCACTGGCACTGGCAAGACTCATACAGTGCTTAGGCAGGGGCCACTGTGGGTGCTGGTCTGGTCCAGTAACCACTTTCAAACTCAATTTAACTTTCCCAGGGCTCTGGTTGGTGTGGGGCCAACTGAGTGGATAGGGAGAAGGGAAGAAATCCAGAAACGAGAGCAAAAGAGGAAAGGGTGGAAATTGCAACTGCTTTTTCTATTCCAGCAGCTGAGTGTGTGTGGAATTTCAGTTTGAGAACTTTGGTGCCCTTGAAAAAATCCGAGTATTTTCTCTTAGGGGTCCTAACCAACAACAGACCAGTAAGGAGTATAGATGGTGACAAACCACAGCTTTTAAGAAACAACGCCAGAGCTTCCCAAGACTTAAGCTGACCTCTGGACCTCTAGGGAAGCCATTTTGATAGAGGCAGGACAGTGAACACACGTGGGTGTGCAATTGCTCTGAGGAGCACAGACTCCTAGGAGATAGAATCCTAAGTAGACCGAGTCCCATAGGTGGGTAAGGCCCTCTTCAAAAAGTCTCTGCTTCATGCGACCCCCATTACAAGAGACTGGGGACACTTGACTCAAACGAGCTCAACCAGTTCCCCTTTCGGAAAGCCTGCCGCTTCCCCTGCTGTGGGCAGCACCAACAAACAGCATTCCATCCCTGCTCCTAGAGCTAAGACTGAGAATTGCAATCTCTGTTCAGAGCAGCCGGCAGCTTCGTCTAAGGCCTGGAGAGGCCGACTTCCTCCACTCTGGGGGTCAATCTAAGTCCCAGAGGCCTTTTTGCAAGTTTGGAAGCTTGGGGCGGGGTAGGAACGCGGGAAGGAGAGGCCAGGGTGAGGATGGATGGGCGCCATCTCTCCCGCTGAGTCTCGGCTGGCCCTGAAGCTTTGTTGCAGGACTTGACCCCCGACTAGCCCTTCCTGGCAAGGCTGACTCATTCAAGAGCCCACCCAGACCCCGAGCGCGGTCCCGGGTGTCCGTTCCCCACCCCCACCCATTCCTTTCGAGCCCGCCCTGCGCGCCCTCTGACGCAAACGCGCGCCCCTGCCCGGAGCGGGGGAGGGGGGTCGTGAGCGCTCTTGTTGGTTTTAATTGACGCTCTTCCTTTCACACACACAACCTCGGTTCCCACTCCTGGGAGGCGACCCCCTCCCCGCCCCCAGCCCGCCCAGCCCAGCGAGTGGAATCTGGCTCTACTACCTCACAGCTCTCCGCGGCTACCGAGGGTTCTATGCTTGGGAGAACTGCTGATGTCCCTTTTAATCCGCTGACAGTATCGCCCACATGAAATGGGCAGCCATCGATTGCCTTATTTTACTCGCGGCGACCTTAGCTGGTGACTGAGCGACGCTCGCGAGGTCCTGTCTGCGGCGCAACTAGACACAGGTGCCCAGGCCAGCGGGCTCCACGGCAGCGTCAGCTCCGCAAGCTGCGGGCTGGCCGCGCGGATGCTAAACTTGATGCAGTCTTGGGTCCCCTGCCCAGTAGCGTTTCCCGCTCCCAGTGTGGGAGCTTAGTGAGAGGACTTGTTTGAGGTTTGGACTGATGGGCTGGCAGGGATCCTCACCTCCAAGGAGGTGCAGTAACAAGGATGGGCGATGGTAGTTCCCGACCAGGCCTGGACGAAAGTTCTTCTGGTCCTACCTGGGCTGCCTTGACTGCTTTTCTAGGCTGCCGAGGCCGAGTAACAGATTGCCTTTCTGTCTAGCCACGTTATCGAAGGTTACAGACCCCAAGTTCCAAAGAAACGATTATCTTTGCGTTACTTGCCTGGTATGGCAGGGCTTGGCCGAGTCTCGCTTCTGGTGCCCACCGTGTAAAGTCCAGAGTCCGAGGGAGACTAGGCGGGCAGACCCTGCACCCGGTAGGCCTCCGGTTCCCGGACGCTTGCTTTTTGCTTCCTCTCCTACTGTTTTCCGACTCTTCCCGACCCCAGCCTCCCTTTCTCTGCCGCGTTCCACTGCTCACGACTCCCTGTCTCTGATTGTTTGGGAAGTAAATTTTAGAATCTCTATATAAACAGCGCGCGCTCTCCCTCTTCCTTCCTTCCTTCCTCCCTTCCTTCCTCCCTCCCTCCCTCCCTCCCTCCCTTCCTTCCTTCCTTCCTTCCTTCCTTCCTTCCTTCCTTCCTTCCTTCCTTTAAAAGAAAATCATATCAATTTCACCTTTAAAAGAACCAGGAGACTTGATCAGGAATATTAGGACTGAGAGGCTAAGGCCAGGAGCCCCTGCCACCCCGTGTCCGGCCTCTCCATCAGCTGCGTACAATGGACCGTAGCATGCAGAATGAAGTCTCCATTATTCCAAATAGAAGGGCTGTGGGGCACACATAAGAAAGTCTTTATTCTGCCCTTTAAAAAAAAATCACTGGTCACTAAGCGGTAGGTCCCAGAGACCAAGAAGGGCAAGGCGTGCACCAAACACTCAGCTCTTTCTAAAGCCCTCACTAGTGAGGTTTAAAGTGGGAATCAGTATTAAAAGCCAAACCCCACCTCTTTCTATACAGCTTGACCATTTACTTCCATCTTTACCTGGGGGCGCTCGGAACGCTTGAGCAGAGACAAACTTTCTCCCTAGTCGAGGGCTGGTAAGAGGGACTCCCACTCCCACTCCGGGTGGTGGCAGCCGCGGCTTTGTCACTCTGCCGCTCCGTGCCTGCCTGAGCTTGCCTAGGGGAGCGATCTTAAAACGAGGGGGGTGCGAGTGTGGGATTGGAGAATATGTAACTAATAGAAGTATCGTTCTCCCCAGTACGATCTTTCAAGGAAAAAAAAATCCATTGAAAGAATTTTCAAAGTGCTGTCTTCGTTTGGAGAAAAAGCTCTGGCTGCCAGTGGAGAAGGGAGGAGGGACTCGGCTGCGTGCCGCCTGGGAGCGGCTCCCGTCCGCTAGGTGGCAGGCGGACCTAGCGTTTCCTGCAAGCCCTGCGGCGGGACCCGCTCCTCCTGCCTGCCCCTCCTTTTGCGACCAATCACCTTCGGGAATGGGGTCTCAGTCACACACTCCCCAACACACACACACACACACACACACACACACACACACCACAGCGAGTGAGAGACTGTCTCTTCCTCCTCCCACTCCTCCTCCTCCGTCCCCCTCCCCCTCCTTTTCCCACTTCTCGTCTCCCCCCCCCCATCTCGCCCCTCTCCCTCTTCCCTGTCTTCTCGTTCGTTTGCTCTTTTCCTGTGACTGACTTGTCAGCACTAACAGCCGCCCCACGACAATATGAGGAGTTACTAATGCTTTATTAATAATTATTGAAGCATTGTTTGGAGTTGGAGCATCCTGGGGATAAGAATGATGAAGAAGGAAAAACAAGATTGATTGAAAAGTTTATTTTAAGATCATCTTTAAGATGAATAGGAATCATCGATTCGGATCGAATTTGTGGCAGTAGCTGCAATTTCATGCGTGTGCTTTGTCGTAATTACGCCTCCGAAACTATGATATACTTCAGATTTTTAAATGAGGTGGCTTTTCTTAATTATATACAAGAGCGGGACCCAGACTAAGATTATATTGAATGTGAACTAAGATTCTAAACCAAGTATACTTCGCAAATCATTAAAATGGTGGAGTTTTATCTTCATTAATTTTTTCTTAACGTTTTCAGTGACACTCCTTACGCTCATAAAATCTAATTTTGAAAAGTTTTCAGAAGATATACAGTAATTTCTTTCTCCTCCTTTTTTTCCATCGCAAAGCGTTCTTCTTTCATCATCCCTTCCCCCTTGTGTGTGTGTGTGTGTGTGTGTGTGTGTGTGTGTGTGTGTGTGTGT
>NW_021621185.1:2053498-2157519 GCF_004785775.1 Grammomys surdaster | reverse complement strand
TGTGTGTGTGTGTGTGTGTGTGTGTGTGTGTGTGTGTGTGTGTGTGTGACCATACACGACCCATACTAATCAGGTCTCAGAGTAAATAGCAGCGCAGGGCGATCTCAATGTAAATTACGCTTGTCAGAAGCACACCCCCTCCCTCACTTTCTCTCCTCCTCCCGTCGACAACCCAGACTGTAGGTAGCTGGGGGAGGGGAAAAGGACTTTCCAACCAATGGCGTGCAGGAGGCTTGGCTAACCTTAGCCTCCCATTTTCTCTCCCCCCCATTCAGGGCTCTGACCAGTCAGTCGCCTTTGATTATCAGTTGCCAGCAGCCCTTCTCTTGGCTCCTTGACACGAGCTCCATATAAGGCAGCGATCTCCATAGAAACGTGTCAGTTTCAATAGTAGTGTCAAAGTTCACTATATACAGACATTCGCGCAGATCCCCCTTTCGGAAACATTGCTCTGAGTGTCCTCCCGTTTAAACGCATTCAATTTTTTGGTCCCTCTCCTCTCCTCTCCTCTCCTCTCCTCTCCTCTTCTCTCCCCTCCTCTCCTCTCTTTTCCTCTCCTCTTCTCTCCTCTCTCCTCACCTCTCTTCTCTTTCGCCCCTCTCCCTCCTCTCTTTTCTCTCACCCACCTCCTATTGCCCTATCTCTCCCCTTTCTTTTTCTTACATATCCTACTAGTTGTCGCCCTTCCTCTTTCTCTCCCTCCTCCTTTTCTCTTTCACTCCTTTCCTGTAGAAGAGAGAAGACTAAACTTAAAAAAAAAAGGAGGAGGAGGCACCCCCTCGGTATTCTTCTTATCGTTATTTTATATATATATATATGATTTTTTTTGGAGGGAGGGTGTTGGTTCCCGGCTGAAGAGCACTTATTTAAAATACTAAAAAAAGCACATTTTTGGGCGCTCTCCAGGGTTTTTAACTAGCTCTGTGTGTTATAGCAGAAGAAGCAGAAGAAGCAAGAAAGAGGAAAAGAAGAGGATTATTTATTCGACCTACTTTGGATGTCTCTCTCGCTTTCTCTTTTTCCTTTTTTTCTCAAGAATTTTCTTCTGATTTTTATTTTTTCCTATTTCGCTGTGAATTCGTCGCTGGCGTGAATTATCTCGTATTTTTCTCCCCCTTCCGTCACCTCCCGAAAGAAGAAGGCAGAGAGAACCCGGCGCCACCCGCACAACAAAAAGAGCAAAGTGTGTGATCTTCCTCGCCGGCTGCCTCCCGCTCTCCAGCTCTGCCTTCCTGAATGGCTGGCTGCGTCCGGCCCTGGACCTGGCCCCCCGACACCCGAGCGCCCTGATCGTCGCCAGCAGCTTCGCCCCGCATCCTGATCGACTCTCCCAGCTCCCCACACTCTTGAATCCGGGCGAGGGCTCCCGCCGGGACAGCAGCGGCGACGCGGGCAGCCTCGGCCTCGGTTCTCGCTCGGGCTGCGGCCCCGACTCCGGCTCGGACTCCCGCCCGGGCCCCGGCTCTTCCAGCGGCGCTCGCAGCGGCGGCCGAGGCTGCTCCTCCAGCGGCGCCTGCAGCCGCGACCTCCTCCTCCGCCGCCGCCGCCGCCCTCGCCGCTTCCTCTATGTCGGCTCAGCCCGCGCGCTGCGCGTAGCCCCAGCGGCCGGCGGTCGGGCGGGCGGGCGGGCGGGCGGGCGGGCGCCCGGCGCGGGTGAGCGAGTGTGTGTGCGAGTGTGTGTGCGCGGGGGTGCGGGCGAGGCGGAGGGCGAGTGTGTGCGCGCGCCGTGGCCCATGCCCGCCGCCCCCGGCGCTGCGCCCCGCGCCGCTCCCGGCTGCCGCCTGTGCCATTTCTGATTTTGCAACTTGGGGAAGAAGAAAAAAGCGAGAGAAGGGAGCTCGCTCGCCGGGGGGTGGGGAGGGGGGAGAGAGAGCGCGGCCCCCCCAGGAACGGAGCGCGGGGGGAGCGGGCGAGGGGAACAGGGGTGTTGGGGGGGGAGCCTGAGAGCCTGGGGGGGCTGCAAAAAGAGAGAAAGAAAACAGCAGGAACCACAACAAAACGCCAGCAGGGCGGGCGGGCGCGCAGCAGCAGCGGGGCGGCCGAGGCAGTAACGGCGGCGGCGGCGGCGGCGGCGCAGGCAGAGGCCGGTGCCCGGCTCGGGCTCGGCTCCGGCGACCCCGGGGCGCCCGGTGGGCCCCCCGCCCCCTCCCCCTCCCCCCTTCCCCTTCCCCTTCCCCTCCCAGCGCGCCCGCGCGCCCCGCGGCCCTCGGCGAGCAGCTCGGCTCCCCCCAGCGCTCCCCGGGCCCAAAGATATGGCAATGGTAGTTAGCAGCTGGCGAGATCCGCAGGACGACGTGGCCGGGGGCAACCCCGGCGGTCCCAACCCCGCAGCGCAGGCAGCCCGCGGCGGCGGCGGCGGCGAGCAGCAGCAGGCGGGCTCCGGCGCGCCGCACACGCCGCAGACCCCGGGCCAGCCCGGAGCGCCCGCCACCCCCGGCACGGCGGGGGACAAGGGCCAGGGCCCGCCCGGTTCGGGCCAGAGCCAGCAGCACATCGAGTGCGTGGTGTGCGGGGACAAGTCGAGCGGCAAGCACTACGGCCAATTCACCTGCGAAGGCTGCAAAAGTTTCTTCAAGAGGAGCGTCCGCAGGAACTTAACTTACACATGCCGTGCCAACAGGAACTGTCCCATCGACCAGCACCACCGCAACCAGTGCCAATACTGCCGCCTCAAGAAGTGTCTCAAAGTGGGCATGAGGCGGGAAGGTGAATATTTCTTCTCTGCTTCTCTCCCTGCGCTTCGCCCGCCTCCCTGCTTTCTTTCTCTCTCGCCTGGGTGCCTGTGGCTGGAGGGATGGGGCTCCTGTGGTCCCAGCCGGTCCGGGCTTCCCAATCCTTGCTGCTTTCCTCCCCCCGCGTGCCCCCCCCCCCCCCCCCGCTGCCGCTGCCTCCCCCTCCCGGCCTGCGCTCCTCTCCCCGGCTCCTCCACCCCGCCCGCTGCCTGCTCAAGATTGTGTCCCTGGGATCGTGAGCTGTGGCTTAAAAATCCCTCCCTTCCTCTGTTGGATGTGCTCCGTGTGTGTCTCGCTCCCGCTTGTGTGTGAGGATGCTTGGGGCTGTACTGGCATGAACTTGGGAGGGGTGCTGGTTTTCCTCAGAAAACCGTTTCTCTGTGTGTGTGTTTTTGTTTTTTGGTTTTTTTGTTTTTGTTTTCTTTTTCCCATTCCATTTTCTCCTCCGCCTCGTCGTACCTTTTATTTATAGTGGGAGAGGACTGGGGCTGGAGGATTCTAAACCATAGATTCATTGCTGCCACCATCCTTTAGGAAGCTTAGCTTGGAAAAAGAAGAGTGAGATTTATTGCACTTGTAGGTCTAATTAGGGAGGAAGGGGGGGGCGCTTCTGGCCTGTTCACTGGCTCCCTCTCCTCTTCAGGGATCTAGGGCCGCCTCCTCCCGAGCTGTGGCCTTGTTTTCACCCCTATACTTTGAAAGGAAAGTTTGTGACTGAACCCTGCTTTCATAGTAGTGTCATTTTTTAAAGCTTGATACTCGTTTTATTTCTTCATCAAACTCCACCGTCTGCTTAAATACTGCATACAAATTACAATTTACAACGGCATTTACCGATCCTTCTGATTTGGCTGCAGCTGGCATGAGCTTCTGCATCATTTAATCGATGTGTGGGATTTGTTTTTTTATTAAACACAACTTTTGATGTTGAATTTGGTTATGCTTCATGTTCATGTGGCATGAGATGGAGCACTTTCCTTACAAATATATTTAGCGGTTTATAGTTAAAGTTTATCTCCTGACAATCATTAAAGAGATCTTAGAGTCAAATTAGTGAACCAGTCAATTTCGAAGAATGTAAATTACTTCTTCTTGTAATTGACTTCAAAATTATATTTTATATGCCACAAGAAAAGAAATTGAATTCCTTCAGATCTCAAGGAGAAAGCAAATATGATGACTTCATTTCTAGCTCCAGGGAGATTCTTCAGGCATCTAAAAAAAAAAAACAACAACAACAAAAAAAAAACTTTGAATTGTGCTCTCATTTAATTGAAAAATAACTGCCAAGTTCAAAACTATAATTAGAAAAAGTATTCTAACCATTGTGTTTCAAGAGCATAAACTGCACTGGAACTCTTGTTGGAATTAGAACCAAAGAAACTAGTGCAGAGCCTGAGATAGGCCAGTCCTGTGGACAGGGACCTATATCTACTAATTTGTTGTGGGGTGGCAGTTCAGTAGCCCTAACTTTCCCTAGAGTTGTCTTTGTTTACATGGCAATTGAAAATGCTGGCACTGTTGAAGTAAAACATACACATAAAAAAAAAAAACTCTTTGGTCAGCTTTAAGAACTCAAAGCATGCTTACGTTTTGCATTCAGATGGTTAATGAATCCAGTGTTTTTGCAGTTGCAAGCTCGTGCATTCACTGGGCAAAGCTGGCTTCAGGTTGCAGTGGCATCGAACAGGACAGACATTAATTAGAGTTTCTACTTTTTTCAATAATGTTTGGCTACTGTAAGTTCAACTTTTTCTTGAAATTTTTAAATTTTCTGTTACTTTTAATAGTGAGAACTTTGTATGGGGCAATCAGGAGGAGGGAAGACGGGAGGAGGTGTGTGATTGCTTGCTTGTGGTCCAAACTTGTAAGTGGTCAGTAAGATATGTAACTTGTATCTCTTTTAAAGATTATTCTGTAGCACTTTAGAGATTGTGGGAATATTTTATACACTTGCTGCTTGTTTGCAAGTGAGGAGTGCTCTAAGGTTTGTGGCTGGTACCACACCCTTTCTCAGATTTCACTTAAAAAAAAAAACTTTGATTCATATCATTCTGGAAGGATAAATGGGGTTTCATTTATCTCTGTGTTGCTTCTTAGTAGCTGGGAGTTTGGGTGGTATTTTCTTAGCCATCCTGAGCTAGGGGCCTTGCAGTCAGGCCTGGTTCTTCCCTGGCTGAAATAGCCAGGGTTGCAGACTATGGATAGACATATGGAGCCGGTGAAGGTAGATGAGTTCACCCCAGATCTCCTGGCAGTGTGATCTGTGAGTAAGAACCAGCAGAAGATGCTTCGGGAGCGAGTGGCTGCAGGAAAGAACTACATTGCGTTGGGTGCGCGCTGTGGCTCGGCGATGTTCACAAGCCCCCCTGGATGCACATTGCCTCTTTTCTCTCTTTCTTTTTATCAGCGGTTCAGCGAGGAAGAATGCCTCCAACCCAGCCCAATCCAGGCCAGTACGCACTCACAAACGGGGATCCCCTCAATGGCCACTGCTACCTGTCTGGCTACATCTCGCTGCTGCTGCGTGCAGAACCCTACCCCACGTCGCGTTATGGCAGCCAGTGCATGCAGCCCAACAACATCATGGGCATCGAGAACATCTGCGAGCTGGCCGCCCGCCTCCTCTTCAGCGCCGTCGAGTGGGCCCGCAACATCCCGTTCTTCCCGGATCTGCAGATCACCGACCAGGTGTCTCTGCTACGCCTCACCTGGAGCGAGCTGTTCGTGCTCAACGCGGCCCAGTGCTCCATGCCCCTGCACGTTGCGCCGCTGCTGGCCGCAGCCGGCCTGCACGCCTCGCCCATGTCTGCGGACCGCGTCGTGGCCTTCATGGACCACATCCGCATCTTTCAGGAACAGGTGGAGAAGCTCAAGGCGCTGCACGTCGACTCTGCGGAGTACAGCTGCCTCAAAGCCATCGTGCTGTTCACGTCAGGTGAGAATGCGGTCGCGGGGAGGGCAGGCTGTGCGGGGAGCTGGCGCGGGCATCGTGCAGCGGGTGCCTGGCTTCCTGCAGCTCCCGCGCTGCCGCTGTCGCTGTGAGGCCGGCCGCTCGAGCCACCTTGGGCCTGCTCAGGGTCTGCAGCCCGGGTACGCGGATGTCGCCGGCCGCGCTGCTGCCATCTTGGAAACGTAGCGGTGCTGGAGCGGAGGAGGCTCGGGTGAGGCCGGCGGCCTGGCCTTGTGGATGGCCTGGACCCAGCGAGCCCGGAGAGAGTGAGGCGACTGTGTGTCTGGGGAGGCAGGGCACTGTGGATCGTCTAGCTCCTGTATGTGAGCTATCTGTGTGTGCGTGTGTGCTTGTGCGTGGCTGTGTGTGTGTGTGTGTGTGTGTGTGTGTGTGTGTGTGTACAAGAGCTCAGTATTTCTGGGGGAGGAACGATAGGGAAGGAAGACGAGAACGTGGGAAGGTGGCTTCTTAGTCTGTGTAGCACTCTTCCTTGAATGAGTTTTCCGACAGAGAGACACAGACAGAGGCGGAAAGAGAAGAATACGCACAAATAAATCATAAATAATCCCGCTTTATTGCTGCCTGATTTTCCCTTATCGGAAACCATTCATGTTTGCAGTTCCTGAGGTTATTGAGGGTCGTAAAAGATGGATTCGATCTAAACAAGAAAGATAAAAAACAAAAGCAATACTGTAAAACCCGAAAGCATGAGAGAACTCTGGGCCGGGAGATAAATTTCATAGCTATGCAAACACACAAACACTGGAAATTTAAAAGGATGCCTGAAAAATATCAAATTAAGGGTAGGCGGTGGTAGCATGCATGTTAACAATCTCTCTTATGATAGATGGTTCAAATTAACTTCCAGGAAAGTGCATTAACGTTGCCTTTGAAGGGCTCTGGTCTAAGCCTGTGAGAACACTATCCGCTTTTTATTATTGGAACCTACAAGAGGGAAATATATACACACCAGGGACAGCAGGTACCGGGAAATACAAACAAAGCCAGAAAGAACTCTGCTTGGGCAAAGCTGCTTAAATGGGTCTTGGGCTCTGCCCACTGTAAGTAAGGTTAGCTTCATTTTTACCACCGTTATTGACACTATTGTTTTTAACTCCTCGATTAGGAGAACAAATAAACCATTTTAATAAATCTATCCTAGAACCAGGCCCGCCAAAAGCCGAATTAAAACCATTCTTGAGAAGAGATGGTAAAACTCTTTTTCCCAAGGCCTTCTTGAACAGTAAGCAATGGGATAATCTATCAAGATTTCTCGATTTCCGTGCATGGAGAATCATATTTACATTGTACTAAAATAACTCTAAAATTTGCACAATATTATAAGGTAGCAAATGTGGTATTAATATCGATCTGAACAGTGGATAATTTATTTAGACAAGAGCAGCTCATTTGTATGCAAGGTGGCCAGGGCCTTGAACTTGCCCCCCCCCCACCCTTTTACTTTCAGTGCAAATGCAGGTCTGCTAGTGTGAGAGGGAGTCACTCTTTGCAAGGGGGATAAAGTGCAAAACTTAAAACAAATGGAAGATTTACTGAATAGCTTCCTCGGGCTTTGAATGCATTTTATCTTAATAAGTCTTCTTGATGGGAATGTGTTTTTCAAAAGTGACAAAGAGCCTGGGAAGCAGTGTGCAAGATCCTTTGACTCTGGCAGGCCCAGGACTGGCTGGCGCTCTCCTACCCATCCCTTTAGCCAAATCCATCAGGAAGGGAGCCAGCATGGAGAAGCTAGGGTTGTAAAATCCCACCCAGTGAAGTGTCTTAAAGCAGAAGTGTGTGGTGTGGAGCTGGACAGAGGTTTTCTCAGCAAAGGTCTTTCTCTTTTCCTTATGCCCCTAGATGCACGTTTCACTTTTAAACTTTCCATCCTAAAACATTTCTGTGAAAAGTCCCTTCATTTAAAAAAAAAAAAAAGTTTTCCAAAGGAATTTTTTGAACCAATTCTTCAAGGTGCAAGGGATGCTGAGACATGAACAATAACATTATTTTGTTGGAAAATCGCAGGCAGAATATCTGAAAATGGAAATAGACCTGTCAGTAGTAATTCACCCCCCTTCACCCACCCCCTTTCATACAGCACATTTCCACTTTTGACTAAATTTGTTTTGATTGCTAGCCAGAAGGGAATTCATGGGAAGAAGGGAATTCGTGGGAAGCCTTCCCTAAGTCATCCAACTTTTAAGCAAACTTTGAAGGATGGAAAAGACAGTTTTAGACATATTGTCCAATATGGCTTGCCCTGGCTAAGTATTTGAAGCTGGCATGAGGGTTCCCCGTGGTGGTTTTCACATTTGGCCTCCGGATGGTGTGTTTAATCCTTAATATTCTGGACAGCATCCAGAGACTAGGTCATGACCTGAACTTACTTTGAAAAAAATTCTTTAATTCATACACCTAAATATTCCTTCAAATAAATGAGACTGGCTCTGAAAAGAGCCATCTAGTTAACATAAATACAATAAATCCATTTTCTGCACAATAGTAACTTTGATTTCTAGTTATGGCAGCTGATTACAGCTAGATTTCCTGAACACTAAACTCTTCTGAGTGCACAACATGAATACACTCTCTGAACTACGAAGGCTAAGCCGGGAGGGCCTGAGCAGTAACGGTTATTTATTTACATAATTTCTTTTCCTTATACTATAGAAGAAATAATAAAGGCTCCCACATTGACAATACCATATAAAAAGTTAGACATGGGTTTTGTATGTTTTGTTTCCTTTTCTTATCTGGATTCACGGGGGCAAATATGTACTGAATTACAGCCTTCACTCACCTCTCTTTACCATCACAACCCACCAATTGATTCAAACACTCATCCTGTCTGTCTGCAGACTGGAGAATCCTGCTGCACGGTTGAATGATTATGCAGTGTGTGAAGGTAGACTGAACTAGGACTTACAATGATAAAGGCCATGGGGATAGGTGACTGGGATGATAAAGACCATGGGGTAGAGCCCACTGGTATCTGACAGGCAGCCTCAGCCCCAGGCATTCCATTTCAAAGGTGGAAGGACCTGAGAGCAGCCAGTGTAAGACCCAAGTGTACCTGTCTTGGCTTCTCCTTGGAGGTGCTTAGGGAATGAGAAAGTGACTGTACTCCAGGGACCCTAATGTTTTACTGATTTAAGGAGATGTCATAAAGATATTTAAGGGAAAATCTGTTGGCATATCAATGGGTCTTTCTCATATTGTGTTGTCTGTGGCTGAGACTATCCCATGGTGTGAGGGACAGAAAATGTATGCAGCGCAAGATATATGTAAATACATCACACATAAGTCTGTGTGATGGCCATTAAATAAGGCTATGCTAGAAAGCAGACCCAAGGGCTGACCTGAGAGTCCCCTCTCTATGCACTAAAGCCTCAAGGTGTTCTGTCCTGGCCTTGCTGGCCATAATAATCTCCCTGGCGTCTCAACTCAAACTAGTATGGATGCACTGCACCAGCTGGATGGAGTAATTAGACATCTGAGAGGAACCCAGTCTGGACCTTAGGTCAAAGGAGACTTGCCTCAGAAGTTCTTGAATTATCACAAGTTTTATTTAAATATTTGCTTGAGGCCATACCCTTGTAGATGAAGGTGGCAGAGTGCTTTGTGAACCCTAGTTCTTGAACCGATACACAACATGGAAACAGCAGACATGGATTTTGCTTTGAATAATTTGTTGTTTTCTTAGGGTCACGCTTCCCCATTATACAGTGTTCTGTTACAGGTGTTGTCATACACAAATTCCTCCCCAGATCTATATATTAGCAAATGCTGTCCTTGATCTCCAGCCAACCTCCTGACTGGCTAAGGGCTCCTCTGTGATTTTTCCTGTTTTTAAAATAAGTCTTATTTGTATTAAGAAATAACATAGGGAACGAGGGGGAAGAGCCGCTGTCTCTCTGATTCCATGCTCCTCTCCCTTTGCTTGGCTCTGGTTAGTGGATGTAGGATAACCTGCTGTCTTGAAATATTTTTAGATGACCCAAAAGAGCTTCGGTCGGTTTGAAATAACCACAGGGTTTTCAGTTGCCATCATTGTATAAAGTGCCTTGTCCACTTCTCCCTTGGTCCCTGCTATAGGAAACCACACACACACACACACACACACACACACACACACCTCCTAATTGCATACACCCCAGTTCTGAGACAGAAGCATCAGCTGCCTCTAGCCTAGCTTTGTGTCTGATCACTGAAGATGTTTCTTTTCTGCAGCCTGGAGTAACTGAACCATATTCCTCCTGCTTATTATACAGCTTACAGTGGCCAATTTTCAATTACTTGATCTAAGGAAGATAGAAGTGTCCACTCTCACTGAGGATTTGTTGCAGGACTCTGCCCTGCATATATAGTTGATCTCAAATCCTATATTGGTATAGCCCAGGCTTGATCTGATTCTCCATTCTGCTAGCTTGTGATCCTTTACCCCCATCATGTGGATTCACTTCACAATCTAGGTTTTCCTTGAGCTTGCTGGTTGGGGTCATTTGGGATTGGGCTTCTTTCCAAGAAGCCTTTAAAAACTGTTTCCAAGGCTGTATACTTTTCAGGGGTTCTAAGTACCCCAAAATCAGGAGGGAGAGGGGCAAATGCTTTTCTTTTAATGAGGACAGTCAGAAATATGCTCCCCTGCAGGAGAGAACAGATTGCAATACACAGCAAACATGGATTCACCATCATGTATTATTTAATCCAAAGGTGAAAAGGGGGAATCAAAGCTATGGCCAGGTTGTACCTCTGTGTGCATGTGCGCCCCTCTCCTGTTCTCCCAGGCATGGTGAGGCTTGGGTTTACTGTTATTTGTGTAGGGGATTGGAAAGAGGATGGCAAAGAGGCATGGAGGGAAGGGGTTCTTTTCCTTTTCTTCTATTTCTTTTTCCTTTTCTCCTCAAAACATTAATGGTTTGTATGCCGTTACTGCTCACTCACCTAACAGTCTGTCCCCTTTCCCTATCTCTCCCTCCTGTGGCTGCTCTGGCAGATGCTTGTGGCCTGTCGGATGCTGCCCACATCGAAAGCCTGCAGGAGAAATCGCAGTGTGCACTGGAGGAGTATGTGAGGAGCCAGTACCCCAACCAGCCCAGCCGCTTTGGCAAACTGCTGCTGCGATTACCCTCTCTTCGCACAGTGTCCTCCTCTGTCATCGAACAGCTCTTCTTCGTCCGTTTGGTAGGTAAAACCCCCATCGAAACTCTCATTCGAGATATGTTGCTGTCAGGGAGCAGTTTCAACTGGCCTTACATGTCCATCCAATGCTCCTAGACCTTGGGTGTTTCCCACCTGCCCCTGCCCCTGACTCCCTAGAGACTAAGAGGACTCTCCCTGACCAAGGACTCAAAAGCCTTTGGGGATGCTGGTATGATGACCAAGCAGGCCAGGCAGAGGGGAGGAGGGCTGGGGACAGAAGCAGCCCACTCTGCAGGAATGCAACCTGAGCTGCAAACCAGGAGAAAAAGAGACTCATTTAGGATCTGATCTGTAAGTACATTGGAAAGGAAAGAAAAAAGAATCTCGTGTCTGGTGAGAAAATGAAAAAAAAAAGATTTGGAAGAGAGGACCATGAGAAATTTAATAAAATAGAAGGACTCCGATGGAGACCTCCAGGATTTATTGTGGATGGATGTGGATATATTCTGTACAGAAAACTACTCATATGGAAGTGGACTGAATCCTATGTAGAAACACATACTGAACATTGTTATTCATTTTGTAAAATACTAGTCTTTATTTTCATTTTTTGTAAAATTTAAACATCGTATGCGCATAAACAAAAAAATGAACAAGAATTAGGGGAAATAACATTTTCCAAATAATTATAAAAAAAATTGTCCTGTGTCTATGTATCTATATCTGTTTTGTATTTTTTTCTGGTTCCAAACCAGATTTCCTGTGATTCTATACTAATAATTTTTGATATAACCCTTTGCTTCTTATAATGAGTGCGATATATGTTGTTGAGGCTGTTCTTCAAGAATTAAAATTGAAGTGAAAATTTAAACAAAAATAAAAGAATTTAGCAAAACCCATGTGTCTGGTTGCTTGGACTGTACCCTCAGAGCAAGAGAAGCTCCTGGGCAATTTGTAGGTGGCTGAGTGTTGTTAGGATCCGGGTTGTTGAAAGGGAGAGGAGACTTTTAAGGTCTAAGTTGGCTGCATGTTTCTTAGGCCAGCCACCGCATCACTTTTGTAAAGCTGAAGGAAAGGCCAGGCTGCGTGTGTGCATGATGGGGTAGGAGGGGAAGGCTGGGTCTTGCTGGCAGACAGAAGTCTTTTTAATTTCTCTCTGAGGACAGCCCTGAGTCAGAGGCGGGAGTGGGGGAGGCTGGGTTGTCTTTGAAGCACAATTTCCAGGCACATGGGCCTCACCGCTTGTTACAGTGACCCAGTGTCAGCTCACCTAGACTCTAACTGCAGTGGGAACATTTTTGAGCTGGAAAGGGTTTGCAAAGGTTTCGTGGCAGGCTTTTGTGGAGCGGGGTGAGTAGGGCAACTCACAGCTTTTGAGTCTGGATGGACTGGGCAGCCACTGGCTATCAGCGCCAGGTCTTGCTTCTTCCTGCTTCTGGGCAAGAACTGAGACATCAGCACCAAGAATTTTGACTTTGCTTCTCTTCTGCATCCGTGGATATCTACCCACCTGTGGTTGGTTTGTCCTTCTCTCAGGCTCTTGTCAAGGGACTTCCCAGTAGGACTGGAGCTCTAAGGGTGGGGGATGAACAGAAGGGCCTC
This sequence comes from Grammomys surdaster, assembly GCF_004785775.1. Lineage (NCBI taxonomy): Eukaryota > Metazoa > Chordata > Mammalia > Rodentia > Muridae > Grammomys > Grammomys surdaster. Next base: position 2,145,090 of record NW_021621185.1, on the reverse strand, counting down.
CCAACACACTCTTTATGGTACTTAGAAGCTGAACTCAGAAACTAGAACTAGATGTCAAAAGGCTAACCTGGACTGGGTTCTTCCCTGAAATGCCATGTGGGCCCTAAGGGCCCTTGGCAGACAGACACCTCTCTCTGAGGCATCTAGCTGAGCATGCGTTGAGGTGAAGGGCACCCTCTGCGACAAGTACAGTATGAATGTCTTATGGACTCTGAGCCATAGCTGTGAAAACACATACTGCCAAGGGAGCTCTTCCTTGACATATCAATAAAGCCAGATCTTTAAAAATACAACCCCTCTTACACAGGCATCCCCAGCCCCTGGCCCCAGACAGGAGTAGACAAGGGAAGAGCTCACTCTTAGGAACCATCCATAATCTTGAGTTTTCACTTCGCTGTTTGAAAGTTTCCAGGTTCCCAAAATTCTTAAGCAAGCCCCACCTGCTTGACATTTTGAGTAATCTGAGTAGGCAAGGTATCTATGGTGTGGGATGCCTCTGTAGGTCCATGATCTTCCAACCAGGCCACTAGGGGACTAGCTAAACTATGCACCTAGGGAGACTGAGCCTTAATTCACTTTCCTACAGTCTAGAGACTGGAGGCAGAGGAGACAGAGAAGTAGTCGTGTTTAACACAGGGGCCTCCTAGGAAGAATTGGGAATTCTCTTGTACTGGCCAGTGGCAGAGTGTGAGTGAGTTCAAGGGTGGGCTGCTGCTAGGGCTCGGAGGGGGAGGGGAGCCGAGCTGCCAGGAGAGTTCACCGATCTTTCCTGCCTTCTGGAAATGAGATGAAAATATATTCATTACAGTGTGATCCCTCTGATGAAAACAGATAAACATTTTTCGTAGTTCTGAAATGTATGTTTCAATTAATTTCAATATGGAGGCCCAAGCCCAGGCTGCCAAGTGTAGAAAAGGGTGAACAGTGTGAGTCCGCGTACTTCCTCAGGTGTCCAGGGGTGTAAGGGGTCATTTGACTTTTGCTGCCTGTGGTCTGGAGAGTGCTTGTGATCGGAGAATCCCAGAGACTTTTGTAATGCTAGGCCCAACCTCCCAGCCAATTCAAATGTGAAAATAAGCAGGCCTCTCCAGAGGCACTTCCAGCTGCCAAGAAACCCAGAGCTGAGTGTGAAAGAGGAGGCAGGGAGAGTTGCCCACTGACCTGTTTGGGGATTCCCGGGGCAGTATTCTCCCCCCCCCCCCACTACCTTCAATATGCACCGAGGGAAATTTGTGTTTCTAGAATCAGAGATCTAGGTCTCCTTACTAAGATAGACTAGGACATCACGCGACTCAGGGGGCAGGTCAGTGTGCACCCACTCTAAGCTGCTTGAACCTGCCGACATTCCATTTCAGAGCACAGGGCACAGAAACCACACACACTCACACACAAATCCGATCACCCTGAGGAAATGTTGAGGAACCAAGAGTGCAGCCCCTAAACTGTTGGTGAAGCCTACTAACAACCGGAGAAGCACACACACACACACACACACACACACACACACCAGGGAAGCATCCTAGGCTTTCTGGCTGGCTTTTGTGGGTGCATAAAGGATCAGGCCAGCGACTTCGGGGCTTTCGGTGCTGAGAACCGGCTCCAGAGTACCCAAATTATCTAAGTTACGATCTTCTTATGAACAAAAGGCTTAGGTGGACCAGGTGGAAACCTTTTCTGCCTGGGTGGCCAGCTGGAGGGCGTACGACATTGAGCTACTTTCATGCTAGGCGCCAGGGGGAGCCATCGAAACAGGGTGTGAGACCTGAGGTCATTCTGGAGAAATACCAGCTCCTACCTCCAAAACTTGGGAAAATGGAGACTACCTAATAGAGTGTAGAAAAACACGGATTCCTCAGAATCAGTGGAAACTTAGGCAACCCTTGTAAAATGACTTCTTTCTCGAAATTGAAATTACCACGACTCTTTAAATCCAAACCGGGCACCAGAGAACGTGAGTGACGTTGAAGTAGGTTTAAACTACCTTAGCTGAAAATATTTGAAAGTTACTTTCCAAGAAATCTCTAGAGAAGCCAGGTGGCGCCTTTACAGCCCATAGGACAAGGCGGAATGAGAAGATATGACCTTTGACACTCTATTCTTCTTACACCATTTCTAACTTGGGACCAGGCTGAGTGAAAGAAAACGGAAAGATACGGAGATGTGGGTCCTTTCACGTTCACCTTTCTCCTCTAGAACCCTGCCCCTCCTTAATAGAGCCTCAAGGTCTCCAGCATGGTCCCTGGGGCTCCACTGACCAGCCTTACTGTTAGGACGCTGGAGAGCTGCAACACAAGCTCTTTAGGGTAGTGAACAAAAAAAAAAGTTTATTTTTGAAAATGTTCTTGTATAGGCAGCCCTTATATTTCCCACTGTCTGACTCATATTTGGGCAGCTCCCTGTTCCTTAGAACAGATCACCTGATTGTACTGCAAATAGAAGATCACAAGAAGCATGTGGAGAGAGGAAGGGGGACAGAAGTGGGAACCAATAAAACTCTTGTTAAAGGGCCTCTGTTGGGGGGGGGGGGTCCGTGGCGTCACTGGGCTTTTTCCTTGGGAAGCCAAAGAGTCGTATTCCTAAATGAGTTAAAGACCCATTTACCTCTGTCGTGTTCTATTCATCAAGCCACAAGTTGAGAGTTCCTAACATGAAACTATTTGTTTGCTTACACAACCAGCTGGGCGCAATTTCACGTCTGAGATATCTATCTGAAAGCGCCTCTCATTTATTATCTCTTCTTGTCAGGGAATCCATTTTTCCGACTCCCCCTCCCTATTCGGAGCTTGTTTATTTGTTTATCGGCGGAGTTCTTTGCTTGTGAAGACCCTTTCCCCAGGGAGCAGCCAGCAGCTCAGGGCTCGGGTTCTGTTGTTTCCAAGATCTTGGACCAGAGAATAACAGCGGTGACTACTGCTGACACCAACTGGCTGGAGAGCGAGGGGTGGAGTAGGCAGTGGGTGGATCAGACCCAAAGTTGCTGGGTAGCCCTTCTCCTCGGAAGTTCTCCCTGCTAACTCTCCCCATGAAAGCTTCAACAAACTGAGCAAGGGACAGAGGTAGGTGGAGGATAGGGAATAAAACGTGGAGTCTTTTCTGGAGATTGTGGCCAGAGATTTGAATTTGAGAGATACTTTGACAAAGCCTCACCTGGTTCCAATTGGCCAATTTTTTCTTCTGGGGCCGATCGCACAGTAACCAAGATGTAAATAGTAGCGTGATGGGTTGGGGGAGGGGGCAATGCATTTATTGTGTGTGTTGAGGGGAAAAGGCTGCACGTGGTTTCAATTTTGAAGCACAAAGAAATAACATGCAATGCAGAAAATAGGTTTATGAATGTAATTGAGAGGAAAGAAAACAATTAACACGGTGGAAAGTTGCACATCAGGATCCGCCCCCCCCCTTGCTTTCAGTTCTATCTGAATTCGAGAAATCCGGATCATGTAGAATAGAGTGGATCTAGGCAGTTGGATCCTGCTGACATGAGAACCCCTGATGGGAATCTCAGTGATAGCTAAATAATGATGTCTATAAGTCTTGCAAACTGTTAAGGCCCCTTCTAACCAGCTGAAAGCAGGAGGTCAAATCCGCAAGTCTAGACTATAAAGTACCTCCAGTTGTGGAGAAGGAAAGAGAAGAGGGAGGGAGGGACGGAGGGGAGAAAGAGAGAGAGAGAGAGAGAAAGAGAGAGAGAGAGAGAGAGAGAGAGAGAGAGAGAGAGAGAGAGAATGAATGAATATTTAGGGGTTTCTTTAAGACAGACCAAGCTAGTCTCTGGAAGCTAACCTATTGTGTTGATTTAGGAAGACATTTGCTGTATATAACATTTAACGCTGATAATATCATTGCACAGCCAGATAAATAAAGCTTTGGCCTAATGATGGGGTCAACGATCGATCTCTGGGCTCAGAGGAAAAAGGCGAGAGAGACAAGGGTTGGGCAGGATGCTCTGTATGTGTGCCTGTCAGCCAGCTTGCAGGACCCCAGTGTGTGTGAGCATCATCTTGTGAGAAAGCAAGTACCAAGTCTTGAGCTGGCCAAGAGGCTCATTAGCATTCCTAACCCATGGACCTATGCTGACAACTAACAGAGATAGCCCTCTCGCCACCAGGCCCGTTCTCCTTTTGTCTTCAGATCTGGAAGAGGGAAGAGAAAAAGATTTCTCAGTACAAGCTGAAGCCTGAACTTCTATGTGATTGTTACGAGCTTCAGTGTGTGTGTGTGTGTGTGTGTGTGTGTGTGTGTGTTGAGAGGCCTACCAGCATTTTCATCATCTTTCAGTCTGCTTTTAATAATTCCATTTTTTGTTGTTGTTGCTTTTCTCTCTAAACATGTAACATCCTTGTTCAAAGTCCAGGTTTAAATGAAAGAGAAAATCCCCTGGAAATGCTTTTCCACTTCTCCTTGTTGACCAGGAGAAGGATGGATGTTGATGTGTTTGGCTCCCATACATGTAGAAACCTGAGCTTTACAGTCTGCTGGTTCCAGATTGCTGGGACCCAGCACATGGGCCGCCGGAGCTTTGTTTCTCCCCTTTCTTCTGCTCCATTTGGTATCCTAGACACTTCGCTTATTATTTCAGACTCCCTCCTCATTGTTTTAAGGTAAAGTATATTTTTACAATCCCATAGACTCTAACTTGATATTAACTCAGGAAAACACAATTGTAAAATTATACTCCCTTGTGCAGTTTTAATTGTCCTTTTACTTAAGGGGTGGGGCCTGTTTTTTTAAAACTAGGTCTCCCAGAGACAAATATCTCCATCATACTAGCCCACATTCTGTTCCTTGAACTTCACAGAGCTGGCCAGATAGCTTTGCAGTGGAGTATACAAATTATCCCATGTTGACAGATGTTTGTCACTTAGTAACTTCTTTCCAGCTTTCCCCTCCCCTGAGCCTTCTATCCAGCCGGCTTTGTTGTTTTAAAATATGCACGTCTCTCACTGGAATGCTAGTCACGAGCGCAAACTTTGTGTCCAACCTCCCACATGAAATGATCTTGTTAGAAGAAACTGGATATGTCTCAATCTGCACTTCACTCAGAGCCTCTTGGTCCTGGCCGCTCACTCACTGTTCCAGAATCCAAAGTAACTCAGCAGAAACAAACTTCCAACTAAAACTCCCCTCGAATGTGTCCCAGGGAAGAAATAGAACTCCTATAATTCCAGGAGGCCACCGCCGGAGGGGAGTGCAGCCTAGCAGCCGAAACCCAAGAAAGTAAGAATTTTATTTATTTGCTGATTGAGCCTGGATTGTCACAGCCGGCAGGTTTACCCACACTAAAGTCTCAGGTTTGTTCTGAGTGTACAGGTGAGAGGGGAGAGGGAAGAAGGAGGGGAAGAGGTGGGTGGCAAGAGGTAGGAATAATGAGAGAGATCAGGAAAACTGGGAGAAAGTGATCTCTGTGGGACAACACAGAGGCAGTTCCTACCAGTGGATTTGAGAGAGAGAGAAAAAAACAACTTGTAGCTGAGTAATATGGGGGGGGGCTCAGAAGAGATGAGAGTGTAATTATAGTAAACGCTTAAATACGGGGTATCGTCAGGAAAGAGAAGACTTGAGCTGTTTTCCCCAGAAGAGTAATGTGACGGGGGAAATTATTAGCTGTGCTGTGTGTGGCAATTCAGTATGTGGGGGGTGGGATTATGGAGGGACGACCTAGAGAAAGGAAGTTCCGGGGTGCAAATCAAAACTGCCTTGTAGCCAGAAGTCCTCCATCTGGCCTGTAGAGGTTGCTTGGACGTCGTGGTGAGAAATCCTCCCTAGAAGTCTTGTTCTTTGAATCTCAATTCCCCTGGTTTCATCCGAAAGAGCTGATTCTGCCACTAGACCCCTGCACAGGACTACTCTGCTCCCACCTTGTGGACCACCCTACAAAAGGGAGTGGTGACGGTTACTAGCTTCAGAGCAGAAGGAGTACCCATGCTGGGCGGCTCATTTCTATGAAAAAGGCAATAATTTAACACTGATGAAAAACACATGATCTCCCTCTCTCCCTCCCTCCCTCCCTCCCTCCCTCCCTCCCCCCCCCCCCCCCCCCCCCCCCCTCTCTCTCTCTCTCTCTGAAACAGTTACTCTCTTTTACTGATGTGAAGTGACGTCAACAATGGCTGCCCTATCCCCTTGGAGAGTAGGGAGAGAGGAGGAGGGGTTGGAAGATGGGAGCAGGAGAGAAGCTAGAAAAAATGAGAAAGGAGCTGCGGCAGGAAGAAGGAGTGCTGGGAGGGGCAGATAATGGAGATGTACATTTGACACGTTCTGGCCAAAATTTCACCCAAAGTGGCAAAACCTGCTGTTTCCGAAGCTGGTGATCGATAGAACACCTTTCCTTGCTCCCACCCGATCTGCATGTTCTAACACATGGGAAGCTTACAGGCCCTGTGCACTTATAGAAGCCGATAATGCATTAGCTCTCAGCAATATTTACAGCACCGCTTTTAATACACACCAGATGGTTCGCGACTGTGCCGCCCCAGCCAGCTCACTCCTCGATTTTACTCGGCGGCACTTTGTTGCAATTACACTCCATGCTGAGACCAATTTTATTGGTGACCTATTTTTCATATTTGCAGCATTTTATGTTAAAGCCCTCCTCTCTGGCCTTTTTGTAAAGGGCAGCACTCAGGAAGGAAGAGTTTAGGATGGCGGTGCTGAGGGGCTGTGGAGGTGTATATTAATATTTATCATGATGTTACATACCTCGGGTTTAAGTGAGCAAACCCGATAGACATAAGTACTCCGGTCATTATGGTTGTTCATTCGCCTCCTGTTTGCCAGACCCCCACGAGCTGTCTACGCGGCGTACTTGCCTCGGAGTCAATACATTGGGCCATAAATATTGTATTCCATTAATTATCACGCCACTGGCTTATCCTGGGAGCCGGCGTCCTCGAGCGACGCAGGGCAAATGAGGACGCTTCCGGAGGGTACTTCTCGGCTGGGAACCCCGCTGAAATTTCCGAGGTGCCTGGGAATTCCGAGCCCCGCCGGCCCGGGGCGGGAGCTGGAGGGGGGAAAGAGGAGGGGGAGGGCGGGGCGGCAGGAGAAGGCCCCAGCCGCCAGGAGCGCTCAGTACCTGTTATCTTGCCACGCAGAAGGCCTCAGGGAGAATCCCATTTGGCACGCCGGGAAAGGCTTTCAACTTTATCTCCCGCCATGTAAATATCCCCGAGTGCCCGATTGGGGGACTTTGTTTTTCACAGAACAATATAAATATCCCATTTTCTACAGCACAGGTGCGTCTTCTTTCCCAAACTCTTTTTTTCCTCTTCTTCTGTCGTTTATACTAACTCTTTATGCCCCTCCTCTGATTAAAAAAAAACCCACAGATGTTTACTTTATTGATATAACCTATATCGTAGTTAGGCCGAGAATAATATGTTTCAACTAACAGTCATTTAGCAAATAATAGAGGCGTTCTGGATGCCTTCCAACGTTACACATGTATTTGGTCATAAAATGATACGTGAAAAAAATTAACATCTGCTTTCCAAAAATAAAGTGTGCCAAGCAGCTTTTTATGAATGCTTTCCTCGTTTTAGAAAGAAATATGGAGAGATAAACTGACACCCAGATGATTAGCATATTTATAATAGTTTTAGGGTTTAAAGGTTGCTTCTTCACGCAAGCCATCTCAAACCTATCTTAAAAACTACTTAACCCTAGATATATTTGAGTTCTGAAGAGCATTCCATATTTTACTGTTTAAAGAGAAATTTACTGTAATTTAATTGGGTGTCCAGGCGGAGCTATATGTAAAGCCAGCTCCATGGCCTCAGCGCAAAAGAAGCCCGTTCATCTTCTGTTTACCTAGTTTCTCAGCAAGGTTCCCAGGCCCTTAGGAAGGCAGGGTTGGAAAGTTTAGTTGGGTTCTTTTTGTTGTTGTTTAATTCCACTATTAGGAAATGGGGCCTACCTTTGAATTATTTCATTAGGATTTGGCCTTTTGGGGGAAGGGGTGGGAACCTTAATCATTAGTGGCCTTTTTATTATTTCTACAGTAAATGGCTAGACTTTTTTGTTGACTAAGCTCTAGAATGTTTTGCAGATGTTCCTCTTAGAGCAGACCTGACCCTCTCTTTCCCCGTAAGTCACTTAAACTCTACGATAGTCCATTTGCTCACAGCCCATCCTCTGTAAGTGTCGGATATATCCTTTGAAATTTCCACCCGGTTGCACACACATACACACACCACAAACTTTACACACACACTCCCACCCACCGAGTCGTTGAGCCTTGTACGTGACTGCGGTGGGAGAACTGAGGGTGGAATGGAACGAGGGAAGTTGGCCCAATGGTTATGAAGAGGCTCACCCTCCACTGGGCCCCTAGCCCTTTTGTGCCTTTGGTTCGAAACTTTGGAGGTAGCCCAAGTAGCTTTCCCTAAAGGGCTGGGAATCTTGCTTTGTTAAGTGCTTCGGGACACCCACCCAAGGTGTTTCAGGGCCTTCCCTATGAGCCGAAGCAAAACCAGGGTCGCAGGATTGTCCAGTTGGTTCATCCCTCTGGGTCTCGCCGCTCGGCCTCAGCCCCTGCAAGGGGGACCGAGGTGCTTAACAAAGGGCCCTGTGGGGGCTCCGGGCGCAGCCACGTGACGGGCGGGCGAGCTAGCGCGGCGTCGCTGTCCCGCAACCGGGAGGGGCGGGCAGCCAGGGTGCCTGGTGGCTTCTTGACACAAAAAGAACTGCCGGGCCCTCAGCGAGTCAAGGGCTGGGCCGGGGTGAGAAGTTCTCGTCTGGCTCAGCGGAGGAGAAACTGCACCTCCCATCTCTCCTGCACTTGGAAGAAACTGTGTGTGCGGCGCGGGGAGGGCCGCGGGGTGGGCCAGGGCTGCAATGCCGAGCAGGGCCCGCTGGTGGGTGGGTGAGGGGGACGGTGAAGAAACAGCTCTTTCTGAGTGACAGCACCCCTTTTCAAAGGGCAAACGGGTGGGGGGGCATCCTAATATGAATAGAATTTTCAGTGTTTCATAGTTCTCCCCTTGTAGATTTTTTCTTTTTTTCATTTTCTTTCTTTTTATTTCGTGCTAAGTTGGAAGTGCCTGGCCAAACATGTCTTGATGTGTTTTCAATAGTGTGAAACATTCACTTTTTTTTTTTTTTAAATCTTTTTGGGTTGGAAAAAATTTACTGCAGCCAGCATGTTAGCAGTGTTTTCCTGTACTCGGTGACTGGAGCAGCAGCAGAGCAGTCAGGACCTCACCCAGGAATCTTGAAAGATGCTATATCTGGAGATAAAAGAAAAGGAACATCTTAAAAGTTTTCCCTCATCCTAATAGCAAATCTGGTCACATCTTGACTTTTTACAGAAAAGATACAGTATCCTCATTTTCTCACCCGAAAGCCTGTAAATTGATATTAGATGTCTCTGAGACAAATCATGATGGGCAAGCAAACCTTATCTCCCAGGAAGATTTCGTCAAAGCCTGCTTTCATCACATTTAGAAACACTACTATTACGTCCATTCCCAACCTTAGCTTTTTTTCCAATTGAAAGAACATGATTTATAGAAGGGAAAAACGTTTAAAGTAGATTTGAACTCACATTTGTTTGTTGTTGTTATCGTGAATATGATGGTTATTATATCGTCTCCTCCTTTTTGCTCTTGAGCTGATGGGAGAAGTTTTTAAAGGGTGTGAATCGAAGAATACAAAGACAGTTTATCAGTGAAAAGAAGAAAGTGGCCTTTCTATTGGGGACTAAAGAAAACCCAAATGTAGATGAAGTGTTCCACAAAGCTGCTTCAAAGTCCATCTAATTCCCTTGGGTTCAGTCATCGTCCACACGGGATAGCTGGGAGCCCTTCATGGAGGTAAGGTGACCATGGGTGGGAGTCACTCAGATGAAGCTCCTTGCTCTAAAATTTCAGACACATTTTAACTAAGAACCTAGTGATATCACAGGACTCAGATTCAACTACGCCCTCTTCAAACAGTGTCCACTAAAGTAATTTCTTTCCTTTCTTGGTTACTTTGCTTAGAAGGGTCCTCCTTTTTACCTTGCCCAGCAAGTTGGTGTATGGCAAGTTGCGCCAAATTCTTAGTATTTGTTGTTGTTGTTTTGTGCTCAACTCTGCTTAATTTTCTACTTATTTTTGGACCTCAGCCTTTTTGGATCACAAATGTCCCCACTAGTAAGAGAGCAATAAATCTGAGCAAAAATAAGACAGATTTCCTCATCGATGTGTAATAAAGTTAAAGGACATTGTTTTGTCAGACAAGCGCTAAGTAGAAAATAAATCTCAGAGTCTGGGGAAACAAAACAGAGCGCTGCTGGCATGTGTGTAAATTTACTTTTAAAAGCAATAAATCAATGTTAAATTAAACAGCTGGGTACCCTGTCTAGGAGAAGCTTCCATGTTTAAGAAGATCTTGATGGGAGAAATGTGCTATTTAACATCACACACACACACACACACACACACACACACACACACACACTCAGATTTTTGTGGCTATCCAGAGGCAAGCTATTTCTGACATGTCCCTTGAACTTCAGGCAGTTAGAGAAAAGAGAACAGAGGCTGTGAATGGACTCTACAATCCATCCTCAAAGTCTTACATATTTCCAGGCATAAGAAAAGAGGAGGTATTGAACAAGTGATACAGACTCTTTCTAAATTGTTAAGCCTAGTTCTGAAACCACCTCTGTTTACTGGTTTAGTTTGTTGGATATGGTGGGGTTATTTTGTTGCTGTTGTGTTGCATATTTTTCTGTAAATAATTTAACCTGAAGAAATATTATAATGAGCATATGTAGCATATTTGTGTCTGATGCTTTTATTCTTGATGTGGCTGTTTTACACAGCAAATGACATATTAAAATATAAAGGCAACTATTATTTAGTATCTGTTATAACTGGTTTTACTAAGGTAAAAGTTGACATTCAAGTAGCATTAAGCTAAACTTTAATATTTTAGAATTTCTTTTTTAGTTATTTTTTCCTGTTATAAAGCTCTTCACTGGGAGACATTATGGGAGATGTGGAGGGGGAAGAGGACAATAGAAAAGCCAAGTTCTATAACCACATCCTAAATATAGTGTGAACCAACCTGTATTTACAGAGGTAAATGTCAAATAACAGAAAAAATTAAGAAGAGTTTAAAGTTAGATTGTTTTTGCATGCTCGAAATCAAATCACAAAAGGGTTTGTCATTTCTTTAGAGGAGAGATATTGCTGAGATAAACTTCTTTAGCTTATTGAATGAAAAGCTACGAATTTAAAAGAAAAAAGATGCTTATATCTAGCACAGGAGAGTCTTCTTTTTGCTTTCTTCATACGGGTGTTCCATAAGCTTTCTTTTAAAGTTGTACTGTTAGCCCACTTTTCAAGAATATTCACATATTTAGTAACATCATTCAGAATTTAAAAACTGAAAAATGCAGTTTCATCCCCTAGGGCTGCAAACCAACAGGGGTGACATCCTAGCCACCTTGGGTTTTCCTTCAACTAAAGAAAAACAGTGAAGACCAGCTTGCCTGAAGAAGAATAAAAGTTATACTATTTATATTTAGATAGCACCATTCAGTTTCCAGGATCATTTGTAGCTTGTTAAGTAAATCCTAGTCATGTGTCACTCAGAGATATCTCAGATTGCCTGTCAGGAGACATCTGGGCAGACTTAGAAACTCAAAATGACTTCTGTAGCTCTGCTAGAGTTTTCCAGGGATGCTCTCTCCTTTGTGCGGAAGACCTGGGAGTCATGTCAGCTAAAGGTGGGGCTTTTAGCCGTGCTTTTTGTCCTTTTCTGGACAGGAGTGTACTGAAACTGTTGACGCTGGTCTGATTTGGGGGATGCAAGAAAGAGGGATGGAGAGGCTGCCAATTCTAATTAAAGACAATAAGTAATCCAATGAGGAGCTATCTTTTAGCTTTAGCTTGCGACAGAAACTGGCCACCTCACCTCAGAAGTTAGTTTGTCCGAGTTGGCTAGTGAGATAAAGAGCAGAAACTCGTAGGTGATGATGCTCTCAGGTGAGACCGGACTTATGGCTAAATCACAGCAGGTACATCTTCAAGTTGCCATTTCTCTCCCCATCCGCTGGTCTCCTGGTGTTTTGTGCTCTCAACACAGACTCCCTTAGATTCTAACTTTGCTTGCTAGATGGCGCTCGGTGTCTCAAGACCTTCCAATTCAGAAGTGGCTTTTTACCACCATTCTGAACTAGGGCATTTGATTAGCACAGTGCTGGTAATGTTATCGTTGCTTTTAATTTTTTATTATTGTTTTTTGTCATCCTTGTTCTCTTTTGTATTAAGGGAGCATCCAGGTGGGAGCTGTCCATCTTAATCCTTATAATTAAAAACATAGGGAAATCCTGTCTCTAAATTTATGGCATAATTGTGGATCAATTACTTGTTCTGATACATTTCAAAAAGCACCCAAAGTTTCCCTCAAGTAATCTTTTAGAGGGTTTCAGGAAGAAGATAAATCAGCAAGTCCAGATACTCACTTAAACCCTTGATGTTCATCAGCAGAGTCCAGGGGTTCAGTCTGCAGTCCTGCCATCGCCTCCAGTACCAGCCCATTTGCTATCTCTCTCTGAGTGTCATCAACTGATGTAAAATAGAGTCTGTTTTAGTTAAACTCTGCAGATGTTAAAAATCAATAAGTGTTCAAATATTTTTAAATAAAAAACACCAAAAAACTGCCTTAAATGAAGAATGGCTTGTGGGTTCTAGAATGTAACCATTAGCCAATTTTCAGATATTCAAAGTAATGTTGAAATATAAAGGGAGACAAACAAATAGTTCTAAGTTTCTGATAGAAAAATGAAGATAAGTCCACAGGACCTAGATATTACTCTGTTAGCTGAAGATGTCATTTCACTGCTCCCACTACTCCCGCGAACTTTAAAGAGAGCTGCAGGTGGTAATTGGCTAAGGAAATGCTCACAAGGCAAAGCAATGCACATCGGGATAAACATAAGACTCTTTATCAGTGGAGGCTGAACTTGTTTTTGGACATTGGGAACTGATTTGCACACAAATATTCCACCTTTGGCAATATCAAAAACATCCAGAGCTAAGTACCTTGGCAACCTTTTGTAAAATCTTGGTTGATATGGTGAAGATTGGGCAGGGTCTCTCTCTAGGTGTTAGGCTGAAATTAGCAGGTGCTGAAACCTAAAGAGAAAAATTTACAACTTGATCATCCCCAGCCACACACCACAAAACCTGCTACTGTTGCAAACATATGTTCCAGATTAAGTTAAGCAAATGGCTCTCATTTTTTCAAGGTTGAGTTGATCCTGAAAATTTAAATTTAAGTGCGTTGGACTTCCAAGGATCACTAGGTACTCAAATGTTTACAAATGTTCCCCTAACCATTTACTGAAATACTTCATATATTTTGTTGCCTTCCTGAAATTCTAGTTTAGACTCTAGTAACTTGAATGTAGTCAGGTGCTATTTTCCAGAAACATATGTAGTTGTAAAGACTGGATAAATTGCAAACTGAGTCTATTTGTCCCTCTAACACTGAATTGCTTGAAATCAAAAGCGTACTCCTAGGTCCTAATCTGAGTTCCTAATATATCCATGCACTTAAAAACTGGCGCAAAACTTCAGAGTTTAAAGTTCTTCAAAAGTTTCACTCATGAAAAGGTTTTCTTTCCACAGCACAGGACAAAGCCTTTAACTGTATCAGAAAAGGCTGAAATCATGGTGCTTTTTCCAAGAGGAGTAACTTCCATACAGTCACCCAACTATCTCCCAGACTGAAATATTTGAAGTTTAGTTTGAGTACTAAGGGGACCAATAGAAAAGTTCAGAATTAACCTCAGTCTCTGTAAGTCTCTGTGGGCAAGTTACAGAGGTGGAATTCAGGTGTCCAGCAACCCAGACAACGTCTTTCATGATTTTGGGATCTACTGTATTGCTTCTACCTCCAGATGATCTTCTCAGCATATTTTAATTAATATTAATATCTATTAACATTCGGTAGTTATGACTTGTACTTCTCTTCCCCAAAGAATCTTCAAGAATAGAACTTATTAATTCCTGCCTCCCCCAATTCATGCAAGAAACATTATTCTTCTGTAATGTATACAATATATTTCTCTAACTAAGTACTGTATTTTTTACATTGACAAGTGGTCAAGGTAGAAAAAAATGAAAAGATTTGGGGAACAAAAGTGTTTAGGACATCAGTAATCATAGGACAGTACTGGGATTAAGTGCTTAAAAAAATAAAGGAGTAAAACAAACCCAGACATCTATACTTTTGGAAGCTTTAGGAAGGTTTAGGAAGGTTTAAAGTTTCACCAAACAGATACAGACAGGTAGCAAAACATTGATACACATGTTCCTTTCATGGAGACTTACATAATTTATATCTTCAACGTTTTAAAATATAGAACCTGATCCATACTATTTTTTTTCAAAATTTAGTTTTCTCTGGCAAAAACCTTGAAATTGTATGTATGTCAGGAAGTTTCTAACTTATTTAAACAACCCAGAAAAGCCATTTTGAAATTGAATCAGGAATTCAGTTTTTTAGTGTAAAAATATCTTAATAATAAAGGAAAGCTTGCATAGAGCAAAAAGCTCTCCCAGTATCCAAGCTGAGACAAAACCCACTCAGTGAACTCATCCTGTCACCTCAAGTTTCTTCAATTCTTGTTTCCAACTTTGTGCTTTTCCTTGCACCAGAGCCTCCTTTGCTCCAGAACCCCAGAAGGCTAGGATAAAACACTTTCAAATTAGAAGCTCAATTCACAGAAAAACTACACTGACCAATGGCTTACAAACATCTAGTGATATTTATCTGAGCTGTGAATTCAGAGCAGAGAGTGCTCCAGTTCGGAATAAATAAGTCCTCAAGTCGCTAAGATTCAACAGGTCCCCTGTAGCATCACACTCCTGCATCCAGAGTGCGTTAAGCCCAGTGAGTTCCCATCAGTTTGCCTGGACTGTCCAGCTGCTAGTTTAGACAACTTCCACCAGAAATGAGTTTCTCGAGTAGCATAAATTTATACACAATTACTCTTGAGGTCGAACTAAGGGGAAAAAAATCTCTTTGAGGGGAGCAAACACAGGAGTGACTTTGCAGAGGGGGAAAGAGAATAAAGTTCATGTGAGCAGTGTTGGATGAGAGAGGAACTTGCTTACAGCAGCTCTGAGAGAAGAAATTGAAACGCACACTAGTGAAGTATTTAACCACTTATTTGTGTGTCTCGGGAAAGAAAAACATGGTGTTTTGAGACTAACTTGCTGCTAAGCTAAGAAACTCACTGATGTTTCTATTGTAGTTCTGTGTCAGGTAGAGAAAAATTTTCTTTGTATGTACCATATATTTCATGTAATTCAGAGTAGTGCTGAAATCCGTTTGCCAAGGGTATTGCATAGGAAACACATCAGGGTTCTTTACCCGGTTCACTTTCTTATCACTTTTTCTTGAAAAGTTTGCATTAAGTTGGTTTGGAACGCTGTTTATTTACTGTTTAATAGATATTTGGTTTTGACAGTCTCACCTGCTCTGAACGCCCCAGAGTCAGAGACTTAAGAGCGCGGATGATGTGAATTGTGTTCTCATGAGAGGGGGGAGATTTCTTTCAAAGTCAAATAAAATAAGGCGAGAGTTTTAACCCAGCAAAGGTGTTGGATCTGAAATCCGTAAAAACTCATCTTAGGAGTGGCGGTTGGGGTTGCCAGGGAGACTATGCAAAGAACCAGATGCCACACGGAAATGGTTTTTCATTTACTGCACTTTGCTCAACGCGATAATTGAAACAAAATAAAATAAATAAAACGCCAAACAAGGAGATTTATCGAAAACTCTTTGAGAGGATTGAAATTTGAAGATGAGAAAAAGTGGAGGTACTAGCCAGAAATGTTCCTTTTTGATGCTGTCACGTAAGTTGCTGTCAGGCTTTTTAGCCGGCGGCAGGCGACCGAGCGGCTGCTGCAGATCCGCTTCGCTCTGGGAGGTGATTAAGCAGCGCCTAGGCACTCCAGAGTCAGCCGGACAGCTTCAGCCACCAACAGGGTGCTGGGACCAGGGGCTGGTGATTCTGAGTGTGCATTTTCCTTTTCCTTCCTTCCTTCCTTCCTTCCTTCCTTCCTTCCTTCCTTCCTTCCTTTTTTCTTTCTTTCTTTCTTTCTTTCTTTCTTTCTTTCTTTTTCTTTCTTTCTCTCTTTCTTTTTCTTTCATTCTTTCTTTCAAACAGATCTGTGGTGACTGAGATTATAGGCCTGTGAATAAAGTAGTCCCAGCAGAGACCCTTTAAAACGGAGTTAATACAGATCTTGTCACCTTACGGGTGGTAGTGATGAAAAGTTTGTCCAAGAAATTTGAGTTGGGGGAGCAAAGACTCTTACCAAGGCAGTGACTACGGGGTGGAGCTACATTCGGCATAGACTAGATGCAAACTCGGGAGACTCACGGACAAATGGAGTCAACTCTGGGCGTTCTGATTATTACCGGGCAGGGAGCAAGCAAGACTCTCCACCCACAAACTATAGTCTTTAAGCTCACTGTTGTTTTGGGCTCAGATCCCGAGGTTTCAGAAGAGAATATCCTATGCCGTGGGAGTGGCTGGGGTGAGGAATCCCGCTAGGCCTGAGCTTCGGGGTTCTGGCCAAGGGGGAGAAGGAAGGGGGAACTGGGCGCTGTCCGTGGTGCTGGGAAGAGCACGGTGCCTTAATGTAGCTGTTTTTCCGCTGTCTCCAAACTGAGACGAGGTGTAAAAAGTGAAAAGGGACACCAACTCACAGGATTAGAAAATTTCCCTCCTAGAAAATGTGGAACATACAAATGTGGCAGAGCAATAGAAACTATTCTAGGCGGGCCCTTCGTTTGTTCTGGGTCACGACAGCGTAGACAGCAGCGTTAACTGGCCGTTCGCTGTTGTGGGGTATTTTCCGCCTTAAAGTGTATCACATTTCAACCTACGTAATCAGCAATTGCTGATGTGCAAAATAAAGAGAAAAGAAAGGATAAAAAGTATTACTGGAGGCTCTATATATATCCAAGGATAGGATACTTAGCTATTTTCAGAGTGGGAGAGAATAAAGCAGAGGATGACTCACCTCTGCTAGATCACATTTTATTGAGGAAGATATATTTTTCACCTAAATACTTCTTTGAATTCTACACTTGCAAAATACTATAGTTGTCAACAAGAATAAAAGGAGCAATTTACCTGTTGGATAAGAATTCATTCTGTGTGGTAAAGTAATGTTTTTATTTCCATTATTAAAAAGCAAAACAATCTTTGTTTTTTTTAAGGCTGATGATTAGAAAGAAAGCAAATTCAGACAGAAATATTTTCAATAATAATGTAAAGAACTGCAAATAGAAATATGAGCTCTGTAAACAGAAATATAAGCTATCCAGAAAGGTACCATGTTCTTGAAAAGTATTGTACATACGTGATATAACAAATAAATCATGCACTATGTTTAGCCAAGCCAGAAGTGTGAAACAGGAAAAGAATTGACCTTAATTGTTTTAATCATGAAAATCTTATGTAGCCTCAGCACCTTGAGTCCATGTGACAATGAAGAAGGAAGAAGACGTGAATCCAAACAGCTGACACAATGATCGGCAGCAACTGACAGCATCTCATTTGATATTTGATATCAAGCACTAGATCAATATTTGTGAGATCAATGAAATTTTAATGGTTTTCTTTCAAAACTGCATGAAAGCCAAATTGTGTCACTCTGTGCTACTGTTATCTTTAGAGCTGGTTATTCCAGGGGATGATATTAAGTAATTTACTGAAGCAAAGTAAAAGGGGTAAGGGTGGGAGAACATGCCAACAAAACACAGCACACTGTGAATATTGCTTCAGCTGACACATTTTGATGGTCCACGTGTCCAAAATGTACACATGTTTATTTAAGTATGACTTTAAAAAGATGAAAAGCTTTTGAAAAACAATTAGGAGGTACGAGAGGATGAGCTGGCCCAGAGGCCAGGCTTTCACACTGTAAAAATTAGGTGGCATTTGAACAGACACAAATGCTCATGATAGAGGGAGACTGTGGTCTTCCCTCTGGCAGGACGTGTGGGAAAGAACACACTCCTCTCCATTCTTGGCAGAGCAGAGCTGAAGACACCATCTGATACTTAAGCAATGCTCTTACAAAGGTAAAATAGAAAAAAAAAAAACCCCAGGTAGGTATAAACATTGTCTATTGTTTTTCTTGGAAGAGTTTTTCCCCTTAAGATTGAAATGCTGTTGATGCTGGTGACCCGACTCAGAAGAACACAGTTCTTTAATCTTTAGTTCTATTTGGATAAAATTCTCAACTTGGATTTATTGGTTTTTACAGGTCCACTTTTGAGGAGTTCCTACCTAGTGGAATCCAATGCCTTAAGTCTGGACGGAAACTCCTGGGGAGGGCGTCGGAGCTTCTGCAGCTAGAGGAGCATCATCTCAATAGGACCCACACAAAGGTGACTAGAGCACTGGGGGTGCTCTTGACAATCAGAGGTTTGATTTCTCAGATGAGGAAGGCAAAAAATAGCTTTCACTCATAGTTCAACTTTAATTTAAAACTTGTGTGTGTGTGGGGTTGCTTTCCACTGAAATAATAGCAACATTTTAGGAAATTTCTGACACCCAGCTTTAAAGACCTATCACTCTTTAGACAGAGAGTAAAATACTTGAAACTATGCCATTCTCACTCCAAGTGCTTTCGTTTTCTTGACTCAAACATTTTGTCTGAAATAACTTTAAATGAAGTTCATACACCAGTGCTTTTACAAAAGTGCATCTCCTACCTTGTACTCTTTAAGAAACTAGGTGGAGACAGAATTTTCCAGAATTTTAATAACTCCATAAAAAAACCCAACACAGTCTACATGTGTCTTTATGCTCTTTTGTATTCAAAATTGGCAGAGTGCCTATAAACTAAAGGCATTAGCAGTTTAAATCAATTTTCTTTAATAAAATAAAGCCAACCTTACACACAAATATGTATTACGTACCAGCAGAGATTCACAAATGCAAATATGCTTGAAGCACTTAAAAATATTTATTGCAAAGCCTTGAATATTTTAAACATTAAAAACCTATTTCATAAAAAATTACAAACTTCCATGGAGACCAGCACATATAGAGCAACTACTATGCTGCAGGCACTGAATAGACATACACATTTTGCATATGTTGTCTGGATATTGCATTAAAATGAATAGCAGTGGACATAAGTACTCAGTAAAAAGCTATGCATGTGGGACATATCTATGTATATATGCACACACTCTTTTTCTATTTGGTCTTTTAAAAAATCCTGAGGTATTTTAAGGAAGGAAATAAACTTTATATTCAATGGTAATTAATATGGACTTCATTTTGGCAAATCATAATTTGACCACTATTTCCCCTTTTAATATGAAGAATTTTAAGCTTTAGTGGAGGAAAATGCTGTTCTTAAGCCACTTTGAAGCAATGTTAGTGAGCCTACAATCAGATCTACATGTTAATCTCTAGTTTTGCCTTCAAACAGAATTCAGTTACAAAGAACTTGGAAAGATTTTGAATCTATTCAGGAGAGGAAAACTCTTTAATTTTCTGAGGAGTAAAAACTCCCCAAGAAACTTCATATAGCTTCTTAGATTTTGCTTCGCATACGTGATAAAACATTGATTGTTGCAGTCTGGTGACCCATGAAATTTGGGGGTTAGTTTTCTCTTCAGACCAGAGCATATAATTATGCAAATAAAGAGCTGTCACTGATCTAGTGAAATACTCACAAACACATGCACTCTGAAATTGGGCAGAAAAGTGAAAATGGTTTGTAGTGTGACAGTGCCATAGCTTGCTTTCCTGCCAACTTTCTATCTGAGTTCATTATTCAAACTGTAAACTTTAAAGAGACATATCGTTCTTGGGGTGTTGGGTGTTTTCATTTCAGATTCTTGGTTTTAGTCAAAGAGTAAGTTAGTTCAATATTATTTTACTTATGAGAACATCTCATATCACCCAATGTAACAGCCACAAAAGGATAAGCTGAATGATCTGGAGACACAGATGATGGACCTCCATACATTTCTTCATAGAAACATATTTCATAGCTGTTTAAACAAAGTTCAATTCCCACAACACAGAGCATAGTAAAAGGTTTTCCACAAACCTCAAGGCAAAGGGCCAGGAAAAGTTGCCTGAACACCATCATGGATTAAGTTAAATCTTCATTTTCTAAGTTTTGCATCCACAGGGAAAATACTGGCAACTCTGTGATGATCAGTCACTGACCAAACAAACCTCCAGGTTTGATCTAAATGGCAAATCTTTAACTTTTGTGCTTTATTTTCCATTATTATTCCTTTAAAACTTTTGTGCTGAGAATGAATACCATTTCTGCATTCTATCAACTACATTAGTCTTGAGATTTCCCAGTCCCAAAGTTGCCATCACAAGCTGTTGACTAGTTTTAGATGTTATGGAGGGTCCCAGTGAGGAGACCCAAGGAGTTTTATGTCAAACCACTGACTGCTAAAGACATCACTTTATGAGAGAGCAGTGGTGTGAAACTTTAAAAACATTGATCCAAATGAATCAATTAAATCAACATCCATCCCTTCTAAGTATGAGATTTAAAACTACCATTGTCCCTTAAATTATGCAGATTTCAAGATAAATGCTGGAATGCTTTGATAGCTACTTCTATTCCTGGACCTCTCTTTCTGCCAGCGCCTCCCCAACATTCCAGTTGGTGTCCATTCTTACTTGAGTACAGTGACGGCAGGTGCAGTGGTTTGAATCTAAAACCACCCCACAAAGCTAATGCTTTAGGCGGAGTGGCTTTAAGTTCTGTGAAGTGTTGATTAAAAACTCCTTTCCCAGACCCAAACTTATCTCTTTTTTTTTTCTTTTTGGAGATTAATAGAATATTAGATAAAAGGAAGGTGAATAATTCAAGGGATTCCTCAGTCATTCTATACAGGGAAGGAAGGAAAGTATTACATTTTTTGAAAGGGGTATGTCTTGTATGTCTTATAGTCTCTTCTTTTATAATATTATACCAGACAGCATATAAGTAGTCACCATAATTATCCCCTCTTTTGCCACACATATTTCAAATATATAAATGCCTCATGGTTTTTTTAAACCTCTCCCCACAAATCATGAGAAAAGTTTTCAAAAATGTACTGTGAAAATTTACACTGTGAAAGTTACTTAATAGCAATCTTTCTTAATTTAATTCAGGGTACAGCTTCCAACAATTCAGTTAGCCTATCTAAACAATGATTACAACATGTAAGATTCACACATTTGGATTGGAACTCTAGGGAATACAGAGAAACATGAAAAAAATCTAGTTTATTAGTAGTGCTAATTTAGTTAACACACTCTGTCACCCAAACCTCTCAAAGGAGTGCAAGGCTTAGAAAGCAAGAGCTATAGCATAAATGTAAACAAGGTAGTCCTGAGCTGAACACGCTTTATCAAGGTCTTCCTAGCAGCAGCTGGGGAGCAACTTACCAGGCTCCCTTTGGAAATTATAGTAACTGTACAGTACTGTTTATTTTGTAAAACATTTGAAGACAAGTTTTCTAATTTCCTTGCTAAGAGGATATGTATATATTGAGAAGATATGGTAAAAATGTTACCTTTAAGATATATGTGAGACAAACAGTGACTCAACTGAAGTTAGAGTGTCGCCTTACAGCAGTAGTAACAGGAACACTAAGTAACTATAAGGCTTGTAATACTGAGGGCCAATCACTCCTGTCCCAATCACTCCTGCTAGCTTTCAGCTTTAACAGACTCTGTGCAGTTGGTGAAAAAACAATTGAGGAGGAAGAATACACAGTTGCTTTGTTGAAAAAATTTTATTTCAAAATGGTAAACAAGAGTACAGGAGGCTCCACGCTTTATTATTTTTGACATATAAACAAACAAAAATGCATTTCAGGAAGCAGGAGGCAGTAATGTGAGAAAAGAACCATTATTACAAGTAGATGGTTTAGCAAACATCCAGGGTGACTTCCAAGGACTGTGTGTTAGATGGCCCCAGAGAGCTCCAGAGCACCTGCCTGGAGCCTAAGCGTCAATCAGAGTATTTAGAATTTCCAACTTATGCCTTTCTCCATCTAGTTACTTTAAGAACTAAGTATAAGATAAAAAAAAAAAACCCTCACACCTTACCTTTCTACCACTGTGTGCCTAACATCTTTTTAAGCAAATAAAAATAGGAAGAACAGAGGAAAAATCTTAACCCTGGCCTCCGTGCAGGCAGGGTACTGCCAAGTGCTTGTTGTTATCCCAAGAAAGCCGAGGTGAATAATATCACTACACATATACGAACAGCAAGTCAATCAACAAGTCAAGCAATCCTAGGTTGTAAGGATTGCAAGGAATCACCTGTCACTCATCAGCTCGTGATCTGGGGTGCTGTGCCTGGCCCCCTCTGGCTTGGTCTAGCACAGACCCACAAGTAGTAACAGACATTTACAAAATGAAACTTTGTAAATAGCTCTCTACGAGACAGATGACAAGGTTACAATTCAGTGACCGCAAAGTACTCATCCCAAGGAAACAGAGACTTTCTCTCAACGAGGTTTGAGAGCTGCAGAGAGGAACTTGAAGGAAGGAACGGGACACTTTTACCTGCTTTATAAGTTGAGCACGTTTACTTTGCTTTAATTTAGCTGCAGAGGTTAAGCAAATTTGGCGCTGCATAGGTTTCCCCCCGCTTGATGTTGCAAACTCAGTTTCTTGTGAACATTTTCATATACTGAAAACACCAGACAATTTATAACATTTGGTAAGGCATACTCAATGCATACCATTTTTTCAAGCCCAGTCACTGGAAAGATATCATTATTTTCACAAAGTTCACCAATCCTTCTAAAACCAGAAATGTAAAGGGTCACGATGACAGTCCAATGTGCTTGACATTGCTGGAGTAACACATTTTAAACTGCAGAAGCTGGATAAAACACTGTTTTGATTTTTTTCTAAGGTGCTTCTGCCTAAGAAGATGTCCAGCCACAGCCTCTGAAGACTTTACTGTCACTACAGAAATGTATGCATATGCAAACAGCATGAGAAGTTACCAGTTTGAAACTTGCTTAAAATCAGTTCACGATATGAGAATATTCCTCATGAGGTGGCTGAGTGCAGGCTTTCTTTGCTGGCATTAGTAACTCAGACTCATTTTGATTATACTGTGTCATGATCTCAAACAAGGCAAACACATTACCTGTTGAATTCATTTTAAAAAAGATGGACATATTAAATCACGATCTCACCCATTGGACACAATCTTCACTAATTAAAATTTTCACGTAATTAATGTTTAATGCTTTTATTTGAAAGTCAGTAAAATGTCAAACTTATTTTATCTTCCGTACTTCACAGAGTTAACCTAACTGTTGGAATTACAGGGCAGAACCCTATCACAGGAAGAGACCACTAAATATTTTGGACCCAAAAGAGAAACTCATTTACACAATGCTTCTCTTTTCCTACTGTAGACGAAAACTGAAGCATTTTTAATCTTACTTGGCCTTTTGGAAGGAAGAGGGTATGCAGTTTCATTTTCTTGATGATAGTAAAAAAATCCTGCATCAGAAAGGGTACACTACAAGAAAATCAAAGTACAGTTTGTAAGGATCAACAACTACCATCCCCGCTCTGTACTGGAGCACATAAAGAGCAAACCTTATGTGTATCATCTAAATCACATCGTGTTATACACTTTAATAGTAAGATCAGTTCTCATAAGTAACTTGGAAATTCACTGAAAATGGGGGGTTATACCTACATCTAAAAGATTTGTTTATGTTTTTCGTTTGGACATTCTCTCCTGAAATCAGAGACATAAAAGACTGGAGTTCAACTGGGCAGAAATGAGAACTCCTGTGTGTGACTTTGTATAAAAGACAGGGGCTCATAAGATGACCTGAGGGAAAAACCTGGTTAAAATCAAAGTTTGAGGTGTAGAATAAAAGCTTGCTGGGTTTAAAGGGGAATAAAAATGGGCACGATTGAGGCTGGGCAGCGGCGGCCGCGCTGCAGCGGGCGGTAGGACCGCGCAGACGCCGCCCGGCCAGCCGCGCCCGCGGAACAGCCCTGCAATTAGGGGCGCGGGGCCGCGGCGCTCGGGCCCTCTCAGCCTCCGTCCGCCGCGGCCCGCAGCGCGAGGCCCGGCTCAGCCGCAGCAACGCAGCCGCCGAAGCCATATTGCTTTGACAGTTGCACTCATCTAGAAATAATGCAAAACGCTATTTAGACGGGCACATCACGACCCTGCGCTGGAGGAAGAAAGCAATCTAATGGGAGGCAGGAGGCTGCGGGCGGCGTGCGGGCGCGGCAGGCGGCTGCGCGCTCACAGCTCCTCGTGCTTGATCCTGTGCGAGCGCCGCGCCAGGGCTGGCTTCTGCGAGCTGCTCTTGGCCTCACAGGCTTCCGCGAAGAACTTGAAGATGGACGGGAAGCTCTTCCACGAAGTGAGCTCGTGACGGTCGGTGCCTGCGGAAACACACACGGGGTTACAAGGGGTCGCATGGGTGTGTGGCCTGAGGCGAGGAGGCCGCCCTCCTGGCGACTGCACCGCCACCGGCAAGCTCGCCTCCCGCTCACAGGCCCAGGTTGCGCTGGTCCCTGGCGTCCCCACCCCCGGCCGGCCTCGCCCCGCTAGAATTTGGCCAGGCCCCCGAGGTAGGGCCCGGCGCTCCCCGGCCGAGGTCCTCAGGGCCAATCCAGTAGCTCGGCGGGAAGGGCCACTCCCTCTCCCGCCCAGAAACCACCCACCTCCCCAGGCCTGGGATTGGTTTCCCCAGCGTGCGGGATCCCGATTCCACCACACCCACCCCGGAGCGCCTCGATGTCTCGGCTTCCCAGGCAGAATCGGGGGAATAATTCTTTTTCTGGCCTGTCCCAGTCTCTGATGTTGGACACGACTGCTTCAGTAAGGTCACTGGGACCAAAACACTGGAGATATTTAATGAAAGGCCAGATTCAAAAGGAGACCAGGGGCCTTGAAAGTATCCTAGGAGGGCCACATGCTTTACAGATTTTAGAACAGATCTAGAAAAGCCAGACAAAAAGTGTTTCAAAGCAGAACCACTGGAAGAGGCCTCCAATTCAGTCGGGGAATTCAGAGAAATGTTAGATTTTCAATTTACAAGGTTATTTTACTACAGTTTCTGTCTGTGGTTTGGATTGACTGTTACACACTATTCTTCAAACCAAATGGAACCTTTAGTTTGAAAAAGGAAGCAGGTAGCATGCAGGCATGGGAAGACATGAAGAAATAATATGGGCTTAAGAAAAAAAAACTATTTTAAAAAAAGAAAAAACTATTTGTGATAGCATATATAATTTAACCACTAACATCATAATCAATTTTTAAATTAAAATAAATAAAATAATTATAAATACTGCATAGAAATTATGAAACAGTTGAAATCTCATCTGCAATCACTCAGTTATGCAGATGCTGCTTGGAAGTTCCTGAATTCAGGGCCTCTGATACTTTAACATTGTTAATGATAATTCTTTAGTCTGTAATAGTAGGTCATTGCTATGGTTACTCTACAATGGTGCAACACTTTGCCTTCCCCCTTCAGCTATTCGCTGAGACCTGGTAACCACATTTGTTGCCTAGCAACAGCTTTGTGACAGTATCACAATCTGGGAGATATAACAATAAAGATACTATGGCTGCACTTGGTTGGCCAGAGAGCAGAAAGCTACAAGTTTGTGCATGTGACTTAGTTGTGGGAGCTGTCTGGCCCAACTGGAGAAGTCATTTCTTCCCAGGTACCCGTCACAGTGATGTCTTTACCCCCTTTTCTCTGGCCTTGTGAACCTGTTCTTGGAACTAAGATCCAATATTGAAGTCATCCTCTGGAGACACATCCTCCTACAACACTGTATCCACACTGAAAAATGAGGTCATTTCTCTATTTGCTTACACATTTCTGGCAAAATTCAAATCATTTAGTGGAAGGAATTGGTGAGTAGAGGTTTTTCTGGTAATTCCTAAAGGGCCTGAATGAATTCTGATAACTTAACAGAATTCTTAGGGAAAAAAAAGTCGGACTTTACCAGTATGTGTATAAAATCATACGTTCTTTAAAACACACAAAACATGTTGATACCACTATTGTATTTTGTTTTATTAAGTTGGTCAAATGATGCCCACCATGGATTACTTTCAATTTGGAGGGAATTATATTCTTAAATATAAGTGTACAGTTCTAGATATCCTCAAACATGTCTATTTCAAATAAATGTCATGAATATTTTTAGAAGAAGGCCCTGTCTCTGGGCAGGTTTATGAAGAGTTTGTCTTTTTTTGTAGGGCCTATAATCTGCTTTCAGCTCAGTACGAAGTATTAAATTGCACTCCTGATGACAGAATAGTTAATCTGTGTTTGTTCATTTTGAATAACCATCCTCAGATGCATAGTCCATAGCAACAGCTATCCTAAGCACTGAGTGTCCCCCAAGTGTTAGCTGTTTCCTTCCCCTTTCCTAACCTGCTCACATCTGCTGTTTGTCCATAAGCTCAGTCACCCTTGCCAGTGCTGATCAGGGGAGGATCAATTCGTCATGTTCTCAGGGAGCTCCTCTCACAATTCCTCTTACTCCTTGAAAACCAATTCCATCTATGACTCTGGAGAGACTTGGAGTCAATGGTCTCAAGTAATTTTAACTCCCCTGCCTTTCCCTAGTGACAGTCTTTCTGAAGGATGAACAAATGTCCTTGATGAAAAAATCATTACAAAATTCTTTTTGGTTTTGGATTATGACAACTCTCTGTTCAAGCAGTCCTGGTCTGAAAAGACCATTGTATAAAGGAGAACTGAGTATGTGCAGTTGTTCTGAACATCTACCCTTGCAAATAAAGATGAAATAATTAGACTGTATGCTTTTATCAGAAGCGGGACAATCAGTAAGTAAAGCAGGTGGCCAGCTGAATTACCTATATTATGTAACCGAGTTAGGGCAGGGAACACAGAATTCTTTCTAAAGTAATAGCTGGTAAATGCATATTTTATATCTCAATACAAATAAATCTCTTCTGTGATCAGTGAGATGGCTCAGCACCGAAAATTACTTGCCCGACAATCCCCAGGACCGCAGGGTAGGAGGACGGTCCCGGGAGGCTGTCTTCTGGGTTCATGTGTGTGTCTCAGTACTTATGCATTGACCGAGAGTGTAACATTTTCTTAGAAAATATGAAAACTTAGATGAGTTACAGGCAATTAATGACTGATGAAATAGGGTGGATCTGTCTTCCTCTGAGACATGCCCTTGATAGGTCACTCAGTTCGAAGTACACACACATTCTCTCTCTCTCATTCATGCATGCATACGTTGAAGCAGTACTCAATGTCCTGGCAGCCTTAATACACACATACATGCAACAATAATGAAGAGATCAATACTTTGAGGATGAGGGGTAACATGGAAGGGACTAGAGTGGGAACACAGATGGGTAGAAACGTTGTGAGTAAAACACTCATGTATGAAATGAAATTCTCAAAAACTTTTTTTTTATTTTTGGAAGTATATGTATGAAATGATCAAAAAAACTTTTAAGTTAAAAAATTCTTAAGTTTTGGAAGTGGTCATTGTGCATGTGTTCATGTGTGTGCAAGATGGTGTGTGTGAGGGAGGGCATGTGAAGGCCAGGGGCCTGTGTGTGAGGGAGGGCATGTGAAGGCCAGAGAAGGGCCTCAGGGCTTGTTCCTCAGGCATGTTTTGTTCATTTCGTTTTGTTTTTTGAGACTAGGTCTTTCATTGGCCTTGGGATAGGCCAGCCGGCCACTGAGTTCCATGGCTCTGCCTGTCTCACTCTACCCTTCCAGTGCTGGGATTACAAGTGCAGACCATCATATCTGACTTTCTTTTCTGTGGGTTCTGGGGGTTAAACTCAGGCCCTTGTGGTTGAAAGGCAAGCATTTTATCAATGGAGTCACCCTCTTATCACTGAAAATGAATTTTTACCATTCATAAGTAGAAGAAGATACATAACTACTACACGTCAGCCTTGGTATGCATACACACACTTCAAGAATAGGTTTGGACACCTTTTTAAAAAATCCAGTGGGGTTGGAGAAGTGGATCAGCTGTTAAGAACACTGTTGCTCTTGCAGAGGAGCCAGGTTCATTTCCCAGGACCCACATGGTAGCTAACCACCACCTGTAATTTGAGCTGTAGTGTATATATAACATACGATTCTGGCTTTTGTGGACCCTGCGGTGCCTAGACATAAATGCAGGCAAAACACCCAGACACATAAATAAAATGAAAATAAGTCTTAAAAAATGTCAGGGACAAAGTTCCATTGAATATAGTGACAAATTAATATGAAAACCTGCACAAAATAGTGCTCAAAGAATGGCCACTTAAAACTATTTATTTTACAGTAATGTACACGCATGTCTCTGTGTGGGAACGTGCATGTGAGTGCGTGCTTGTGAGTCATGTCTAAGCATGTCTCTGTGTGGGAACGTGCACATGAGTGTGGGTGTGCTTATGAGTCAAACAAGGCTTTCTTCATCAGGTTGCTTTTATTAGGGCAAAAAGGACACTAAGACATTAGCCTAGATTCCTGTTCACTTGATCGTAATGCTTAGGTTTTCTTTTTTATTCTCTGTAGAAGGTGTATGTCCAGGGACAGAAACACACATGTAAATGCAGTACTGATGCAGCTGCAAAAATCTTGGCCAAAAATATTTTGGCAGATGTATACTGTTTTTGAAGTTGCAACCCATTTTTTTTTTCTAGTACTCGTTTTAAAAAGTCAAAAAAAAGGGGGCTGAAGAAAGGGCTCTGTCTTTAAGAAGCTTTTCAGGAGGCCTGAGTTCCATTACAGAATCTGCTCCAGGCAGCTCACAACCACTTGCAACTCCAGCCCCAGGGGATCTCCTGCCTCTCACCATCATGGGCAACTGAACTCACATGCACATACACATACACATACACATACCATACACATACACACACACACACACACACACACACACACACACACACACACACATAATTAAAAGTAACAGAAACAAATCTTTTAAAAATTAAGGGTAAATTGCTTTTTTGGTATGTATTTCGGTGCTGGGATTGAGCCTAGGGCCTTTGAATGTTGAGTGTGCACTGCTTCCTTCCCAGCTCAGTAAAGTAGTGTCTTCATGTGAATGACTATGCACCTTGCACCAGCTACAGTTTGTAACAGAGGGAAAAGTGTCTAACAGACAATTAAACAAGTGATAGTTCACACACACACACGCACACACACACATACTTTGACAGATATTATGAGGGTTACTGGTAAATCATAAGCAATGACTGGAGAGTAGAGACTTAGAATATTATAATTGTAGAGAAACATTTATAAAAAAAAATTCAAAAGAATGCCTTGGTTTGATTCACTGTTCTAATTATTAGTAGTCACTGTATCTTACATGGCCTAAGACCAATAGGTCATGGAGTAATTCCAGCATTCCATGTATAATTTACATGTTACCTTCTGGTTAGAATATGGAATATCACTGTTCACAAAGTCACCTCTAAATATGATAGTTTTCTTATATCTTTATTTCACAGAGAACTGTCTCACCATGCCCCCCTGTTTTATCTTCTTTGCAGAAGCATATGTCTGTGTGTGTATTCAAGCAAAAGATAAAAAACATTGTAAATTCCTATGACAAAGGGGAAAAATATGAGTGTATGAGACACATTAATATTAATAGGATAACATGTCTATGATATTTTCAAAATGACAAAGTTTGATTTTAAAATCTGATCTTTAACACGAAAAGTATGCACAATTAGGAAGCAATGAAGACTTTGTCATTACAGGTATGTTGCTAACAACAGGTAAGGGAATTCTTGGAGGAGTCTCATATAGAAAAATCAAGAGTCTGCAATAGGTATTAGCGAGCCTCAGTGGGAATAACTAATGAATTTATGATCTCACCAACAGTTGTTTTTAGAATGTTATGAAGAATCAGAGAAAACAAGAGCACTGAGAATACTGTGCCTTCTAAAAAGAAAACAAAACCACAGAGATCTGTCTGAAAATGAATGGCAGAGTTTCTAAAAGGAATATAGCTAAAAAATACAAACTTATATTTGAATAGAGAAGGGTTGCCAAGGAAGCCCTGTGAGTGCACAGTGCAAAGATGCTGGGGATTGGTGTTGTGCTCTGTGTATTCAGTTGCTGACATCTATGCTCAGACATCTGGTTATTGTCCAACCATGGCATGGTCAAGCATCTTGGGTTTCAATGTTATGTAAAAACTGTTTTCCATCATTTCTGATTGGTTAATAAAGCCACTTAACTGACAGAAAAGAATAGGGCAGAACTTCCAATCCCTCTCAGGGGGTCCCACAGAGACTAGAGGAAGAGGACAGGAAGAGATCATGACCAGAAAGATTCGCCATCTAGACTCTGAGGAGATTGCATGCGAAACTGAGGAGAGGTAACCAGCCATGTGGCACACACAGAATAGAATGAGGGTTATTTAGTTACAATCTAGTCAGGGAACAAGCCCAGGCTGGTGGCTTAGGCGTTTATTCATAAATAATTAAGTCCCAGAGTCATTATTTGGGAACTGGTGCACTAGTAGAAAGAACCACGGGTACACAAGTGTGGGACAGCCACACAGGGCGGTAGAAGGCAGAGTGAAATATTGATTGGGACTTTGTGATAGCAATGCCAACTGCAGTGAAGTAAGCACATTGCTAACATGGCTGCCAGTCCACTGGCATCGTGCGGAGACCCTACAAGTGAGATGACAGGTTTTACCTAAGCCAAGAGACAGGTGAGGATATGGACAGACACACTGGATGTGGAACCCCAGGTATCTGCAGCTTCTGGGGAGCCAGTGCTTTTGTTTGCTTACCAACACGCTGCCATATCAGTTCCAGTGGGACATACAGGGCAATTAGAGGCACCGGGTAGTTTAAGACCCATGGAGACAACTCTGGGAACTAACCGTATTCTTGAGGCAGAGTAGAGCCTTTAGTAGCTACAGGTCTCTCATTGAACCCAGGGCAAACCTTCTTAATCAGCCCCCACAAAATCAATAAAAACAGATGTATTTTCATTATTTTCATTATCTATTGAATCTAGACAGCATGTGTATAGATGATTTCGTTCTTTTTTTCTTTTTCAATTTTGAGATGGGGTCTTACTGTGTAGCCCTGGCTGTCCTAGGACTCACTATTAGACTAGGCTGAACTATAGACATCAAGCCACTTCTGCCTCCCAAGTGGCAGGGACTAGTGTGTGCACCACAATGCCTGACCTGCCATCTTTGGTTTTAATGATTGTTTCATTATATGTTACCTAAGACCTGGCCTCTAAAGATGTATCAATTCCCTTAAGAGTGGGCAAAAGGGTCTGCAGAGATGACTCAGCAATTAAGAGCATCAACTGTTCTTCCTGAGGACCCAGGCTTAGTTCCCACCACCCACAGGGCAGCTCACGACCATTTGTATCTCCAGTTCCAAGGAATTCAATGCCCTCTTCTGGCCTTTGTTGTCACTGTATACATATGGTGCACAGATATACACACAGGCAAGCTACCTATGCACATAAAATAATTTTTATTTCTTAAAAGGGATGAGCAAAACCTTCCATTTTCCGTTGCCAATTTCTTCTGATACTTTAAATGATTTAAGTATTATTTTTTTTTTTTTAACTAAAACAGCTGACCATTTTATTTTCACGTTTCCCAATGTAAGTGAAAACAGCCCCTTCTGTATCACTTCTTCCTCTCTGTTATGAAGGAAGGTCCTGGCCATGCGTCTAGTAAGCACTCAGGCTCAGCACCAAGATCTCCTGGTCAAACAGCACAATACAAAACGATGAAGAGCGAGCGCTTCTGCTCTTATCTGTCTGGCCGGGTCATGCCGGGCCGTGTGGGCACCATCATCGGGCGGGCGGGGGGTCTCATCATGGGAGGCCCGGGCATCATGGGCATGTGGCCTCCCATGGGCGGTCTCATCCCAGGAGCTGGTCCCACAGGCATCATCCCAGGAGGAGGGGGGCCCATCATTGGCATCATGGGAGGGCCTCCCATGTGGGGTGCAGGCATCATGCCAGGCCGAGGAGGACCCGGGAGACTGGGGGGAGGCGGGATCATGGCCCCTGCAGGCGGAGGAGCAGAGAACGGAGCGGAGCGGGTGGGATCTTTCCTTGTTGAAATGCAGCTGTTGTCTTGTCAATCAGGCTCTGGGCCTGCTCTTCCATCCATTTCTGGTAATAGTCTTTCACATTCTCTTTGTGTTTCCGACCACTGCAGTGTGTCTTCCTCACAGATGGGGAATCGTGGGTAAGATATGTATCACAGTAGTCACAGTAAAACTTAGGCATGATGCTCACAGGCCGTTGGCTACCCCGGTGATTTAAGTATTATTTAAAAATAAATTTTATTGACTATTTTTAATGCCTACAGTATGATAAAATACACACAGGGTAAAACATGTACCCTGAACAGCTAAAATATTTTCTTCACAAAATCACTAATTCAACATGTTTTCCCTCTGACTCTCCTGTGCATGGTTTGCAGGCAGGCTAGGCAGGGGAGACGTGCCCTGCATTTTTATGTCATCAGCTCCTCTCTCCTCCCCAGGTTACTCCTCACTCACCATAATTCTCGTTGCTTTCTGTCTCTCTGTTTGACTGTTCTCTTTTGAGACAGAGTCTCTCTATGTAGCTTGACCTGGAGCTTTCTATTTAGATTAGGCTGAGGTCAGCTCCTTGAGTGCTGGGATTAAAGGTGTGTGCCACTAAATCTGGCTTCTATTTGACTTTGTGGAGAGTCCCTGTAAGTGAGCACACGATGCTTTTTCTGTCTAGCTTGCTTTTTCCCCACTTAGGAGCTAGAGGTCTAGCCATATTGTGGCACATCCCTGTTAAAACTCCAGCTGAATTGTCCGTGGAAATAGAAGAAAAACCTTAAAACTTATACAGATCCACAAAACCTGACTAGCCAAAGCAACACTGGGAATGAAAAACAATGTAGGTGGGACAGCACTTCCTGACTTAAAACTGTGTTAGGAAACTGTAGTAATCAAAATATATAAAACAGTGAACCAGTGTAGTCTGGAAATCAAACTCTGTGCAGTCAACTAACTTTGACAAGGGCCGTATGAGGATACAACGAGGGAAGGATAATACCTTCAAGTGGTCTGAGAAAACTGATATTCTACAGGAAAGCGAAACTGGACCTGAAAACTGGGGTCAGAATATATTGTATGAGAAAAGAACCTATATTCAATAAAAAGGGGAATATTAAGTCACTGCATGAGCATATGCATGTATGTGTAGTTGTACTATATATCTGTATATGTGCACATGTTTATGTATGCATGTTTCCTTTTACTAACTTTATTATGAAAAACTTGCAAATAAAAAAATCATACACCAAAATTAAAAAAAAAAAAAACTGAGTTAAAAGTGTTCTGATGGAAGGCAAACTCCTAGCCTTGAGCCCTTGTGAAATCAAAAACCAAGTCCATACTTCCAAGATTTATCGGTAAAGCAAACATTCTCTTTCAAAAAGGTAGTAAAAATAAAAGCAAGGAAAGACTGAACCAAAGAAGGGTAAAAATTAAAACCCTGTAGCTCCATCTCTGGCACCCAGAGCAAGTGGTATGTTCCCGAGGGTCATGGCTCACATGGCCTCTGCTCAGTGCATGGCCTCTCTGTGGCAGATGTCCCATATTTTGTCCTCTGACTTCCTGGGGTCTGCACTGCGGCCATCAGGAGATGTCTGAAGCTCTAATCATGCCACGCTGTCTGACCACACAGGCTTCTTTTGAAATCTGGGTAAAATCGTGAGTTTTTAAGTCTTGCATTCTGTATGACTTCAAAATCAGTATACCATGTGCCAATGTGTCTGTGATTGGTCACCAGTTGAAGTAGTAAGAGGACCATAGGACCATAGCCTTAGCAGCCTGCAGGTGGCTGAGCATGAGCCAGGTGGGCCGAGGTGGCTTTGTATGAACAGTGCACTCTGGAGCTCTCCCCTTAAACCAGTCTTTGGACTGAATGATAGGTGGGCTCAGGTGAGTGCCCCAGATGCCTGTCAAGACACCTTTCTTACTGCCCCCAAGCAAAGTCCATGGGTTCTTTTCGGCCATTATTCTCTTTCTAGGTAGTGCACTCTGCTGTCCTAAGCCACGGCTTCACATGTGGTAAACTACAAAGTTTCTAAGCTTTTATTCTTTGCTTTATGCTCACAATTCTCACAGTCCTCTTGGTTACTATACCACACAACAGTCCAAATGCTAGACTGCCTTGAAATTCCTTTACCATATTAGCTATTGTCATCACCTTCAAATTCAGCATCCCATAAAGTTTCAGGACATGGACACATGCAGACAAGGTGTTGACCACAATGAGACATGAATGATCTCAAGCCCAACTCCCTGTAGTGTTTTATTTCCATCTGAAACATCGTAAGAATAGGCATAATGGTCCATACCTTGCCAGCATCCAGCTCTTCTGAGCTCCCATCAGAATCACAACTTGCACAGACTTATTGCAGCCTAGAGTTTTCTCTAGTCTGATTCTTTAAGCTTCCCTGGGTTCCAGAAACCACTGCTAAAGGCTTCTAAACCACAGTGTGAGTAATATGCCCACATTCTTGTCCTTTTCTGCATTTGTCATGTTTTCTATCCCTAGCGAGATTTATTTTGGCCGATGTATTATGACAAGGAGGGTCTCTGTGACTCTTGTCAGTTATCCATTCTGGTAGAAGAGTCAAGCACAAGGTGTCCTTGGGAATCCAGAACTTCACATTAACAAAACTCCAAACAACCAGCCAAATGGAAGACCTGCTAAGTCTGATATGGTAGTGCAGGTCTTTCATCTAAATTACTCAGAAGGCTGAGGAAGTTCTGACTGAGACCAGGGATTCAGGGAAGGCCAGTCTTCCAGGGAAAGGAGAGGAGGAGGGGAGAGAGGAGCAGGGAGAGGGACAAGAAAGCTGCCTGAAGCCTGGTGGCTTGAGTTTGTCCTGACAATCCACATGTGGAGGAGAGAGCAGAGAGCCATCTTCTGGCCTTCATAATGCCCACTGTGGTCCCTGTGTATATCCTAACGCAATCGATCAATCAACCAACCAATCAACCAACCAATCAATCAATTTCAAATACATAAGAAAGGAAAGGACAGGAGGAAGGAACAAAGGAAGGAAGAAAGGAGAGAGGAGAGATGGTATATATTATAGATATATACTATAATGCTAGCACTTGGGAGATAGAGGCAGAAAGATGAGTTCAAGGCCATCTTCAACTCCATAACAAGTCTGAGGCCAGCCTAGAAAGATAATAGAAAAAGGAAATGGGAAGAAGAAGAAAAAAACTAAGAAAACTGTGCATGCATTTATGTTTCAATGTGAGAAAACCTGGCACTTTGCTACATTATTTAATAAATATACAAGTACATGTTACTTAAAGTTTTTAGTATTAAATATTTATTGATGATAAGGTAAATGGATTTTAAAACACTTTACGTTTAACTGTGACTGGTATATAAAATGCATTTTTATATATTGAATCTTTTTCTGACTATCTGGCTGAATTAACTTTTTTATATTAATAATGTATCTCTAGCTGGGATACTTTTTATACTAATAATGTCTCTCTAGCATAGTGATGCACTTTTAATCCCAGCATCAGATTGATCTCTGAGTTGGAGGTCAGCCTCATCTACAGAGTGAGGTCCAGGACACAGAAAAACTCTGTCTTAAAACACCAGAAAAAAATGTCTCTAGATATTGAGTTTTCTACATAACTATAGTATGAATAAGTTTAGTTTTGAATTTCTTTTCTAATGATTAGGTGCTTTACTTTTTCTAATTGTAAAACTTTAAATTAGAAACAAACATTTTTACGGAGGAAAGACTGTAGGAATCAGAGGGCATGGGGGACACCAGGAGAACAATCCATTAACTCATCTCAGCAGGCTCACATGGGCTGACAGAGATTGAGGCAGCAAGCACAGGCCTGCCTGGGTCTGCATCAGGTCCTCTGCATATGTGCTATGGCTGTTTGCTTGGTGTTTCTGTGGGACTCCTAACGGTGGAGTGGGTGTGTCTCTGACTCTTTGCCTTCTACTGGGTTGCTCTGTCCAGCTTCACTGTGAGGGTTTTGCCTTGTGTTATTGTATCTTGTTTTGTCATGTTTGGTTGTTGTCTCTTGGAGGCCTGCTCATTTTTTTAAGGGAAATGGAAGAGGAGTAAATCTGGGGAAGACGGGAGTTGGGGTGGAGAGGTGAGAGGACTGGAGGGAGAGAAACTGTGGTCAGCATTTACTGTATGAGAGAAGAATCTATTTTCAATACAAAAGTTAAATTAAAAGCCCTTAAATGATAAAGTAGACTCTAATATACTGATAACCATAGCTAGAAAGTACAATTGTTATGAACATGTAAAACTTGCATCAAGTTACCAAATCATGTTCTGTGTTTTGCTGGTTCTGTATGATGTACTTCTGGAAGAGCGGCTCTCTCAGGCAATGCTGTTTGATACTGATTAGTGGTCAAGCAGGTGTCCTCAGGAGAAACCATGGTGCTTTCCGTGTTGCCAGTTACAGATATAATCGGGGATTCTTTTCATCCTGCTTAAAGCTATACAAAAATATGGAACTGTTGCCTACCTTGTTTGCTGTATTAACTCACTCTGTAGGCCAAGCAGGTCTTGACCTTACTATGATTCTCCTGTCTTAAGCGCTCAAGAAGTGATGGTTAAAGCCTGCACCACAGACCTAGCTCTTTGAAAAATTAAATACTGCCTTTTACATGGCAAGATTTCTTAAAAGACTTTTGAGCTCATTCACATGGTACAGCTTAATATATTCACAGATGTATCATGTAACAATAGTAAATTTTACTGTTGATTACTTTATGAACACTATCAGGTAATATTACAGAGGACAAGGAGAATTTATGAGTAGTTAAACTGAATATAAGCTTTAACTAAGGCCTGCTTGCTGCTATAACTGCTTACAGACAGATGTGACTAAACAATGAAACTAAAGGAAACATTATAAAGATAGTTTATGTCATAAATATAGAATTTACATGGAGATGTTTTCTGACATAACTGTAACTGGACTTTCCAAGTAGAGACCTTCTCAAACTTTTTCAGATGACATCTACACAAATATCTTTCATTTATTACTGATGAAATCAAGTCTTCTTTCTCTGGTATTAAGTTTACTTCTAGATTTGTAAAACATTTACAGTCTTGGGTTTGATACACAGTAATAGAAAATGAATATACTTAAGAAATGAACTTAAGATGAACTTAAATGCGGTATGGAATTTGGCAAGAACATGCTGTTTCCATTACTTTTGTTTTATATACTGGCTGTACCTAATACTTTATACTACTACTGTTGCTTCTGCTTCTGCTTCTGCTTCTGCTTCTGCTTCTGCTTCTGCTTCTGCTGCTGCTGCTGCTGCTGCTGCTGCTGCTGCTTCTGCTTCTGCTTCTGCTTCTGCTACTGCTACTGCTACTGCTACTGCTACTGCTACTGCTACTGCTACTGCTACTGCTACTGCTACTGCTACTGCTACTGCTACTGCTACTAATTTGTGGACAGGGTTTTTCTGTGTATCTCTGGCTCTTCTGGAACTCACTTGGTAGACCAAGTAGGCCTTAAACTAAGAGATCTGTCTGCCTCTGCCTCCTGAGTGCTGGATAATAGGCATGTGCCACCACTGTCTGGGAATTTTTCCATGTTTATGTGTATGGGTGTTTTGTTTGCATGTATGTCTATGTAACATATGTGTATAGTTCCCAGAGAGTCCAGAAGAGTGTCTCAGATCACCTGGAATTTTAGTTATATAAGTTTGTGAGCCATCATGTTGGTACTGGGAATTGAACCTGGGTCCTGAGAAAGAACAGCCAGTGTTCTGAAACAGTGAGCCATCTCTCCAGTCCCATGTATAATATTTAAACTTTTATCACTTAGCTTTGAATGACCTTCTTTTTCAAGTAATTTAATATTAGTGTGAGAATTATATTTGGTCATATTAAAGTAGCAAAGGATAGAGGTTATTTTTCTGGACAATCTCAGATACTTTTTGGGTATCACTATAGGTTTATAACATTTGTTATTTTACTTTGATGCCACGGAGTAAATTTAAAAATTCATACTGAAAGGAACATCTGTAAATCTACTTTTAAGACTAAGGTGGAAGGTTAATCTACACTTGAAAATAAGAAAAACGTTGGCTTGTGGGAAGAAAGTGTTTTGCATTGATCAACATTTAATGTTTTTAGATCAAAATTTATAAACATGAGTACAAATACACGCTTGTTAAAAATCTTCCTAGAGGAAAACCTTAGTATCAAGACCATGGCACTTTAAGAATTCCAACATAAAGAAAGTCATAATTTGTTTCCCAGAAAAATATAGTATTTACAAATTATACTGAAGTGGGATAAGGCATGGTAAAACTCTATAGGGACTTAATAATGAAATTGTAATGACACTGTATTAGGACTAGAGTAATAATTATCTTTGCTTCTGCAGTACATACTCACTCCTGCCTTCTACTGAAATGTACTTGAGATGACTTATACTGACAGGCTGCAGTAGAAGAAAGAAATAGGTGACGAGCAGAGGGCCGGCAGAGAAGCAAGGTAGAATAGGTATGCTTGTGGACAGTTACGATTTTAATTTTTGGTCGCTTAGAATCATATGCTAAAAAGTTAGCAAGCATATTCTTTGGCAAGAAAGTGGATGATAGATTATTTTTGCTAATTTTGTGCATAGCAATATGCTTTAATACTCACAGTAGAAAGCCCAAGGCCTAAACATGGTATGTGCTCAGAAAGATCGACTACAAGTGGAGGAAGGGATACAAAAAGGAGTCCTTGTAGGGAGGAAGATTAATGTTTTCTTAAAAGGAAAATCAGATTTCCTGTGGTGTTGTGTGACTGGACTTTCACTTTCTCTTCTGGTTACACACACACACGACCTTGGAACACTCAGCCCTAAATGCAATGTCTCCATCAGAGCTCAGGAAACCCACAGAGAGGATGGACACCAAGAAAACAAGCCCTTCCAAATCAACATGTGCAAAGCTCATTTGAACTCAAAGACTGCAGCAGCATGTGTAAGGGTCTGCATGGGTCTGCACCAGGACCTCTGCATACATACTGTGGCCTCCAGCCTAGTGTTTCGATGGTGTTTCTGATTGTGTGAACAAGTGGGTCTCTGAGTCTCATGACTTCTCCTTTCAAGCTACCTTGCTTCTCTGCCGGCCCTCTGCTCGTCACCTATTTCTTTCTTTTACTGCAGCCTGTCAGTATAAGTCATCTCAAGTACATTTCAGTAGAAGGCAGGAGTGAGTATGTACTGCACAAGCAAAGATAATTATTACTCTAGTCCTAATACAGTGTCATTACAATTTCATTATTAAGTCACTATAGAGTTTTACCATTTTCAAGCTCTTTTCCTTGTATTGATTTGTCCTAACTTTAATGTGGTAGGTTTTGTTTCATCTTACTGTATTATATTTAAATAATTAATTGAATAAACTAGGTTTTAACAACTGAATTCATACTGTCTCCAAAGGAGTGACAGTGGGTATGTCATCCTCATATTCAGGAGAAGCTGACCAACATATAATGCTCTTCACAGATTTTTGGTTTCAGTTTGATTTTTTTCTTTTTGGGTATTGCTTTGTTTTCTTGGTTTTGGAGAGTTTTGATGTATTTGCTTTTTGCTTGTTTGACTTTGACAAAGAACTTGAAAGTTGGGGGATTAGGGACGGTGAGGGTTGAGAAGGACTTGAGGTATGGGAAGATTACAATTAAATACATTTAAGCTTAAAAATTGTTTAAACAATAAAAATATAATAAAAGGTGGATTCCGTGGGCTATCAATTGTTTTCCTACACTGCATTCTTAGAGTAATCTCAGACCATCACAGTGACAAAGTTTACAATATTACATTTACACAAATCTTATCAAATTACATGGCAAGACAAGAAAGATGAAGCACTATATAGAATTAGTATCTCTTTAATTCCAAACATTACTTCTGGAGGTGCCTGTGATGAGCTGAGATGGCAAATAAAACATTTCCAATTCAAACTGTTTTCACTGTTGACAAAAAAGAACGTGTGTCCTTTACTCTGCTAATCAAGTCACATTTGTGTGTCTCATCATTTCTCATGTCAAAATAAAAAAGGGGTCTCTTAAGAGATTCTTGAAGAGACCTTTTATATATTTAAGTTTGAGGCCCCAGAGCAAGGATCTACACACTTCAAGATGCCTAATACAGTTTCATATGGTGGGAACACATTATAAGTAGATGATTTTACAAGCAATTCTGTTGTGAGTAAAAACTGACTTGAGGGGCTGGTGAGATGGCTCAGTGGTTAAGAGCACTGACTGCTCTTCCAGAGGTCATGAGTTCAAATCCCAGCAACCACATGGTGGCTCACAACCATCTGTAATGATATCTGATACCCTCTTGTGGGGTGTCTGAAGACAGCTACAGTGTACTTACATATAATAAATAAATAAAAATTTAAAAAAAAAAAAAAAAGCTCTAAAAAAAAAAAAACTGACTTGAAAGTGTCTCATTCATAATAAAGTTGTTTTTAATTTTCAATATTTTCCACATTTAAGTTCAACAATGAACTATTCAACTTTTAAAGTAAATTCAAACATGAAAGCTTTCCTCTGATGTGGGCCCGACATTTCTAAATTTCTCTTAAACAAACAAACAAAACCCTCCAAAAACCATTGTCTCCTAGCAGTGTCAGAAGCTGTAGCTCTAAAGTCTCACCAACATGGCTGCCCCAAAGTGAACTGAGCAAGGAGGACACTGATAGACATGTCAAAGTGCAGGGGGGAAGCCCATGAGTCCTCAACCCTACACAAAGAACTACAGGCAACAGTGGGCAGCTGGGAGCAGGAGGCTTTCCCTAGAAAGGAGCACACCCATTGGTTGTCCAGTGCCATATGGCCAGCCATAAAAACATAAATACAGGTAGCATTATATGAACTGAACAGGCTTTATTTAGGAATATACATGAATATATGCATATGTGTAAAAACAATGAATAAAAGAAGAGGCCATGAATTTGGAGGAGAGTGGGGAGAGATATATAGGAAGATTTGGAGAGAGGAAAGGCAACGGAGAAATATAATCTCAAAAATAAAAAAACAAAATAAAAAATCAGATTTAGTTAAGTGCTATAATTCTTGTTTTTTTTTTTTTTGTTTGTTTGTTTTTTTACTGTGTGGCCCCGGCTACCTTGGAATTTACTTTGTAGACCAGGCTGGCCTTGAACTCACAGAGATTCACCTGCCTCTGCCTCCTGAGTACTGGGATTAAAGGTATGTACCACCAACACCCAGCAAGTGCTGTAGGCTAATATTTAAAAGCATTTTGACACACAATATTCTAAGAGAAATTCATAAATCCCATGTTAGACAGGTGTGATGATGCTGTTCTACAGCTCCAGCTGCAAGGAGGGTGATGGAGATCTCCATGAGGCTGAGGCCGATTGGGGCTACATTGTGAGTTCCAGGCCAGCCTAGGCTACATTGTGAGTTCCAGGCCAGCCTAGGCTACATTGTGAGTTCCAAGCCAGCCTAGGCTACATTGTGGTACCATTTTCATTTAAAACCAGAGAATTGACATGTTTCTATGGTTAAGAGCTTACATTCTACAAATATAAGAATTGAACTTCAGATCCTAGTACCCTTGTGACAAAGCAAACATTCCTGGAAAGGCCCGTGGCTCCAGTGCTGAGCTAGGAAGGGGCAGGGGGACTGGCACTTCTGGGTCTGGCTGCTGTGTGAGTCTCTGCCTTAGAGGAGGGACAGGCAGAGAGCATGAAGGAAGACGGCTGGCACCGTCTTTGGTTTCCATACACATGTGCACATTGTATACACACATGTACACTACACACACACACACCCACAGAGAGAGAGAGAGAGAGAGAGAGAGAGAGAGAGAGAGAGAGATTGATTGATTGAAATAAAACCCCCAAACATGGAGCTAGAAGCCAAGATGGCTCAGCAGTCCTATAGTTCTTGCAAAGGACTAGGTTCAGTTCTCAGTGCCCACGTGGTAGTTCCTAACCATG
Organism: Grammomys surdaster; assembly: GCF_004785775.1. Taxonomy (NCBI): domain Eukaryota; kingdom Metazoa; phylum Chordata; class Mammalia; order Rodentia; family Muridae; genus Grammomys; species Grammomys surdaster. Next base: position 2,103,036 of record NW_021621185.1, on the reverse strand, counting down.
TTCTGATCCCAGAGGTTCTGAAGACCTCTTCTGACTTCCGTGGGGACCAGGCATTTATATGGCACACATACACACTTGCAGACAAACACTCATACACACAAAATCTAAAACAACAAAAAACAAAACAAAGTAACACCAACATAAAACTAAGTTTAAAAACAATTAAAAACACTTTTAAACTTAAAAAATTGTAGATTAACTTTAGTTATTATTTAACTAGATTCATTTATTTTCAAAAACATGTCACAGGTATTCCTTCACTCCTTCACTGTGTCTGCATCTTTGTAGGTGTGTGCACACAGGACAAAGTTAGCTGAGAGCAAACTGGAATGCTATCCCCTTTAGAATGTGCCTCCTAACCACAAGGCATTCTCTTCCTTGGACACAGAGCAGCTACCAAGTGCAGGCTTTATACAGATACAGGGTGCCTCAGTCTAAATCCCATAGGAAGAACAACAATATTAATTCATCAGACACCCTCAGAGCTCCCACGGACTAAACCACACAGAAGAGTTTACAGGGGCTGGTCCATAGCTCCTGCTACATATGTAGCAGAGGACTGCCTTATCTGGCATCGAGGGGAGGAGAGGCTCTTGCTCCTGTAGAGGCTTGTTGACCCAGAGAAGGGGATGCTAGAGGGGTGATATGGGAGTGGGTGGGGGAGCACCCACCCTCTTAGAGGCAAAGGGAAGGGGGGATGGGGTGGAATTTTTTTGGGAGGAGACCAGGAAGGGGGATAATATTTGAAATGTAAATAAAATAATAATAATAATAATAATAAAGAACCCTACATGTCACTTTGGCTAGCTGTCCTTAAACCATTTTCCAGAAGAGAATTAAGTTCAGGGTTACATACTGATAATTACTAAGCTTTAGGGGATGGGGAGATGGCTCAGAGGTTAAGAACAGTTGTTACTCTTGAGTTCAGTTCCCAGCACCTAACATGAAGACTCCAGGTCATCCATAACTCCAGTTCTAGGAGATCTGACACTCTCTTTTAGACACCAGGCATGCAAGTAGCACACATACACACATGTAGGCAAAATACTTGTTCATGTAAAATAAACATATCTACAAAATTTAAAATTACTAAGATTTAATCATTACTCTTATCTATTTTTGTCATATTAAACATAACTTGCAGAAGTTAATGTAATTCATTGTCATATCAACACATCCCATCTTATGTATTTCTATTAAGATTTTAATTTATTTAAATTAATTTTTATAAAGATTTTGTTTTATTTGTGTATTTGCTTGAGGCAGGGCCTTATTCTTTAGCTATAGTTAGCTTCAAACTTGTGATCTTCCTGTTACAGTCTTGGGAGCTCTGGGATTACAGGCATAAGTGACTATGCCTGATACAGTTTTTGTGGCTGTTGTTTGTTTTGTTTGAGAGAGAGAGACAGACAGAGACAGAGACAGAGAGAGACACAGAGAGACAGAGACAGAGAGAGAACAGAGGGACACAGAGACAGAGACAGAGAGAGACAGAGACAGAGACAGACTGTGTGTCAGTCTTATGTAGTTCAGAGAAGCCTGCATCACACCATGGAGTTGAGGATGGTCTTGAACTTCTGATTTTCCTGTCTCACCTCCAAGTGCTGGGTTTCTAGGAGTGCTGCCGGATCTGCCTCATGTGGTATTGATTATGAAGCCCTGGATTTGTGCATGCTACTCAAGCACTGGCCAAATGATGTTTTCTTCACATACCCACTATAACTCTTCTTTATGGGAATATTTTTATGAGTACATATTAATTGTACAAAATAACAGTGACATACACACATACATGTTTAATCATTTTTATCCCATCTTTATCTGCTTTGGACCTGTTTTTCCAGCCCCATTTTCTCTTCCCATTATTTTGTATCTCTTAAATGAAAAATTTGTTTTCAATGTAAAATTTCAGAATGTGAATACTAATTAATTCATCAATAAGTTTTCTGTTATTTTTAGTAAATTAACTTAGTAAAAATGTAAGACTATGATTAAAATATGCCTAGCTAAATTTCTCTATCAGTGAGTAACTATATTGAACACTCATTTGTTGACTGTGTCTTGTGTATAAAGAAACTGACAAGTGGTAAACAAGTAAAGCCCTTGCTATCTCAGTGCAAGCCTTCTATTTCAGTGCAAGCCTTGCTATCTCAGTGTAAGCCTTCCTGCTCTTTTGATGGTCCTTGGAAGCTTAACTGTAGTAAATTTAAAACCAGGCAAATTTTGTACTTGCTAGGAGTTTTAGTAAGATGTTTGATACAGGAGATTGAAATCAGTGGCTAAAGTTTCCAAAATATTTGAGACTTATATTTAACTATGATAATTTTCCCATACTCATTAGGAAATGTACAATTAACTACATATACTTATTGCTGAGGGCTTAGAAATAGTGTAACACAGCTGAACTGAGAGGCTTAATGATTAAGGTTTATTTCTGGCTCCTCTACCAATATGCTTGCAATTCTGGGTAAGCTTTTAAACTTTGAGTTGTCTTAATTCTCTCTTCTTAAAGGCAGAGTGAGTCCTGTTTCCACACGAGGACCTCACAGAAGTAAGCTTCTGAACTTACAATATGAATGAAAAAACCACAGGGCAAATGCTATAGAGAGCCATCAAAAATATGCAGTCACTCAGAAAAACAGTGAAAGCACTGAACTGCTATAAGTTCTTAGGCAAGAAAGCACAAAACTCAAGCCAGTAAAAACACATAGGAAGCTACCGCTAATCCTATTGACCACAACAACTTGGCATGTGTCTTTTCAGGCATTTCTCATAAATATATCCTCAATTTTTGTTGAGAAAACACATGTCTTTAATAACTGGAAAAATGAGCTGCATTTCAACACAAATTCGTTAATAAAAGATCCTATCCTGAGAGTTCTTGATTTGATAATCATTTAGCTATCCCATTTGTAGAAAGATAAATGATGAATAAAATATAAAATACAGTTTTTTTATGGCACCAGAGAGCAGGCTCTACACCGGGTTGGCCTTTGCCTCGTGCCTGCTATGGATGGAATCTGGGTGTGAGAAGAGCCGGAAACCAATAAGGAAAAGTCTTCATAGAAAGAGGGCAAGCACAGAAGGAGGAATTTTCAAATACTATTCATTATTTTGGTTGAATTATGAATCATGTTTGCATAAGGAAGACTCTGATGACCTGGAAGGAGTCTACAGTGGGAACCTGAGAGATACAGGGCAGACCATCTTGAGTTTGAATCTCCACAAACCTGCAAGGTTTGAGCAGTAGGGGTGTTGCCCTGAAATTCAGAGTCCTTAGACATAAGACCGTATGCAGGGTCTAACAGTTTCTTCTGATGAAAGGGTGAAACGCAGCACTTGAGACATACCACCAAGCCTGAGCGACTCCAATGTCCGTAGCTTGTAATTTAAACACTCAACATATGATTTTGTAGATTTTGTCCCAGAAAAAAAAATCCTTAATGATCTTTTACTTGTTTATTATAGGCTTCAACTTTGTATTTTTATGTTATTTATTTGTGTATTTTATGCTTTCTTAATTTCTTTCTTCTTTTTTTTTTTTTTTTTTTTTTTTTGGTTTTTCAAGACAGGGTTTCTCTGTATAGCCCGGGCTGTCCTGGAACTCACTCTGTAGACCAGACTAGCCTCAAACTCAGAAATCCGCCTGCCTCTGCCTCCCAAGTGCTGGGATCAAAGGCGTGCACCACCACCGCCTTTTTCAAAATTATTTTATTTAGTTACATTCCTGTCATTGGCTTTCCTCTCGGTCCCCTCTTTACAGTTCCTCATCCCATTTCTCTTCCCCCTCGCCTCTGAGGGTGAGGGTTATCCCCCCTCACCAGGCCTCCCCCTTTCCTGGGGCCTCAAGTCTCTTAAGGATTAAGCACATCTTCTCCCACCGAGGCCTGACTAGGAAGACCTTTGCTATATTTGTGCCAGGGGCCTCAGACTGGCCTGTTATGCTCCTGGTTGGTGGCCCAGTGTCTGAGATATCTCAAGGGTCCAGGTTAGTTGAGACTGCTAGTCTTTCTATGCGGTCACTCTCCTCCTCGGCTTCTTCAATCCTTCCCCTAATTGAACCACAGGGTCCCTGACTTCAGTCCAATGGTTGGCTGTAAGTATCTGAGTCTGTCTCAGTCAGTTGTTGATTGGGCTTCTCAAAGGACAGCCATGCTAGGCTCCTGTCTGTAAGCACACCATCAGTAAGTGTTAGGCCTTGGAGCCTCTCCTTGAAATGGATATCAAGTTGGGTTGGTCATTGGACCACTTTTCCTTCAGTCTCTTCTCCATTTTTGTCTCTGTAGTTCCTTAAGACATGAACAGTTCTGGGTGAGAAATTTTGACTGTGGGTTAGTAACCCCATCCCTCTACTTGAGGTCCTGTGTATCTATTGGAGGGGGACTGTTTGAATTTTCTCTCCCCAGTGTTGGATATTTTGGCTAAAGTTACTCCCATTGAGTTCTTAGAGTCTCTCACCTTCCAGGTCTCTGGTACTTTCTAGAGAGTCCCACTACCCCCTGATTATTATCTCTATTCATTCTCTTAGTCCTTTGAGCATCTCTCCTGCCCTCCAATACCTGACTCTTTTTCCCTTTTCCCCTTCCCCTCCCACCCTGGTCCCCCTCCCTCCATCTGCGTCCTGTGATTATTTCCTTCCCCGTTGTTCTAATTGGAACTGAAACATCCTCACTTGGGCCCTTATACTTGTTACACTTCTTATAGTCTGTGGGTTGTATACCAGGTATTCTATATTTTTTGGCTAATATCCACTTATCAGTGAGTACATAACAGGCATGTCCTTTTGGGTCTGATTATCTCACTCAGGATGATATTTTCTAGTTCCATCCATTTGCCTACAAAACTCATGATGTCCTTGTATAGCTGGATAGTGTTCCTTTGTGTAAATGAACTCAGGTTCTAAGATCAACAATCAATAAACAGGACCTCATGAAGCCGAAAAGCTTCTGTAAGACCAAAGACACCATCAGTAGGACAAATCAGCAACCTACAGATTAGAAAAAAACATCTTCACTAACCCTACATTTGACAGGGGCCTAATAACTGAAATAAAGAGCTCAAGAAGTTAACCTACCAAAAACCCAAGTAACTCAATTAAAAATAGGGTACAGCCCTAAAAGAGAATTCACAACAGAAGAATTCTGAATAGACGAGAAACACTTAAAGAAATGTTCAAAGTCCTTAGTCATCAGGGAAATGAAAATCAAAACAACCCTGAGATTCCACCTCACACCAATCAGAATGGCTAAGATCAAAAGATCAAGTGACAGCAGATGCTGGTGAGAATGTGGAGAAAAAGGAACACTTCTCCATTGCTGGTGGGATTGCAAACTGGTACAACCACTCTGGAAATTAATCTGGTGGTTCTTCAGAAAATTAGAAATAGATCTAAGTGAAGACTCAGTTATACCACTCTTGGGCATACACCCAAAAGATGTCCCACCATACCATAAGGACACACGCTCCACCATGTTCATAGCAGCCTTATTTGTAATAGCCATAAGCTTGAAACAACCCAGAAGTCCCTCAACAGAAGAATGGATACACAAATGTGGTTCATTTACACAGTGGAATACTATTCAGCTTTCTTACTGTTTGTCTGTTGTATTTTATTTTACTGGTTTTTTATTTGCCTGTTTGCTCTCTGAAGAGAAAGAGAAAGAACGTGTGGAGTTGGATGGCCGTGTAGATGAGGAACATCAGGGAGGAGAAGGGGAAGGGGAAACCCATGATCAGAATATATTATATGAATTTTCAATTAAAAATAAATAAATATCCACCATAACAAATATTCAAGAGAGGATAGTATAATTCAATGACCGAATAAGTCATTATTCACAATCCAACACAATAAAATATGTTAGTAGCAAATCAGAAAAAACTGACAAAGGCCAAAGCACCCTTAAAAACTGATCAATAGGATCTCCAAAGCTGAATACCAAGCCAAGCATGGTGCATGGTGGCAAGTTACACTTGAAACCTTTCACTCAGAAAGCTGCGTTGGGAGGCAGGTAGGTAGGTATGGTAGCACACACACCTTGGGCTGCGTTGGGAGGCAGGTAGGTATGGTAGCACACACACCTTGGACTGCGTTGGGAGGCAGGTAGGTAGGTATGGTAGCACACACACCTTGGGCTGCGTTGGGAGGCAGGTAGGTATGGTAGCACACACACCTTGGATGAATCATGAAAACATTCGATTAGGTGATCAAAGCCAAACACAGAATATAGGCTGTATATGCTACTTCTATGGAATTAAACATGGAAAAAACTACAGTGATAGAATTTAGAATAAAGCCTGCAGAGTATGATGGGGATTGTGGCAGGGAAGGACTCACCAGAAGGAAAGGAAAAACAAATCTGGGTGGCTGGCAGGTCACAGCTTACCACTGTCTAATTTTAGCTTGCTGCTAGGGTCTGTGAGGAAAAGAACATGGTGGGTAATTATCCTTGGAGATTATGAAAAGGACAGGAATGCTGTGAACCACACCAAGGACTGATCCCTTCCAAGAAACATTATAAAGAGATAGACCATCAAATATTATAAAATATACCAATCCCAATAAACAAACAATTTTCAACAGAGAAATGAAAGACATAATGTAAAACAAACACCAAAACATACTACAGCAGGAAAGACAGGATCTGAAAGAGAGCTGTAGAGTCTGGCCTTGAACTTCCTGGACTCTAGAACTATGGGAAACACGTTTTTCTTCATTATAAACTACTTGGCACAAAAGACACTAAGACATAGGTATATTCACTTTTTTAAGCCCAACAAGTTGAAAATTGAAAATCTTATGTAAAACCTATACCTAAATTATAAAAATAATCTAAATAAAAATAAAAATTATACAAAAATACCAAGGTATCATACCTCAGATACATATAGATTAATGGTCAGTTCACATTAGTGAATAGGCTTGTTTTATTGATTTTCCTATTTTTTAAAATTCTTTTGAGAATTTCTTTTTTTTTTTTTTTCGAGACAGGGTTTCTCTGTGTAGTTCTGGCTGTCGTGGAACTCACTTTGTAGACCAGGCTGGCCTCGAACTCAGAAATCCACCTGTCTCTGCCTCCCAAGAGCTGGGATCAAAGGCATGCGCCACCACCACCCAGCTGAGAATTTCAAACAATGTATTTTCATCAGATATATTCATTTTCATCCTCCCAGCTCCCCCTAGAACCACCCTCCCTTTCCTATTCACCCAACTCTGTGTTCCCCACCCCCTTTTAAAACCTACTGAGTCTAGTTTGTGCGGGACTACACTAGTAAAGAAAATTGACTCTTCCTCTCCCATGAGCTATCAGTTGTCAATAGCTCCTCAGTTAGGGCTGAGACTTCATGCCCACTTCCCCTCTCTCTGCTGGGAATTTTGTCTGATTAGAACTTGTGTATGAGCTAACCATTGAACTGTTCATGGGGTTCCCAATGGAGAAGTGAGAGAGAAGACTGAAGAAGCTGAAAGGGTTTGCGGCCCCATGGGGAAAGCAACAATACCAACCAACCAGAGCTCCCAGGGTCTAAACCACCAGCCTGGGACCCATAGCCCCAGCTGTATACGTAGGGGAGGATGACACTGTCAGGCATAGGTGGTTGGGGAAGTCCTTGGTCCAGTGAAGGCTGGATGCCCTAGTGTGGGGGAAATCATGGGTGGGGAGGTGGGAGTGGGAGGGTGAGTGGGGGCATATCCTCATAGAAGCAGGAGGAGGGGGGATGGGATAGGGAGTTCTTGGGTGGGGAATGGGGTAAGGAGATAACATCTGAAATGTAAATAAAATATCCAATAAAAAATAAAGAAAAAAAAAGACCTTGTGTATGCTGTTATAATCCCTGTGATGCTATACCTCCACTCCAATAAGATGCAGGCAAGGTCATTGCCTGTTCAGGAGTTCAGTCCTCTTGAAAGTACTAGAAATCAAACCAACCCGTGAAGACCAGGTTTTTCTTCTTATTTTTTGGCTCTAATTGATTTAAAGTCTTACAAAAGAATAGACTTATCAACTAATCTATACAAATCTGAAATCAATTTTAATGAGATTTCAAAGTCACTATATTTGTCTATAGAATGGTGATGTTTTAATCAAGTATACTTGGTAACTCTTCAAGAAAAGAACTTGCCAGATCCATATGATATGATGTCCAACATTTGCAGATAACACAGTTGTAGTATTCATGTTGCTGTTAGTGCTAAGGGTAACGCTTGAGCACTGAAAGATTGGCAAAACTTCCATCATGTTGAAAATTATAGTCCCAAAAGGACAGTCAGGTAAAAATTCATCAACCGTCTTTATTATGTAGATTACTAATATGAGTCATTACATCCCAAAGCAGCAGAACTAATGGGCATGTAGAATAATCTGAACTCTGTGACATTTTAGTGAGCTATCTGACCATGAGGTAAGAGCATAACCTGGCAAGTATGTACTGTTTTCTCAGAGTAAATAGAGACATTGTAGTATTTTTTTAATTTGAGCAAAAACTACTTGACAGTCAAAACTAGTCAGATACTGCGAGCCTCTGCTGTCCGTGTGAAGAGAATGACAGACTGCAGAGCGCTCAGCCCTAAATGGAGCATACTTATATTTATTTGTATATATTTATCACGTTCCCTGCAAAGCTTAGGGATCTTCATGGAATAGGGGGTGAAAGATTATAAGAGCCAGAGGTGGAGAATGACTTTGAGGAAACAACATATTTCAGACATAGCAAGGCAGTTGCACACATGAACTCACTGCTATTGTGAGAGTGTACACACAAGACTTGTGCACCCTGCGGCCACACAAAATCAAAGCATAGAGGAGGGAAGATGGACCTGAAATCTTACCATTTGATGAAGAGCTATTGGAATTTGAGAGCTGTTGGTAGAGGGAGAGTTAGTTTTTAATTAAGGATGTGGTCCCTGATAGGTTGACTCAGGTCTCTGCCCTGGCCCCCAAGACTAGCTGGGCAACACAAACTGAACTTGATGGGGGAAAAGGACTCTCAAGATGGGGAGGCGAGGTTGGTTATGGGAAGAACTGTGGGGAGAATTGTGAGTATGGCCAAAATGTAGTGTATGAGATTCTCAAAGAATTAATAAGAATATGGTTAGAACTGGGTGGTACTGAACTATCCTCACAAAAAGTTGTAGGTAACAGTGTGGAGGACTGTGCTATGGGAAGACTAAATCAACTAATCTTCAAAATTTTCTTGGGTGAAAAGAAAACAGGAAGAAACAGTTTTTACAATTATCGGCCTACTCTAAGAAGAAATGTCTACATTAGTTTAGGACTATTGATCTTTACTAATTTATTTATTCAACAAACAGTGCTTTAAAATTGGATACTCACAGGTATAAGAATAATGCTAGACCCTTATCTTTACCATGCACAGAAATAAAATCTAAATAGATTGAAGATCTCAATAGAAGATCTAAAACCCTCAACCTTCTAGAGAAAAAACAAGAGCTATAAAGACATAGGAGTAGGCACAGGTCTTTTTAATAGGATCTTATTTGTTCCAGAAATAAGGGCAGAAATTGACAAGTGGGACCTCATGAAATGAAAAAGCTTCATACAGCAAAGAAACCTGAAAGCTGCGTGAAGCCGTGGCCCACAGAATGGAAGAAACTCTTTGCCAGCTGTGTTACTGATAGATGGCTAGTGTCGAGAATATACAAAGAACTAAAACAAGAACTGAACACCAAGAAAATAAACAGCCAATTACAAAACAGGCTACAGAAGTAAACAGATTTCTCAAAAGAAAAAAAACTGTTTAACATCCTTATTATGATCAGGGAAATGCAAATTATAAACTATGTTGATATTCACCTTAACACAGCCAAAATGGCTATTATCAAAACAAACACACGAATGAACGAACGAACAAACAAAACGAAACACCAACAACAAAGCTAACAACAAACAATTAAAGGGCTTGCTGATGTCTAGTTATTTGAGCTCTTTATACATACAAAATATAACATATATAAAACTCAAGAAACTAGACATTAACAAACCAAATAATCTAATTAAAAAATGGAGTAAAGAGCTAAACAGAGAATTCTCTTCAGAGGAATTTCTAATGGCCAAGAAGCACTTAAATAAATGTTCAGTATCCTTAGCCATCAGAGAAACCAACTCTGAGGTCCCATCATCTATCTATCAGAATTGCTAAGATCAAAAATTCAAGTGACAGCTAATACTGGTGAGGATGTAGAGCAAGGGGGACACTTTTCCATTGCTGGTGGGAATGCAAACTTGTACAGTCACTTTGGAAATCAATTTGGTGGTTTCCTAGAAAATTGAGAATATATCTACCTAAAGACCCAGCTATACTACTCCTGGGCATATACACGTAGGGTGCTCCACCACACCAGAGGGACATGTATGCCACTATGTTCATAGCTGCTTTATTTGTAATAGCGAGAAACCGGAAACAACTCAAATGTCCCTCAACTGAAGAATGGATACAGAAAATATGGCTCATTTACACAGTGGAATACTATTCAACTATCAAAAACAAGGAAATCATGAATTTTGAGGCAGATAGATAGAATTAGAAAATATCTTCCCGAGTGAGGTAACCCAGACCCAAAGAGACAAACATGGTATGAACTCACTAATAAGTTGATATTATCTGTAAAGTAAAGGCTAACCACCTCTAGTCCACAGAACCAAGAGACAACCAAGGAATGCACTCTCTAATAAATTGATGTTATCTGTAAAGTAAAGGATAACCAGCTCTAGTCCACAGAACCAAGGAAGCTAAGTAACAAGGAGGCTCAAGGGGGAGGGATCTGTAAATCTCACTGAGAATGGAACTAGAACAGACACAGTGGGTGAATGAGGGGAGTGAGGGGACTTGGTGGGGGTAGGGTGTGGGGATGGGAACAGGAGGCATCAGGTGGGGTAAGGAGGAAGGGAGAGTATCAGGAGAGACAAATGAAATGGGGTGGCATCTCTGGGATGATCTAGAAACCTAGGGCGATGGAAACTCCCAGGAATCTATAAGGGTGACCCTAGCTAAGACTCCTAGCAATGGGGGACATGGAGCCTGAACAAGTTATCTCCTGTAACCAGGCAAGATTTACAATGGAGCGATTGGGACACTAACCCAGCCATAAAACCTTCAACCTACAATTTGTCCTGTCTCCAAGATGATAGGGAAAGGAGCCTAGCATAACCATCATCAGAGAGGGTTTACCCAGAAACTGATGGAAACAGATGCAGAGACTCACAGTCTAACATTTGGGTGGGCTCCTGGAATGCTTTGGAAGAGGGGAGAAATGATTGTAGGAGCCAGAGGGGTAAAGGGCACCACAAGCTCCCCCTAATCCCCTGAATCAGCTACCCAGGGCCCATAGGGGATCACAAAGTAGGAACTGCCAACCAGGGAACATGCATGGGATTGACCTAGGCCCCCTGCACATATCTAACAAGTGTGCACAGCTTGGTCTTCATGTGGGACTGCCTGTCTTTTGGACCCTTTCCTCCTACTAGGCTCAGGCTGCCTGATCAACCTTAGGAGGAGTATATGCGCCTAGTCTTCCTGAAATTTGATATCCCAAGGCTGGTTGATATCCATGGAAGGGGTCCCCTTTTCTGAAGAGAGAGAGAAGGGATAAGTGCATGATGAGGGGTGAGGAGAGGAGAGGGGTGAGGGTAAGCTTTAGTCAGGATGTGAAGTAAGTAAATAAGTAAAAGAAAAACAACGAACAAAACCACTTGCTGTTGTTAAACTGTTAAAAATTAAAATAACAATAGTATGTCTTAGAACAACAATAACAAAACCAAAGGGCAGCAAATATTGACAAGGATATGGGGAAAGAGGAGCCCATATACACTGTTAGTGAAAATGTAAACTGGTTCAGTCACTAGGGGAATTAGTGTGGACATGCCTCAAAAAAGAACTGCCTTATTACATGGCTAGCTACTTCTGGGTATACAGCCAAAAGACTCTCTAGCTGGCTGCAGAAGACACACCCACATTCCTGTTCTTTGAATCTCTATTCACAACAGCCGGAAGCAGAGCTTGCTTAGATGTTTCTCAGCTGATGAAAGCATAATGAAAAGGAGGCATTTACATACAATAGGTTTTATTTAGTTTTAAGGAAATGTGGAATTACGACATTTACAGGTAATAGATAGAACAGGACAAGAACTAAGCTGAGAGTGAGATAACTTAGGTGCCACTGGACAGAGGCTGCACAGTCCCTTGTACATGTGGGTCCTGGCTATGAGGTCTTCATGTGTTGAATCAGGGGTACCAATAGTACCAGGAAGACAGAAAGGACCACTGGGGTTGGGACAGAGAAATAATTTAGTTGGAAATGTCTTCCTTACTTTTAAGTACACTTTAATGTTGTCAAAGAGTGACAGAATTGTGTTAAAGTTCTAGGGACTGACCCTGTGTATATTAAGCACAGCTCGACTCCTGACATGTACTTCAGGCTGAGTGCCCTTTCTACTTTAAAACCACGGTAATGGGGCATTATATTAAAGACACAAATTTCCCTGTTGATGACATTATTTTCTTTTTTTTTTTTCCTGGTTTAATAAGGAATTGTTTATTTTTGAGGAAAAGATCCCAAACATCAGGCTGTTCACAAAAATAACCCATGGTATAACTTTAGAAAACAAATATTAAGACTATTGCACTATTTTCCTGTAAGATGCATTTGACATGCCAAATCCCATTCACAAAAATACACGGTTACACTCGTGTTGTAACAATCCCACTCATGTGAGGGAAAACACACACCTCTAATGCAAAGCTGCTCTCGGGGTTGCAAGGAAATGAGATGCCTCTGCAGTTAGGGAAGCAACTACTGAAATCATGAATGGGAAGAACTGTACTCCCTGCATAACAAGAGATTATTTTGGAGACAATTGATAAAAACCATACAACTTTTTATTGTTAACTCAAAGAGGTATCAAAATTAAAGCAAAATTAAAGCAAATACAGGGTAAGACTTAACAAAACTACTACGGAGCATCAGAGGAAGTGAAATGGAACTAGGCGCAGGGAAATTATGAATTAATGAACACAGGAAGGAGAAGGAGGGAGAGCAGTGAGAATGTGCAGAAGATTCTAGGGGAGAGGATCTGGTGTTACTTTGCTCTCTCAAAGCGCCTAGGGAAATGAATAACGGGAGAAGATGTCTAAGCTCCACTACGTACTTAAGAGTCATCCTCCCCATTGGCACTGTCTCTGTCATCTTCTTCCTCCTTAGGCTCTTTTTCATCATCCTTCAACTCCAGCTGGCCATTCCCCCATCTTCATTATCATCATCATCCAGCAGGTCACCCTCCTCAGCAGAGTCATCTGCACCTGCCTCAGACTCCAGCTTCACATCAGTCTCATCTTTCTTCACAGAGGCACTGCTCTGCTCTTCTTCGGACTTTTCATTCTTCATCTCTACTGCTTGTTTGCTTTTTCTTTTCAATTTTTTCCAGGCTTTCCAGCAGAGAATCCACTTTTTGTTTTATTTGAGTCAGCTCCTTTTTAATGGCCTGAAGGTGATGACCTTTCAACTTTCCAGACTTGGAAGAAGATCCCTGTTGTCCGCTCTTCGAATTGAATCCACTTTTGGCCCTTCGTAAGGTCTTCCCTGACACACGCTGGCGTTTGGAAGGCACCAGAGCACAAGCAATAGGAAGAGGAGGAGGAACACGTGCTGGGTAACTGTACATCCTGTCATAATAATCCTGTTGAAAGTCATAGTCCAAGTCAAATGAAGAACTGAGTAGAGGGGACGGAGAAGGTTGTTCTGGTACTGACCCGTACATCTCTGCTGCAGATCGTTTCACACCGGCTTTTCCTCGGTTCACTTTTGGCTCTGCAGCCAGGTTAATATCTAAAACCTGGCCGGCGATCATTCTGCCATCCTCTCCAGCTACAGCAGCTCGGGCATTTCTTTCATTAACATACTGGACAAAGACAAAGCCCTTATGCACAGAGCAACCCACAATTTTGCCATACTTTGAAAATATGGCTTCCACATCAGACTTCTTGACCACCAGAGTATTGAGATTCCCAATGAAAACATGGGAGTTCATGGACCGTGGATCTGTCTTGTTGGTAACACTGCTAGCCATCTCTTTTGATGATGAGGTTTTTCACGAAGCAGAAAATGTAGCTGAATATCAAAAAAATCTCACAAGAGTTAGGAGAGAGAGAAGAGACTGCCTCTCCTACTGCAGGTCTACGCTGAAACACCGGAGCTGCAACAGCAAGGAGCCACACGACCGTTCGCTCTCCATCTTCTCACCGATGGCACTATTTTCTTTCTTTTGAAAGTCCCTATTTTCCAATACTAATGGCATACTAGTAAATTTTAAAATGTAGTTTTTATATTGTAAGAATTAAATAGGTTTGTATTTCTCTAAGCTATAATCTCTCAAGATCCTTCCTACACTCTGCTGAAATTACTGTTTGTTACGAGTGTCTAGAGTTATAGTGTCTTGCCTGTTCCTATCAACTATAACACAATATTTATTTTTAATGCTTGTTTATAAAACATTTGAGTATGGTTAGCATACAAACTCTATTTTTCCTTTATCAAATCTTTAACACCTGTGTAACCTTTATGAATACAACTCCTTTGTTTAGAAACATTGTTTACAAAAACCACTCATTATGTTTCTGACTGAATCTGGGAGTCTTTTTTTTTTTTTTTTCTTACTTTGGTAGCTGTCTGTTGCTAAAGGATGCTACTGATGACTCCTCCATGGACAGTCACAGCTTCAGATCCTCAATCCTATCACAGTCTAATGGCTGCTGTTTCTATGTGGCCCCTCTGGAAGACACATTGGCAGCTACAGCAGTGGAACGTGCACAGGACTTACACACATAGCCCCTGGGTAAAACATCAATTTTTAACATTTTTTAGCTTTATAATTCTCTGAAAATCACATTGTTCAGACTCTATTTCTTCACTTATAAAGTGGAAACAATAATATCCATTTTATGTCATTTTTGTGGAATGTAAAAAATTATATATGAAAAAGGGTTTTATACATTCTAGAGCACCATCCAAATGGAAATATAAATTTCAATATCAGATATATGAGCAATTTGTGTTCTTTATCCTCAAGTCTAGATGCATTATTAAGTTGTTTCTTTTGTTAAAATTGTCATTTGCATTGACCATACACATTTAGTCCAATTTATGGGAGCATTTATAGTGACACACACACACATTACCTTGTACCAACTTCCAGGAAGTTTTAATTACAGTAGTTCAGCAACAGAATTTTATGCTCTGCCTAGGCATTTACCTCCCTCACTGCCTGACAATGAGCCCTTTGACTCTGTAACCTTAAAGCTTTCTCTCTTTCACATGCTGTGGATATTTGTGATGTTCTTCTGCACAGCATCTGATTCACTCACAATGCCTAAAATACCATAGGCTATAAGTGGTATTGGCAAACAGATGAGAAAGTTCACCTTTGAAATTAATCAGTAATTCACAAGGGAAGGGGCAAGGAATTTAGGTGACTTAGTGTGTTTCTTTTATTTTCCTAGATACAATATCTTAGTCAGTACTATCATTGCTCTACAGCACGAGTAGAAGCACACAGCTTTAACATGGACAGAGACGCGTAGAGAGTCCACATCCATGTCCTTAGCCAAAGGACAGCCACATCTCCAACCCTAAGCTTTCTGGTCCTAGTTACGCATGGTTTCATTACTTTCCCAAGTGTTTGTCAACACACTTCCTACTATGTGATGTCCTTTGTTTGCTGGGGAGTTTATGTCCATTTTTGCCTCATGCTGATCATTCATTTCTTCTTTCTAGAATGTCTACTCCTTAAGGCAGAGAGTTTGCCATGGCTTCTGCTGTGTCTTTCCTACGAGTATTTGCACACAGTAGGCATGTAACATGCATCTGTTGACTGGTTGGTAAACTATGAAGTAGCGGGAGCTCAAGGAACATTGGACCTCATGGAAAACTGGGAACAGAAATATTCTGAGATAAGGGCTTCAAGTGCTTTATATTCTAAGCATAAATACATGCTTTAAAAACGTAGATGTCAGGCTCCAAATACTAAAAGTGATGAGAGAAGGCATGTTCTGGCTCTAACCCATTGAGAAGCCGCTTATCCTCATCCACGTCATCATTGCGATAAGATGATCACACAAACATGACTGGGAAAAGCCTTTGGATACACCGACAACATAACTTAAAGAATACATTTGGTTAAAACCGGATTTAATGCTACTTTCTGTTTTAATGGGGTTCTCAGTAAAAAGAACTATTTCTATCACAGAGAAATAATTTTATAGATTTATGTACTATTCAAATTTATCTATTTTCGTTTTCTACTTAAGAGCAATGAAAAGAAGAAGCAGGGCACTGCTTTATTGTTTGATTTTTAATATCTCATCACATTTAATCCATTTAAAAAAGAAACAGAGAACACCCCACATCTTTCTTTTGTTCCTCTAAACAAAGGACAGACATTTTATGCACAACAAAACCAGGCAGTTTTGAGACTTGGGCACGATGTAGCTTCACCCTGCATGGTCTTTCACATGGTAAGAACCTACTTCCTGAGCCCCCTAGGAGTTAATAACACCTCATCAAGATATATGCTTGTTGGATAAAGCTTCTCCAAGGCCATCCATGTCTCTTTAATTTCTCATGCGGCCCTTGCTGCTCACCAGGGTTAGGTGCCTCACATACACTGTGTTTCAGTACATGTGAACTGCAGCCAGGGAAGATGAGCCTCGGTAAAAAGTGTGTTCCATATGCCTGAGAGAGCACGAGAGCTGTGTACAGGGATAAGTTAACACTTTACTATCTGCAGATCTCAGATAAGGGGACTAGAATACCAGTACCACTGAGTGTGCAGTCTCTGCAAGCACAACCAAGAGTCAGTCTGCAGACTTCTTGATGTTTTATAGCTGTCAATTCTGTGAGGGGCAGTACAATAACTGAGAAAACTGAGATACAGTTCACTTTAAAAGAACAACCTAACAGCCTATTGGGCAGACATTCACAAAGAAGATGAGCAGAAAGTTCCATTAGAACACTTGACTTTATGCAAGATAAATCACAATTGATTTTTCCTTGACATGCAAGTTGTACAACTTGCCAGCAAAGAGAAAATATAGAGATGTTAAAAGAAATCTGTATCTGTAGTTTAAATACAATGTTGTTTGGAAGAGTAGAACCCACATGACAACCTTAAAAGTCCATTTTTTGGGGGGTCCTAATTCCTACTAAAAACATTAGTAACTAAATTTACTTTCATGGGCACTGTTTAAAGGTAATACTTCCTATTTTCATACACTTTAATGAAATAAGTGGCTATTGTTTACACTGGACAGGACTTTTGTAAAGTGAAGAGTAAATGGCCTTTCTTAGGATGTTAAGTTGGGCTTCTATTATTTCTAATGCAACAGTAACTATCCTCTCAGTTTTTCTAAGATCTTGGTTACTTAGAGCTCAAGAGATGCTTACTTAAGGTCTCACTGGAGGTCTTATTCTTATGTAGTCATTTCCTACCAGAAACATTGTAGCAGAGACTTTGAAGAGCTGAGATTAAGGTACATACATACTTTTTAGGTTCTTCCATTATATAGTGACTTATGATAAGCATCAGTGTAATCTGTCTCTGAATCCTAAAATTTGGTCATAATCCAATGTTATACTGTATGCTTTTATTGATCATTGATATAAAACACTAACTATGTAAGGAAGGATGACTATTTTAGGGTGCTTTGTGAAAGACATCTCTCACTGTGTTAGTTTCTATTTCTTGGATAATAAATAATCCATGTAATTTTGCTTTCCTTTTTCCTTCTAGAAGCATTTACTCTAGAGAGCTGAGGCTAAGAAGTTAACAAAAAAGACAAGATCACTGACTTCAAGGCGTTTGTAGTCTTAGAAGGAATGAGGCAAAGAGCTGAATAAATAACAATATTCATGAGAAAGCAGCATGTGATGACTTTTTTGGAATTTAGCATACACAGTATAGCTTTCCAGATGAGCATGCACACACAGTATAGCTTTCCAGATGAGCGTGTACACACAGTATAGCTTTCCAGATGAGCGTGTACACACAGTATAGCTTTCCAGATGAGCGTGCACACACAGTATAGCTTTCCAGATGAGCGTGCATGCTTTTGCTTTTTAAGCAAAGCCAAGCTCCCAGCCATCATATCCTTTCTCTTTTTGTTCTTGACTATAAGAAAACTCAGAGATAAATTTTATGATGTAATATGATGGTTTTCTTATATGCTGATGGCCAATTACTTTTATCTTGAACTAGTTTCTAATTTAATAGAAAAGAAAGCCATAGAAAGAGGACTCTAGGTACAGTCACCCTGCTACAATATCTGTTTTTCTTTTTTTGAAGATTTATTTTATTTATATGAGACTGTCACTGTCTTCAGACACACTAGAAGAGGGTATCATTTCAGATGGTTGTGAGCCACCATGTGGTTGCTGAGAATTGAACTCAGGACCTCTGGAAGAGCAGTCAGTGCTCTTAACTGCTGTGAAATCTTTCCAGGCTCACAATGTCTTCTTAAGTTGCATTTATAGTTGCATTTTAAAACTTGAATTGTTTTACAAACTCGCTTTTGTATAAAGCTACACAAAATTTTGTATAAAACTAAGTTTCTACTTTGAGTTATCTTTAAAGCCTGTCATGGTCTCTACAAATGAGATTTTCTGTTACTTTCAGCCCCACAATAAAAACTGATTAACATTTCATAGAAATACCACAGAACATGCTATGTTAAAAATGTTAAAATAAAAAACCTATCGTCTTTCAAATTCCACAGTACTTTAATGGTACCTCTAATAGTGCCTAACACTTGGAAAGATTCCACTGTTTGGCTCCTACAAAGTGGTTTTTTGACAGCAAATGTGTAGGAACCAGTATCTATCCTGAAACTTGAATCTGAGCCATTTAGACATGATGATGTTGCCCAAATGTGAAGTGGTTTCCATTGGCAGTACCATAATATCTTCTCACTGAAGCATGGAGCTGAGTTTGTGGGATGTTAGCTACCAAAGAAGCAGACATTATCTAAGTCTTGATCAGATGGAAAAAAACTGAAAAAGACTTGCTGGCATTCATTCATTAGAAAATGAAAAAAACTAAGATGCCAAATAAAGTTAACAGCTCAAGGAGAAGCTGGAACTTATATTCTGAAGGCTTCTTCATCACTACCCTGTTTATACATGCCAATAAATGTGTATTGAGTTCCTGAGCTCTCTCCATGTGCAAAATACAATGACAGGGGCTTGCCAGTTAGTTATAATGGTCCCAAAATTCTGAGCATGGAGTATAGTTCTTTTCTCAAGCCTCCCCCAACCCTCCCCTAACTTTTGTTTCCTTATACTAAAAACTTCTTACTCTTCCTTCCAAAGCACTTCAAGTTCCTTTTTACCTGCTTGTAATTCCACATATATTTCATTGGGTCTTGAGGATAGGAGATTTTTAATAAATCTGTTTGAACTGAAGGACAAGAACACAAGGGTCTTATGTTTAATTGGTAGACAGGAATGAGGTCATGCCCTGCTGTCAGACATCTTTATTTTAAACCCTGTACTTAGGAGTGTCCCTGTTCATTTATTAGTAGAACCTATTAGGCTGGCAGGAACAAGATATAAAGGAGACAATATTTGGGTTTCAATTCTTCTTTAGGCAGAAGAGGGAAAACAAATTATTTTTCATATAGAGAAAGCTATGAAGAGCCATTTTCTAGAGAGCTATGTAGGATGACCAGCAGACAGGGAGACCAGATAGGGGATGGTGAAACCAGTGAGAGTAAGACAGTGGCCCTGAGAATAAAGAAGACATTGCAAACCAAAGGGAGAGGAAGAAGGTGCAGAACAGATGACAGGTTGGAGAGAGGGGCTAGTCTGAAGGTCTGTGTAGACAGATCCTTATAATATCACTAACAGCAATAGTCACAGTTTAATAAAAATCAAAATAATGACTATAAGAAATGACTTAATACATGACAGGACACTGCTAATAAACCCAGCATTAGGCCAGAAAGGACAGAAGGATGAACAGGGCGAATGCTGCTCCTTTTGTCACAGGCTTAAGAGGTTATGAGAAAACAGAGCAGCTATAATAATATGGGGGAGGGTTTGATAGGAAGACAGAGACATAGACGTTTATGATGGAGCCCTAGAGTACAACGGAACATATGTTGGGAGCACACACAGAGTAGAGTTTGGGACTTCTTTGAGGAAATAACATTTAAATAATGGTCTTGTTAGTAGTTGGGAGCCCCGAACCAGGGATAGCATGTTGAGCGAGTGTCAATCACAATGTGTTCTCACCATCTGCTCCTTCTTGAAAGCCTACTCTGCTGCCAGACATATTTCAGGACAATAAGGGGTCATCCTCACTCATGGCTGATTAAATCTGGAAAGGGACTGAGCCAATACAGCCAATCCACTGGCCTGTCACATATGGTCTTATGAAAATAAATTAGTTTTCAAGAGTTTGAGTGGAAGAAACCAAGAAATTCTTGTGGCATTGAAGCTGAATTATCATGAGTGAAGTTAGAACTGGAGACACAAAGAGATCATGCATTTGCCAAAAGTTGCTACTAGAAAGAGAATGAAGAGAGAGAAGGTACCAGCCAGGATGAGTGAAAGAGAAGCAGAAACCTTTCAAGAAAGATGCTATGTATGCAGTGAACAAGAAGAGCTTTGTTACCTTTTTGTAGAACAATATTAATTTTCTATGATTTTCTAATTACAAGTTAAAGACTACACTCTTGATTACAGGCACATTTCACATTAGAACAGTATTAGAAAGTCTAAATGCCCTCAATTATAAGTTCAATGTAGAATCCAGTTTTTAGCACTATTTTGGAAGAATTTCTTTAGGAGATAAATTACATGTTCACTGTGAGAACTAAGAGTTGAGCTAGCTGTGCAAGCTTTCTTTCTTTCTTTCTTTCTTTCTTTCTTTCTTTCTTTCTTTCTTTCTCTCTCTCTCTCTCTCTCCCCCCTCCCCCTGTTTCTTTTCTTTCTTTTGGGAAAAAGGCTCAATTAAAACAGGTCATCCCATATTGGATAAGAGTAAACTAAACAGGCGTGACTGTATTGAGTTCAGCTACCAGGGTAAATAAATTACTACATAGAGAAACAAATCTGTTCACTCCTTTTAAATGTCTTTAATTGTCATAATTATAGCATGCTTATCGCAACACAGATGTATGGGATACATTCTTAGGAAAATTGCCACAACTGTTGATACTTACACTCAAATGATATATTTGTACATTATATACCAGACACATACAGACGAAATATATTCAAATACACCTACACACCTAACTAAATGTCTTTAGTAAGATACCAATTATACCAACAAACAGAGTCAGCCAATAAACAGAAGTGACAACGAGAGTGGTAACTGAACAATGAACCCTTCGTATGTCCTTGCATGGGTAAGCAGCCCTGAGATAGTGACCCCCATTGTCAGCACTGGACTTCCTCCCTCCAGTTCTTTAGTGCTGATCACTAAATAGATGGTGGCACATCTGTTCCTTGATAACGTCACTCCTGTCTTTCTCTCCCTCTCACCAGTGTGTGTGTATGTGCGTGCACGCATGTGTGAGTGTGTTTTGTGTCTGTGTCCCTGACAATGGAGGTCAGAAGTCAACCTCAAGTGTTGTTCCACAACAGCAATTTAGGTTGATTTTGAGACAGGGTCTCCTATTGGGACCTGAGGTTTGCTGATGAGGCTAGGCTAGCTGGCTAGAGAATAGGATTCTCCTTGTCTTAACCTCCCCAGTGATCTCCTCAAGCCAAGATTACAAGCCTACATCACCACGCTTAGCTTTTTTTATGGATAAAGGGGATCAAATTAAGGTCACCATGCTGTGTGCCAAACTCTCAAGTGACGGCTATCTTCACAGCCTGGTAAGTCTCAGCTCTTATTTTCTACCATGCTGTTTTATGCTGTTCCTACAACAATCCTTAAGAAGGTAAGTTAAAGGACCATATTTATTTTTCATATGTGCGATGGACTGCACAGGGATACTTCTCCAATGTGCTTATAAAAACACGGTGGCTCTGTTCCCCTTCCATTGTGCCTCTGGGCATCAGAAATGGAAAGAGAGAGAAACAAGAGGGTAGGGAACACCTATTCAAATGCCAAAGGTAATGTTCATAGTAATTACAAGTATTTGCTAAATGAAGGGTGTATTCTTTCTGTCAGTATATCAAAAATTACAATGAGAAATTAATCTCTTGGCTCAAGTAAAGATATTTGTTTCTAGACATTTTTACTTTAATAGTTAAAAGAGTGTTGTTTTGTTTTTCTGGGGTGTAAGTGAAGGTAATATTTTATCATACGAACTGCATTTGTTTAAAACTCATTTGTCAGGCTGTGGTAGTGCACATTTTAATTCCAGCACTTGGGAAGCAGAGGCAAGAAGAGTTCTGAGTTTGAGGCCAATCTGGTCTACAGAATGAGTTCCAGGACAGCCAGGGAAACTGACTAGGAAAAACAAAAATAAAACAATGACTACAAGCTCATGGAATGGGCTGGAGAGATGGCAGGGAGCACATGTTGCTCTTCAGGGGACTAGTGGTAGCTCAGAGCCATGTGCAATGCCAGTTCCAGGATCTGACCCCTCAACCCCCCTAAACACACACTGGCCTTCTTAAATCAGGAATGGATGTGGTGTACATACATAGATGCAGGCAAAACAATCATATATAGAAAATAGAATAAATAAATCTAAAACTAAAAAAATTTTTCACTATTATATGAGTAAAGCTTATCAAAACAGTTGTATCAAAGATGCTCTAATAAAAACTAGCAAAAATATAAAATATATTCCCTTGTTTTTTGATATACTTAGATCAAACTATGATAACAAATATACTAGCAAAATTTCTATACACAAATAAAGTTGTACAAGAAGGCATATTAGCCTACCCTTAAGTACAGATAGATACTAAAGAGCCTGATGGAAGGAGCCAGAAAGAGTCACTTAAAGTTTATAAATGTGTTTTGGAATCACATGTATGCACGTAGGAAATCAATTAGGTTTAGCTACAATAAGTAGAATGACTGTAATCTATTAGAGCAATGTAGACCACCCTAACCCTGACTCTCTTGAGTGGTGAGAGAAAGAATGAGTTCACATGGAGTGATTCTCACTAAAAACAAGGTGAGTGAGAACAGACTTCACGGCATACATGATACCTAATCTCCACAGAGTTCTCAGGAGCTGTTTCTCACACTCCAAACACCATTCGTATCTATCTTGGTTAGTAAGTACATCACTAAAATAGAACCAAGGGTTGATAACACACACGGACAACAATCACATCTGAAGAAAAATACAAGAAAGAAAGAAATAATAAAAAAAAAATAAAGTCCAAGGAGGAGAAGACAGACTGGAGATGGATCACTGATGGATGGCACAGGCATCCAGAAAGCCCACGACAGCTTTAACTTTGAAAATACAGGGTGACAAACAGGGAAAAGGTACACAGTGCTCGATTAGCACAGAAGCATTTCTCATGTTAAAGTTTACTGTACACAGAAAACTGTAAATAAATGATGATAAACCTTCATAGCATGTCTGATAATCTGTGGTGACAATTCTACTGCTGTCACAGTGGCCACCAGAGAAACCTGCACGCACTGAGCCGCGACCTATGCAGCCTTTTATCTGCATGTGTACTCTCCACAGGCCATGAAATAAAGGCCAAATAATAATTTACACATGAATTAACTTTCCTACAGCACAGGCACCAGAGACATTCCTTTTCTCTGAGCTTGAGAGAAAGGCAGCCAGCCCCAAGCTTGTCTCACTAGAAATCATACATGTGAAACAGTGATTTGCTGAGAAATGGCACGTCAGCAAAGGGAAGCTGTGGTGAATGCTTGATAAAAATGGCAGCCACAAAGGACTAGATGAATATTTAGTGTGAAATCAGGCCTGACAGCAA
Organism: Grammomys surdaster; assembly: GCF_004785775.1. Classification (NCBI taxonomy): domain Eukaryota; kingdom Metazoa; phylum Chordata; class Mammalia; order Rodentia; family Muridae; genus Grammomys; species Grammomys surdaster. The sequence goes on along the minus strand of NW_021621185.1, from coordinate 2,079,098 downwards.
CAATGAGTCTTTATCCTACTCAAAACAGGGAGTGCCATACAAACTGAAAAGGAGATACAACCCTGATAGAAGATTACACAAGATACCTAGGTGGGATCTTTAAAGTCTTCCAAGCCTTGCTTCTCACACATGCAGCCATAGGAATGCTTTCATTCAGAGCGTGTTCAGAACTCAGCTACTTCACACGAATGGCATATGCCAGACATTGTCCACTTTGATGATAAGAATCAGTCCTAACAATTTAAAAATAAATAGTCTCTTTCCTAAGAAACCAGGTATATCTTTCATACTTGGAAAAATACATCAGCTACATTTTCTCAAACTCACAGCTCCTTGGTTCAACATTTAAATAGGAAAACACATACTGCCATGATCTTTTTTACAGAAAGAGACAATAAACAACACTTGTCCTGGCTCATTTTACAAAGAGAAAGAGATTCATTATCAAATCAATATTAGTATACCATTATAGTGTAGCCTCCTAGCCAATGACAGGGTAAAGTCAGTAAACTTAACATCTGTCCTTCAATTATTGCCTCACAGCCACATGTGGGCAACAGTTTCACCTCAAGACATGTCTGACTGCTTACTCACTATGTAGTCTCTGACTGCCTTCACATGTCTTCAGAACCCTGTCACAAGAATTCTGTTAGGGCTCTACCGTTGGTGTAGCATTAGAAACATAAGACGGCTGGTAAATACTACTAAGTCTGAACATGGACTCCAACACTCAACAACAGACCACAGTCTTAAAAATAAATTTTATTCATGAGGTGTAAATATAAGAAATGTATAATTTGTGGTTCATAAAAGGAAATTGTGAATTTTTATTCACTTGGAGTCCAGAACAGAATCTGTAAATTCCAGATCACAATTCAGACTGAAGAAATGGCAGGACTACCAAGAGTTACAAGATTTAAGTCTTAGCAGTTCTTGGTAACAAGTTGCATACATCCGGATTCTGGCAGTAAACAGGTTTTGATATGCTTAATTATTTCTGTGTCTTTTTCATATGCTGAGTTTTCTTTTTAATCCTTTCAATTGCTTGTCTTATCTCCCTTTTGCTTTTTAAATATATCTCCTTTAAACTGAAACCTCTTCTATCTCAGGTCTCTTCTCTATCACCTTATTTATTTAGCCATTGTTTTCTTTAGTAGTTTTCAAGGTTAAACTTAGCATTTTCTGCCCAGTATCACGGTGCTGCATACCTTTAATCCCAGCACTTAGGTGGCAGAGGCAGTAAGATCTTTGTGAGTTCAAGGTCAGCCTGGTCTACTGAGCAAGTTCAGGACAGTCGGGGCTACACAGAGAAACCCTGAACCCCACCCCCCATTCTGCTTACCCACACCCATGGCATTACCTCAGATCTTGCTACCCACTCAGACTAGCTTTGCTAGACAGCTTCAATACCATTGTTCTTAAGAATGCATTTTTAAAGGTAAAGCCACAATTTAGCTCAGAATATTTGTTACAGTCTTTAACAAATGTGTAAGTAAATTCATGTCCTAGTTGTACCTTTTATGGTGACTCTTATCACTATTGGAGAAGGCAGGCTGAGCACCCTTCAGTGACCTCAAAGGGTTCAGTCTTAATGGCAGTAGAGCAGTAAGAATGTATGATGTCATCAGGCTTATCAACTGTGACAACCAGTATCACTCTCTAAATGTCTGCTTATGATTCTTTTTCCACTGTTAAGGAAACACTAATTTAAAAGGCAATATAAAAACACTGTGGTGTGGCCAGTGAAACTGCAGAGAGTAAGAGTTCTGGCCTCAAAAGCCTGGGGACTTGAGGTTGGTGCCCTGGACCTATGGTGTAGTGGAAAACCTATTCCTAATCACAATTCCAGATCACAATTGTATGCAACTTGTTACCAAGAACTGCTAAGACTTAAATCCTGTAACTCTTGGTAGTCCTGGCATTTCTTCAGTCTGAATTGTGATCTGGAATAGCTGTCTGCGGGTCTCCATGGGCCAACCCCAACAACTACTACCAAATCAGAAGATGTGCTGATTTAATATTATTTTACTTCTAAGAATTACATGTAAAGATGTAAGGATGTAAGGATCGCAAAATGGGTTGGGTTTATATAATAATATATTTTAATTATATTATATATAAATATATATTAAAATAATTAAAATATAGCCCACATGTGTAAAAAAATCAAGATAAGCAGGATGACAGAGGCTTTTGAAAAGCAACATGGAGACACAGAAATCAGGGGCTTTCCAGAACACCAGACAGTCAAGACAGACAAGAAAACGTGAATGTGCTCATTCTGGCCAACGAATTTCAGATTCTATTTTATCACTTTTGTTTTCAGTAATGGTGAGGGAAACAAGAAGAACATCCACCTAGAGCTACACTGAATGCATTTCTCTGTGTTTGATCTTCTCTTACAGCAGAATTTGAGGTGAGTAGCTTCTAGCAAAGGCTCCTCTCTCCGGGATTAAAGTCAGCTCTCTCTTTTGGTCATCAGTCCCTGAGAGAAAAGGGACAGTGGACAGCATCACCAGAGTCCACAGGAAATGCAGGCATTGTATGAGCTCTGGCAGGTCTGTTGACTGTCATGAGGGAAAAGTGGACTGAACTATTATTGATGTTCGTAAACATATGCCTATAATTACACAGAAGTCTGAGCTCCTCAAATGTTTTTCATAATCAGTTTGGAACACTCAAATTAAGTTGAAGGGGCTAAACTTTTAATGCCATTCCAACATGCATTTTTGACGTAAAATGCCAAAAATATCCATTCCTAAAGGTTTTTCTTAATACAGCTATGTTTCTCACGACATAGAAAATGAAGATGAACAGGATGCTAAAGCAGACAACTTTGACTTGTGAACAAAAGAATAAAATACAAACATACACAGTCTCTCTCTCGTACATGTACACACACATACCTCCCCGCTCTCTTTCACACACACACACACACACACACACACACTTTACCTACGATAGAGAGGATATAATAACCCAGGGTATTCTTTTCAGGTAATTGTAACATAACAGCAAATTGGCACAGCACTGCCATGGCAGTAGGTTGACAAAATTAGTATGTCGGAACGGGTGTTCATACCTGATGGATAAAGTATCATGGGTGCTTTTTAAAGAGGAATCATATTGGAAGTGGGTGGACTAGAGAAAACCCTAAAGGGATACCTAATCACTTATAAAAGTATCTGAAACCGAGTTTCAGATATTAAATTATGAATTACTTTTGTTTTTAAGCATATTAGATTGCTCTATGAGTGCTCTGCCTGAGGGATGGATGTGGACCACATGGACCTGCAGGGTGAGAAAAGTGTTGCAACTCTTTGAACTGGAGTTACAGATGGCTGTGAAGCACAGTGTGGGTGCTGAGAACTAAATCTGTGATCTCTATACCAGCAACACGGATCTTAACTTGTTGAGCATTTTCCAGATCAAATTACAGGTTCTTAATAATGCGTTGTTACCCTATAGGAAGAACAGCGATATCAACCAACCAGACCCCCCAGAGCCCCCAGGGACTAAACCACCAACCACAGAGTACACATGGAGGGACCCATGGCTCCAGCTGCATATGTAGCAGAGGATGGCCTGGTCGGACATCAATGGGATGGGAGGCCCTTGGTCCTGTGAAGGCTTGATGCCCCAGTGTAGGGGAATGCCAGGGTGGGGAGGCAGGAATGGGTGGGTGGGCGGGGAAACACCCTCATAGAAGCAGGGGGAAGGGAAATGGGATGGGGCTTTATGGAGGTGAAACCAAGAAAGAGGATAACATCTGAAATGTAAATAAATAAAATATCCAATAAAGAAAAGGAAAAAAGATTTAAGAGACTATCAGGAGAATTTCGAGTTATGGTCATTGCCATGTGGGTTTTACTGACAAACTTCTTACACTGGAGCTTGCATTGGTCAAGTGTGGCGAAGTTTGACTGTACATCCAGCTCACGGGAGTCAGTGGTCATGCATGGTGTGAGAGGTGTGCATTTTACTCACGTAACTTCTAGGTCATGTGAGAAGTTTCATTTGCAAATCATGAGAAAACTTAAAGTCATACAACTGTTATTTTTTCCTTTCTTCACCACAAACTTTTTTAAATCTGTAGACTATTTTCATTTTTATTATTTTTAATTTTTGAGAATTTCATACATACAGTGCTTTACTTATTTACATCATTTCTCCTACCCCTCTTCCTCACAGCTCCTCCTGTGTGCTTTCCTCCACTTTCAAATTCACAACTTTGTTGTTTTACACACACACACACACATGCACAAGTGCTGCTAGTAAGTACGTGTGCTTAGGACTGAGTTTCTTAAAGGTTTAAGCAGCATGTCTAAGTTCTCACATAGCAGGTTTTCTCTCAGACATCTTTATCTCGGTAAATGACATCATCCTGAAGCTGAATCCAAGCTCCTGGGATCCACCCCTCATTCTTCCCATCTGATGGCTTCCCGTATTTAAGAGACTGTTTCGGTCACTTCCTTCCGTCTTTACTCCTTCTGCTGCTGTCTCGTGCCAGTTGCTTACACGTGTACTGTTACCACTCTACTCTCTAGTTCACGGCAGTTTCCTTCTGTAAAGCTGACTTAGAACAGACCATGGTATGCAGACTCTGCGTTGACGTAGAATAAGACTGTGATGTGCAGACTCTGCGCTGACTTAGAACAAGACAGCCCTGTGCAGACTCTGAGCTGACTGCATCCTTCCCTTGCTCTACATGCACACGTGCCATTGGCTCTGTCTGTTTGAATATGGAAACATTGTATCTATGAAGAGAGACTTCCTGAAGGCCATCTTCTATTTAGGTAAAATGTACTGGAGATTGGTACACTGTATAAATGCTGAGAAGTTCAAAATTAATTTCATTTATATGTATACTATTTAAAATAATTCTCAATTTGTTTTTCTTATTTGAATTTCTGTAAAAGTATTGTGTAAGAAGGAAGCAATTTCCTTACACTAGAGTGTTGGCTCCTCCTAGGAGTCTGGAGAATGCCACTGTCTCAGGACTGTCATTGAAATACACAAAATGCTATCACTTATTATACACTAGAAAATGAGAAACCATTTTCTCCCTCACTATGGGAAGCAATAGAAACCTTTGAAACAAGATATTTTACATAATTGTAACTGACAGGACACTACTAATTTCAGATTCTTCCAGATTCTTAAAGAAAGCAAGTGAGTTTAAAAGACAAGTCAGACAGTTACCCTGCTGCACTGTTACTAAATAATGACTGTCAATAAAAATTGATATTGGTTTTACAATTGACTAAAAGGTATAGAATATAAGGAAACAAAAGAGAAACTCCAGCATCATATGTTTGTTTCATTTTTCATTTATTTATCTACTTATTTATCTATTTATTTATTTATTTACTCATTCGTTCACTTTATATCCTGATTGTAGCCCCTCCCCCTTATCCTCCTGGTCCCCCAGTCACGACCCCCTCCACTCCCTCTTCTCCTCTGAGAAGCATGAAGCTCCTCCTGTGTATCCCCTCACCCTGGCATATCAAGTCCTTGTAGGATTAGGTGTATCCTTTCCCTCTGAGGCCAGACAAGGTGGCCCAGTGAGATCCATAGGCAAGCAACAGAGTCAGAGATTGTTCCTGCTCCACTTGTTGGGAGACACACATGAAGATCAAGCTGCACATCTGTTTTATTTATATGTGCCAGGGTGGGGGTGTGCTAAACAGATAGAACGATGTAGCTGTGGCTGGCCTCCAACTTACTACGTAGACCAGGCTGACCTAGAACTTTACAGATATCCACTTTCCTCTGTCTCCTGAGTGCTGGGATTGAGTGAACCACACACCCAGCTCAGTATCATATATTTGATGTGTGAAGGAAAGAATGAAGATAAAACACAAATGTAAAAAGTCATTTTGGATGATAAGTGTGCTTGGTGCAGTTTGTTCTAAATAGCAGATAAGAACAGAGGGTTAATGACCTTAAGAGAGACGTTGCTCTGTAATTGAAATCATTCTTAGCATCTCATTAGTAAAAGCAGGAAAGCAGGATTTAATATCTTAGTCAGATGCTGAGAACATCACTAGACTTTATCATTTAAAAATGCTGGAGAACTTGACTTATAGGAAAGATTTTGGACATTTATTACTTGTTTCCAGGATTTAAAAAAGTGATATCTCAAACTGGAAAAAACCCCCACCTCATCCTCTTATACTATGAAAAATGTTCAAAACCTAGGAAAGAAACCACGGCGATGTATAGACTTATTCTTTTCTTTGTTTTCTAAATCTTTAGAATGTTAGCTGGTCACTGAGGGACATGTGCACAAAGACTTTACCTAGAGAATAGAAGTTTCTTTCCATATGCCCCAAGATATCCTGGAAAGATTAAAAGCAGAAGCTACTATGAGGGGTGACGTAGAGAGAACACACTTCCTTACGTGACTGGGACTGGAGGGTGTTGAGGAAGTTGCTACCAAGGAGCAGTAAGCTGAGGCTACCCAACTTGTGCTGACCTTACCTCAGAGTCTCTTCCCCTCTTCTGTGGTGGTAAGGAGAGCATTCTCCTTTATAATGACCAGTTTTCAGTTTTTTATATATACAAACAAGCCAAACCATTTGTTTACTAATACTAACATACTCAAAACACAGGTCGTCTCTAGCCAACGAAGTCAAATACAAATACTACTGGAAATAGTATCAAAAAAGCTTTCACACTTAATAGAATATCTCTTATTTTCTTATAAGTTTTTAATCTTTTCCTAGTTTATAATTGGGAAAACATATATCTTCAATAGAATATGCATTTTAAGTGTGAGGTAATTTTAAATGAAGTAATTTACAGTGAAATGTTTTAGCACTGCTCCTCACTGACACTGATGGTTTTGTTTTGGGATACAGAATATAAAACTATTTCCTCAAGATATTTTGTGTTCAGCATAAAATATTTAAAATGTCTCATTTCCAAGAGATCTGGTGGGAGTTCATGACAGATGTGTTATTTCTTTTTCTTTTTTTAAACAGTATTATTGTGTCTCATTAGCACTGATGATTTACCCATGCCAGAGTAAACTTCTTGAGAGAAAAGAAAAGTAGACCAGCTTCCCTGCAGAAAAGAAGCAACTGGGATAAGCCAGAGACAAGGACTTTCAAATCCACCAATGGCCTATTGTGGGTCCCTTTATGCAAGCACATGTGACCAATGCAATTTCCTTCAGAAGAACCCATAAAGCCTCAGCCTAGAGCATTCTCCAGGTGTTAGTTTAGGTTTGTCATTATTTCCTATTTATAGACTGTGTCTAGGAAAAGAAGACAAATGACTGTAAGTAGGGTGAACGTGATTGAGTCCTCTGAAGATAAGAGGGTACATGGACGGGGTCGTTAACACAGCTGACCTCTCTTTGTCCAAGACCATATTTTTATTTAGTGGAACTAGAAACACTGCAAAGCAAGAATAATTTCTGTCACACATTCACAAGGAGATGTGTATTCCTTTTACTATAAAAACAAAAAACAAAACCCAAAACTTTTTAAGTCTTTGCATTTGTTTGTTTGTTTTTTTTTTTTAATTACACACTGATGGTACCAAAATGCTCTCAGAATATACCAAGAACAATATTGGAGAAATTATTTATCTTAATGAGTCTAATTAGAAACAAGAGACACCGTTATAATCAGAATAGTCACAGGCCTAGAATGTCAGAGCCAAGACTATCAGACTCAGATGAAGTTTAAACTTATAAAGTTTCAATTAAAACATCCACACTCTTTCTTTCACCTGACTGCAGCCCCATATGGCAAGGTCAACCCTCGAAGCTAACCAACAGTTCAGTTGCCTCCAGTGTAGCTGTTATCTTCCTCAACAAGGGGAGACATTTGGTACAGCCTAAAGCTGGGGCATGAACTCTAGCTCAGCTTAAGACATTTATCTGACAGCATCAGCTGACACTCCACAAACACATTTGCTCTCCATGACCTCCAAGCATTTGTGATTAATCAAAAATGTATCTTGGATCTTGAGAACAAGCTACAACCAGGCACACACAAAAAAGAATATGGTCTGGATCTTGCTTATCGACTTGAGAGGTATATTGAATTTAGAAATAGCAAATAGAATAGAATGATCAATATGTTCTCACTTGTCCATGGAAGAGCAAACTTGATCCCTCCAGCAAAAGACATTGATCATGTAACTGCTTCAGAACTCCTTTAAAACTAAGGAATGCAGAATGCACACGGTGTGTCGGGGGTGGGGAACAGCTTTTGCTTTAGCTTACAGGAATGCATGGCTTGGAGACCTGCAGTATTATGTTTGTAATGTGTTGTTCTGAAGAAAAAAACCTGCCTGTTCAACTTAAAACCACTTTTAGCTTAGTGCTGCAAAATGTTCTTAATAAAACATTATAAAGGAAACTTTAAAACTTAATGAAGGAACATTATTTGTGCAGAGAAAACTCCCTGCCTTAATTTAAATGAGTACTGTTATAACATATCCCTTATGCACTGTTTACAATTTATAATTCATAATTTATGTCTCTTGGTTCAAACTTACTATTTTCTACAGTCATCTGCTAAGTAATATGATTAGCATGTGAATATTACAATATTCTGCTTCCCAACACAGTATAATTTAGCATGCTTTTATTTTCATTTGTACTTTTCACTTTCTAATAACAATACTGAGTCCCAAGGAAAGCATTCAGAGGCAGAAGTCATATGCCCCACCCTTGATAAAACGCAAATGATTTTTTTAAACCTCGACAATTGAACTTATTAAATCCTATTCTTGCTTGATTACCCACTGGTTAGGTTACAGCTATTCATGATGCTATGGCAGGATTGTTCCACTAAAGGAAAACTACACATCCTGGTCCCTGTTGGCATGGCAAACAAACTTTCATAGCATGTGCTCACTCTATAAAATGGTGGTACTAATTAGAAGATATAAACTCATGCTGAGACATGATATGAATTGGCTTTATGTATCTACGAAGCTCACAGCAGTAGTAGATTTATATGGATGCCGCTCTAAACTACACTAAGCAGAAAACTCAACTTCTAAAAATGCACTTTAAGAAAGCAAAAGTGATTGAGTTGAAAAACAAAATCCCAGCCCCTTATTTTTGGTTTTGCTTCTAAAATGTTTCCTGTGTACTTAAAGGTTGCCCACCGCTTCTCCTCCATATGTTTACCTAACTCAGACTCTTCAAACAGGAACTGCAAGTACCAGATAGCACAGCTGTATGTTTTGACATCCATGGTGAAAATGAGCAGAAAATCTAACTGTTCCATATCAAGAAGTATTTTTACTAGTGCTAATGTGCCTTAAATACCTTGTTCCACAGATGAGTGGCCTGGCACCTGCTGCATGAGAAATAGCCAATTACTGTTCAGTGTCTCTAATTTTCTGATTCAATTAGCATGCTTCAGAGCTTTCCAGTTTAATTGCAAACTACTTCACAGTTAGCTCTCTGATTAATCATTGCCCATCTGCAAGCCATAGGAAAACTTAGTGGAACAAATTTGTGTACTTTGGAATGCTGGGAGCTTAGCAAATCAAACTTGTTTTGGTGTATAAAGCTTTAATTTTGTTTGCCCTTTTCAGCTGCACTTGTAAGAAGCGCTGTACTGATTAAACAGGAAGTCTGGACAATAATATGCTACATTATGCATATAATTACTGTAAATACAACCAAGATTGTAGAAACATCATTTAAGGTTAGGCACTAACATGAATGGAGAAGGGGGGATCAAAAAAAACCACATTTGGAATCAATTTCTTTCCATTATGACCAAATAGGAACTCATGGGGGTAAAGCTATGTGACTCACAGTGACGTCATTATAGCACCTGTTCCCTGCAAGCATTTAACATTCCAGCTTTTCATGTATTCATAAAATCTTTGTTATTTAATTAGTAGACTACTAAGTTTTATAAGCTTTGTTTACAAACATATATTAGGGATTTTAAATCACACTGGCACCACATTGTTTATGCCTCATTTTCCAAGCTTTCTTGCTGGGCCCACTGAATTTATGAATGATAAAAAAACAAAACAAAACTGTTTTAACAGTGCTTTGTCTGGGTTGCAGACAATCTTAATCTAGGGTCACGCTGTCTTCATTTTTGAACAAAGAGCTCTGGATTCCATGTTTTGCCCACTTGAGTAACCAAGCAGACCACAGGAAGGATTCCCCAGAACCAAGAAGGAGGTACTGTGAAGGCAAGACCTTTTCTGACTCAAGTTCCTAGCTCACATTTGGGGAAGCTGAGGAGGGCCACCCTATAGGAAGACCAGCAGTCTCAACTAATCTGGAACCCTGGGATCTCTCAGACACTGACCCACCAACCAGACAGCACACACCAGCTGATATGAGGCCCCCAACACATATACAGCAGAGGACTGCTGGGTCTGGACAGTCAGAGAAGATGCACCTAACCTTCCAAAGACTTGAGGCCCCAGGGAGTGAGTAGGTCTTGTGGGGTGGGTTGGGGATGGGGACATCCTCTTGGAGACAGAGGTAGAGGGTGGGGAGAGAAGGTGTGGGATGTGGAACAGTCAGAGGGTGGACTGAGAGTGGAATAAATTCTGGACTGTAAAAATAAGTTAAAGAATAAAACCCAGAAAAAAAAAAACCTTTTCATCAAAGTTCCTGTAGATGAGCATTCATTTCTAAGGCTAAACTTTACGCTCCGAGAACAGTGGTTTAGCAATCTCACCCTTATTATCAATGTCCCACTGAGCACCCGCACATTATAGTGGCTAGATCACCGTATTTGTTGGATGTAAGAAATATATAGGAAGAGTTCTCTGTTTTCCATGTCAGCAGGCACAGAAACCCCATAATCTCATGGATACCTAGCAGGGATGGCAAAAAGTACGCTTTACCAATTATGATGATCTGAAATCATTGGTTATTAATAGGAACAGTGAAATTTATCATTATGAACATACTAGGGAAATTCCTAAGAGCTGAAAACATGATAGCTGAGAAAATAATGTTAAAGTTGAAAAACTCATCGATGCACAAAAGTTTACTTTAAAATTATTTGCAGATAGAGGTATTCAGTATTTAGACTTTTTTGACTCACACATCAATAGAGATATGTGAACCCCTTTATAGCTCCTACTTTTCTCCCATTAAGGGCTGATTTTAAGCCTCTCTGAGCATTGTAGGCTGCTGATGTAAGAACTGCTGAGAAGGCATAATTTGATTACAGCCACTCAGAGATGTGAATGGGCATAGTGGCACGTTCTGCTGCCATGAGCACGGATGTTATATTGAGTCCCTAACTAAGATAAAACTCTAAAACAGTCAATCTTTGTTGCCAGGGGGCTATAGTAAGGTCATAGGATAAGTTAGAGAGTAGTCTGGGCAAAACTAGTCAGACAAAAAATTATATATATATATATATATATATATATATATATATATATATATATATGCAATTTCTGTATCTCTGGAAAATCAAGTTAACTATATTCAGTTTTCTTTTTAATATAGCAAAGGGTAAATGGCTAACCTTGCTCAAGCTGCCACCAACTAAGCCTTATGTTCAGAGATAAGCAATTAAATTTTACACATGAAAGGAAAACAAAGTGCGGTCCAAAATGGAATTTAGCCAGAGAGCAAACTGGGTCCTGGTCCCTGTCTTGGGTCTCTTAAGTTCTAGGTCTTCATCTTTTGCCTGCACTACCCTGTAGGAAGGTGTATGTCTCTGGGTGTCAGACAGTACTAATGGAGCCAGGTCTTCGGGTATCAGACAGTATTAATGGAGCCACAGGGGGGCGGAGTGAAAACTATGGTATGCTTAAAGGACCCAGATGTGTCTGGACAGAGCAGCACACCTGCAGCCAAGAGAACCTGTCTCACAAATCACCCCGGTGTATAAAAAGAACAGCATATTTTCTGGGAAACTAGTTGATAGAAGATGGCTTTAATATGGCAACAAACCCCAGATGATATTTTGACTTGTACAGAAAAATGGTAACATTTCTATAAGGGTCAAATACCCTTATGAAAATACCAAAGACGACAAGCCTCTAGAATTCAGCCTTCCCTTATCAAAGAAACAGATAAAAATCAGGGTACAGATTTTAGAAAGATCAGCATGATAGGAAATACTGTTGGGTATTTTTGTTGTTGTGGGAGGTAACAGAAGCCACAGCAGGCAGAAGCATTTCAAAGATAACCATGACAAGCACACAAACAGACAACGAACTCCAAAGAGCTCACCATGTCAAGAAACCTTTTTCTTTCTTTCTTTCTTTCTTTCTTTTTTTTTTTAAAGAACACTAGTTCTCGGCAAACTAACAAACTCCTGGAAGCCATCTTGTAAATTTGACCAAGATAGCCTGCAGGGAAACATTCTCAGGTGGTCCAGTCTGAACTGAAGCCCTGTGTAAGTTTCCATCTGTTCTGATATGCTTAGGAACTGTTTCCAGTAATTTTTTTTTTAGTAATATACATACACAAATTCAAGGTACATTTTCAACTTTAAAAAGGGTGAAATATAAGTGACTATAAAGCTTGTAAGAATTTTGAAAAATAAAATAGACGCTTTCTTTAGACAGGGAATCTTATAAGGGATAAGAAATTCAACATCTACTGTACAAGTCTATATCTTATTGATAATTTAAAATTATAATTAGTGTTCTTGGGACGGAAAGCTCCACAGAGAACTCAATATGCACATATGTATGAGATGTGAGCGGCTGCAGGAAAGAAATGCCCTATTTTTAAAGCAAGAAAAAACTCCTAGTGAGGTCTATCCTTTCATTTATATGTCTCATGTAAATTACACATGCTCTAAGTCTTCAACACATCTAGAATGGCCAGGTCTTATGGTGTTTCTTCTTCACTATCTTCCATTTTACTTGGCCACAGAAGTCAAAGCTTTCTAGAAATATTTAGGGACAAAACTTATGTACCTTAAACTGAATCAATAAATGGCTATCAGAAAAAAATAGTTTTTATTTATATAATATGGTTAAGAAGTATATGATTTTCTACTCTCAAGGCATTTTCTTATGCAGTAACACCACAAAAATAGCTAAAGTTTAAAATAGTGGATTTCCCATATGGTTCGTCCACAGCAAGATAAAGTTGTAAATGAGGGACCATGTGAGGAAAACATAAAAAAGCCTTAAGGGCACATGCAAAAAATGTGCTATTGAATGATTTGCATACATAGTTTTATTCTCCAAAATTCAGAGAGAAACTTAATATGTCATAATTTAAACTATATTTCACATCAAGTATTCCTGATTACATATTTAACTCTAACATACATAACTCAACTTAGAGCATAATGTGGGAGAGGAGTTAGTAAGAATCTAACCTTTTGCATTTCTTGACTTTTTTGGGCTTGTGGTAATGCTGTATTTATAGAGATTCTACACTTTCAAATTTAAGCCTTGAAATGTCAGAAAAATCCCAAAGCTGAGATCTCACAGAAGGTGATTTTAACAGTCCTCAACAGTAAAGCCTTTTATGATCTTCTGACAACTGGAGCCTTCATATCTGATGATTTTAAATTTCCAGCCCTAATATTACATAAGCACACAGGCTGCTGTGGTTTGAAGATTTCATCATGCCTGATAGGCCAGATATGAGAGAGGGGAGGAAGATAGGAAGTTACATAAGTATAGATCATAAGAAATACTTAAAATTCTTGTATTTAAATGTGGCCCCTCATTAGAATATTTCCAATGTACAAGAAATAACATCCAGTCAATTTTTGATTAACTAAAATTGTCGTAAAAAATGGGATCTCCAATATTTGGAGCTGGAACCCTGAGAGCTGTTTCAACATCATAAATCTAGTTACGGTTATGTTTAAGATACACTGTTTTGTCTTTAAAGTCTTCAGCATTTACACAACTCAGTTCCATAAACTCTGGTGGACTTCATTCTCTTTCACTGCATGCTATGGCTGCATTGCTGTAACCACAGGTGTGGATCTTTTAGTTTTCTCAGTATGTCCAATTGAATAAACATTCTTCTACAATCTAGTATCAATCAGATGTAGATGTGATAAATGGTTTAATATTATTTTTTGGGTATTTATGGTCTAGTGAGAGAGAAAATTACTAAAAATAATAGAAGGCATCATGCAGTTTGACTAGAAAGCTGCCAAAAATAAAGGTAACATGGGGCTGGAGTGATGGCTCAGTGGTTAAGAACACAGATTGCTTTTCCTAGATGAGCAGGCTTCAAACTGCAACATCCACGTGGTAATTCACAGCCAATTTAACTCTAGTCTCAGGACATTCTTCTGGCCGCCAAAGGAATTGCACATATGCTGTGCACCGACATACATGCAGGCACAACATCCACAGACAGAATAAACTGAAGATGACTGAGTCTCAGGTTATCTGGATAAAAGACAAGCAAGCTAAGTGATGTCTTAGTTCTTTCTGGAGATGAGAAAGGACTTGCCATTCCCCGTTATTCTTATTACTACTAGGTAACTGATCATGCTTCAACTGATACCCGGGGAGCCCTCAATACTTTGCAAGTCGGTATGCAGTGAACAATGACTTTAATATATAAATAGTTTTGTGAAATTACAGTACATGCTTTTATGTTGTTAAATGCACATTGTAATCACAAAGGGAAATTTAATATATAATATTTCATTTTTTCTTTTATCAAGAAAAATATCCTCTAATGAAGAGATTTTATCCCTTTTCAAACTGTCAGGCTACTATTTTAAGATCCTTCTGGAAAATGCTACTTAGACTATGGTCTCTAACCACCCAGCCTATACACACACTGCAGAGATAATCCATGTATAGACTGCCTTCCTCCTACTTCCTGCCAAACTGCTACCCACTCTGTGGCCTGTAAACTAAAGCTTCAGCTTACTAGACACTCTAAATGCTGCTTACAAATTTCTGTAGCATTTTCCTCTCATAATTTCCTTAAGTCAACACTAGCCAAACGACAGACTCTCCTGGTACTTTTGCTCCCACTTGCCCATCTTCCTTCTGTGATAAAGCTCAGGGTGGGAATGGTCCCTTAGTGAACACACACAATGTGTGACATCTAACAGACCGAAACATGCGTTGTAAAGGTTTAAAGGTCGTATGGAGGAACTTTTAAGAATTGGTATTTTCCAAATAAGTTATGCATTGGCCTCTTAGTACAGCAGCTATGGCACTGCATAAACTTGCGGAGGCCAGGCACAGGCCTGACATCTCAGAAGCTAACCTCTTCTCATCTCTGCAATAGTGTCATTCAAATGAGGGTAATAAGATAACTTATAACACTGGAAAAAGTGGGAAAAAAAAGACCTAAACTGAGATCAAAATGTTCATTACAAATGAGCTATAAAAGTGTGATACAAAAATATTAATCATTTGTTTCTAAATGTCAAATGGTGACTGTTCAGGCATGGGTCTTTAACTTAATTTTTAATATATTTAGTGTTACTTTAACTGGAATACAGGCAAAATATCAAGATTCTATTAGACAGAGGTTTCAGCCCATTATACATAAATACTTTCAGTTCAAACTAGGATTTCTTTCTTTTTTTTAAATTTTTTTTATTTTTTTCAAACTAGGATTTCTATACCAACAAAAAGATTTTTAACAAGGAGACAGATTCTGTGACCAAGATTTTAAATGGTCATGTTTTAACTAATATTTTAATTTGACAAAACAACAAAGAACTTAATAATTTGCTTCTAACTTCTAGGATACAGTATAACAGTTAAAATATGATTTATAATCTACTTAATATATCTACTAGGAGAAATATGTGCTTTGTGACAATATTTTTCATTGAAATCTTGAAAGTTGGATGGAATCTAATTTCAGATAATTCAAGGGTTTAATGGCTTTCCACTTGTTCTAATTTTATTAAAATCCCCCCTCTGGCAACTTTAGCCAAGCATCTCTGAAAGGAATTTTGATTAGGTTGCAAGTTTTTAAAAACTGTGATATAGATTTGGAACCAGAGATTAAAAAGAATTCCACTTCAAGCGTATAAGTAACACTGCCCTTTCTGAATGTGCGACATTTTCTGACACATGTATTCTGGTCAACAAGTTAACAGTTCTTGTGATTCCTATTGCTTTACATAGAATTCTTGTTTTAAAATGTTTATACTTGCTTTTTTCAAAATATTCTGAGTAGAGGCCATGGAAATCATGAGTCATGACAGCAACGACTGTCAATCTCCATCTCTGCAACTCAGGATTTAGTACTGTGCCTGATACACAGTAGACAACAAATGCTTATAAAGTAAGTGAATTACCACAGCATATGCTCCCTGGGGAAATGAGTATCTGTGACAGGGTTGTAGTTGGCAAGCTGGTGTCAGAGTCAGATGTGCAGCGCTGATATTCTGGCTGCACTATCTGTTAATTTGTCAGCCCTCTCACTCACTGTGTCTTCACCTTAACAGGATGCAGCAGCGGGCTGTGCCTCAGTGACTGCAAGGGAGTCCATACTCACGACCTTTCACTTTGGGAGCAGTCAGTGCACACTAGATATGACTGCAACATCACCATCTTCCTTTACATCTTTTTTGGTCACCATTTATCTATTTCAGATCTATAGCATATGCTCAATAAAAGCATGTTAAGTAAAGGGATGGGTCAATAATGGACAACTGTCACTCACACACACAGACATGTTTGACTGCCATCAGTGTGTATTTTGGCAGGATTCAGATAAATAGTAATTGTTAAAAAACATAACTCAAAGTTCTTTTAACTGAATTGGTTTAACTCCAATTGATTTTAGTTATTCAGCCATATAGTTCCTTGGGTAATATTTGTTTTTGTTTTGTTTTTAATTTGTTTGTTGACTTTTGGTAGTGTTTTAGCAGAGAGGTTTGGATCATTTATGCTTAAAATTATCACAAAACAAAATTGAAACCAAACCAACATAACTTTTTAAAGTGAGCAAATAATTAAAAATTCATAATATTTAGTCATGCTATTTTAATGATCAATTTGCAACATTTATGTTTTTGCAATGTTGTTATAGATTAAAATTCTAAAATGTGAGGGTGATTATACTTTCTAACTGGAAACCAAAGTCAAAATGGCTTATAGAAACTATAGAGATATATTTTTGTTAACTGCTACATTGTAAATAGAAAAAAAAGTAAGCTAGGAATACAGCTTTGCAATACCCATGCTGGGGAACGTGGGTGTCAGGACAAGCTGTCCCTGGAGATCACTAGCCAGCCAGCCAGCCAAATCAACAGACTCCAGGTTCAAGGAGAGATGCTGTCTCAAGGATAACGCATAGTGATTATAGAAGATGCCCAATGTTAACCTTTGGCTTCCACATGCATATATATGTGTACATGAAACCACATACACATGTGTACACATACATATACACGTTGAAAAGTAATATTAAGCACTAATTAAAAAGTCATAAAAATCCTCTGGAAATGAAATATATACATAGCTTTAAACATGTATATTTTGCCAGCTGTAGGTTTAGGATAATGGTCTAATTTAATGAGTTCCAACAAACTGTCTCTCTATTCTTTTTTTTAATAATCTTTTTAAAAGATTTATTTATTTATTTATTTATTTATTTATTTATTTATTTATTTATTTATTTATTTATTTATTTATTATATTTAAGTACATTGTAGCTGTCTTCTGACACCCATATGAGGGCATCAGACATCATTATGGATGGTTGTGAGCCACTGTACAATTGCTGGGAACTGAACTCCTGACCTCCAGAAGAGCAGTCAGTGCTCTTTACCACTGAGCCATCTTACCACCCCAAAAGAACATACCTCTCTATTCTTTAGAAACCAGGAATAAGCCTTTTAGGGATGAATGACAGGAGCCAAAATATGTGTG
The DNA here is from genome assembly GCF_004785775.1 of Grammomys surdaster. Taxonomy (NCBI): domain Eukaryota; kingdom Metazoa; phylum Chordata; class Mammalia; order Rodentia; family Muridae; genus Grammomys; species Grammomys surdaster. The sequence continues at coordinate 2,061,293 of NW_021621185.1, read as the reverse complement.
ATAGAAGGCCCAGATGTTCAAAGACATTTCTGTTGAAGTGCAGCCACGGTCTGGAGCTGGGGAAAGCTTTGGCAGTCAAATGAGGCATCTTGGCTACTAGTTGGGTCTCTGTAATCTTTATTCTGCAACTAATTTTTCTTTCCTTCTAATTCAACTATCCAGACTTGATGTTTTGTTCTGGACACTGCTGTATTCTACTGAATATATACATGCAGACATCCTCGAGTTTGACAACTTCCTGTCCTTAGGCATCTGACATACATCTCCTTTTCTTATCTTTAGAGAAAGTTTTATCATGGGTTCAGAACATTTACACCTTCTTCTCTGTCTCCTCTTCTGTTTTCGATTCTTAACTGTTTGGAGACCATGGTCTAAAAGTTCCTCGTGTTTTCTAATTGGGCCTGTCATATAGTCTATTTAAGGTACTTGTACTCTGGCTAAAGATACTGCTACCACCGTTAAAAGTTCATCATTAACAAATGCGCTGCAATGTTGCTTAGACATTGTTCTTACAAAATCCTTAGTAACTCTTTTGGAATTACGATATCAAGATAAAACCATAAAAGGCAAAAGGTCAAAGAGATTATCACCCCCTGTTTATAAAGAACTCTTATAAATCAATAGCAAAATAACAAAGAATTAATGGAAAGGCAAAGATCTGCTAATTTACAAAATGAATATAATTGGCCAAGGAACTAGGAAGATGGCTCAGTGGTTCAGCACACTGACTGCTCTTCCAGAAGACCCAGGTTCAAATTCCAGCATCCACATGACTACTTACTACTGTCAGTAACTCATGTATGTGGTTCACAGACATATGGAGGCAAAATACCAAAACACATAAAATAAATACATTTAAGAATATATAATGGGCAAATAATTATAAAAAATATTTAACCTCTCTTCTTGACAAGTAATATAAATGTAATTGAGGATTTCTCTGCAGTTCATTAAAGACTAAAACAACAGCATCTACTGTATAAACACACACAGACACACATACAGACACACACACAGACACACACACATACAGACACACACACAGACACACACAGACACACACAGACACACAGACACACACACACACACACACACACACACACCCCTACAAAGCAGTATGGCTACTTACTTCAGAACTATGTATGTGCCAACATTGTAACGTAGTAGTTTCACTTTTTGGGATTAATTTAACAAACCATACAGCAAACAGGAATATTTACTTCACTGCATTTCTAATTAGCCAATCTCTATCACAGCTAGCCAATGGCCACTGAAAAATGCAAAACAAGGTATATCCCACCTTCGTATTTTTTGCAGTGCTTGGAATGGAACATTAAGTCCTCAAGGATGTCATGAATAACTATCTCTAGACTACATTTTGATGTCATGTCAATTTAGTTAAATTACAACTGTGAGATTCCCCTATGGACTGTGACCTCCCCAGCCATGGGTTTTTGAGTGGGTTTACAGTAAAAGACATGTATGCCTCCTGTAGAAAGGGCCTCAAATTTAGGCACGTGTGCAGGTGGAGGTCAGAGGTTGACAGGAGGTGTCTTATCTAGTTCCTATGCACTTTATTTACTGAAGCAAGGTCTTTCACTGAACCTGCAACTGGTGGGTTTGTCTACTTGTCTTAGTTACTTTTCTGTTGATGAGGTAAAATACCATGACCTAGACAACTTATAAAAGAGAAAGAGTTTAATTTGGGCTTATCATTTCAGAGTCTACGTTGGCAAAGCAAAGACATGCTGGAAAAAGAGCTTACATCCTGCTCCACATTTAGGAGGCAGAGAGAGGGAGGGAGAGGGAGAGGGAGAAGGAGAGGGAGACAAGAGAGAGAGACAGTGAGGGAGGCATTGGGGATGGTGCCAATCTTTTGAAACCTCAAAGCCCACTTTCAATGACACACCTTCAATAAGGCCATACCTCCCAGTCCTTTCCAAACAGTTCCATCAACTGGGGATCATATTCAAATCTATGACCCTGTGAGAGCCACTGCCATTCAAACTATCATGTTCTACTCCATACACTCCACAGATTTGTGACCATAACATAATGCAAAATATATTTAGTCCAACTTCAAAAGTTTCCATATCTTTCACAGTCTCAACACTATTTATATGGGTGTCAGAACACCAGCCCTTACACTTGCACAGCAAGCATTGGATCCATTGTGCCATTTCTTCATGACTTAAAACATTAATTTCATTTCAATTTAAATTGTGCATATGTGCACACATGCACACATATGTATGTGAGTTTATGCATATGCTGTTCTATAGATGTACACAGACGCAAAAGGAAGGCATCATTCTCTAGAACTGAAGTTACAAGTGGTTGTGAGCACTGGTGACCCAACCTGGGTTGTCTGAAAGAGCAGCAGACATCCTGTGATCTGCTTGGCCCAGGGCGTGGTACTATTGGGATGTGTGGCTTTGCTGAAGTAGATGTGCCCTTATTGGAGGAAGTGTTTCACTGTGTGTGTGGCTTTGAGACCCTCCTCCTAGGTCTCTGGAAGCCAGTCTTCTCCTGTTTGCCTTCAGAACATGATGTAGAACACTCAGTTCCTCCAGCATCATGCCTTCCTGGACACTGCCATGCTTCCTGCCATGGTGAGAACACACAGAAGTTTTGAATATGTAAGCCAGCCCCAATTAAATGTTTTCTTGGCCATGGTGTTTCTTCAGAGCAATAGAACCCTAAATAAGACACATTCTTAACTACTGATCCATTGCTTCCATCTCCTTATGACTTAAAACTATTTTTATTAGTTTTGCAATTTTACATATATATTTTGCATGTCTACATATGTATTGTCTACTCTTAACTCCTTTCTCCTTACCACCAGGGTCCACACCATCCTCACATTCCTCTTTTTGGTTCATGTCTGTTCATTTTGTTTTGAGACCAAGATTAATCAGGACCCTTTATTTGTTTGGAGCTCAATAGCACATTCACAACTCACATCAGTGGTCCTCCGATCCACAACTAGTAGTTCAGAAGTAAAGGGTACGACCCAATGAACCCCTTCCTTGACTGATGCTGATGGACTTGCTGTCAAGTGGGCCCAGTTCTGGTAACTACAGTTGATCAGCTGATGTGAGTTAATGAGTACAGTAGTTGTACAGAATCTGGGAAATAGCATTTCAGAGTCCTTCACCTTATCTCCTGGCATTTACATACTTCCTGCTTTCTCTTTGGCAACATTTCCTGATCCTTAGAGGGAGTAGTAGTTTCCATGACTTGATTAGGACTGGAGCTTGGTTATTTTCTGTATCTTAGGCAGCTATCTCATAACTTCTTGAACATAGAATAAGGTGGAAAGGCTGTTGATGACTTTGGATTCTATATCATGAGCTATGTAGTTTCTTTCTGGCATCTTCAGAATACTTACATGTGCCTAGTCCCTTCTGGAAATCCAGAATATGCTGAGGAAATCCTACATAGAGAGGTCACTCACAGCACTACAGTAGAATGCTTCTGCTTAATTTCCAGTTGATAGTGAGCAGCAACTGGCAGTCATACAAATGAGATCCAAAATACTAGATGTCTGTTTGGGATAGTGCATTTTAGACAACTAGCCATATGACAGATCACAGGCAAGAATCTACTGAGCTCAGTTGAGCTCAGACAACTCAGCAACATACTAAGAGGTGATAAAAATTGCTTTTACAAATCATTAAGGTGACTTGTGGCTTCCTACATAGCACTAGATGACTATAACATTGTAGAAGGACATAAACTTGAGCCTTTGAGTGACACAAATATGTCATGAATACTGTCATGAATACTGTGTACAAGTCGAATGGAATTCCTCTGCCTTAACTCCCACTTTCTTTCATTTTCCAAATCATCACAAAATGATGAACATTTGAGAGAGAGAGAGAGAGAGAGAGAGAGAGAGAGAGAGAGGGAGGGAGGGAGGGAGGGAGGGAGGGAGGGAGGGAGGGAGGGAGGGAGAGAGAGAGAGAGAGAGAGAGAGAGAGAGAGAGAGAGAGAGAGAGAGAGAGAGAGAAACACTTTTTAGGAGCTTAGTTTTCTTTCTATTTTCTAGTATTCTTTGGGAGATGAGAAAATAAAACTTTGCATTTTGTATAAACAAGAAATAGACATGGTCATTCTCACCTAAGGAAGGTAAGGCTGGTATTGAACATGGAGTCCAAGAGCAAGCACAAGCAATCAGAGTGCTATTGGGTGGTAATGCCCAGAATGTAATTGTCACCACTCACCACTCACTAGACACAGATGGGGATATTCACTCTGGTATCCAGGAGGACTAAGTGTGGAGATGCACTCTGATTATCCCCTCTACCTAATCCCCTTCAAAATATGTCATGTCACTTAACCATTCTTCTGTCTGTCATTTCTTTTCTATAGTGGTTCCTGAATGTTCTGCAAGACCAGTCCTTTGAGAACATAATCTTAACATTTTAATGATCTTAGAAAATCGTGATATTTAATAACACAACATTTGAATGTTGAGTTTAATTCAAGTCTCAGCTTTTATGCTTTCTTCTCTTTTCCAATGTCCAGACCTACTTTGCAATGTCTGAAGTTGTAGCCATGCTCCTAGCATAACATCAATCCTGAACTCCCTTTAAAATCATTCCATTCTGTGTTCCAGTAGTTCAGAGACTCCACTGAAAAACGGACTGGGGACAGAGTTGAGGCTCCAGCAAAGTACACACTTTAAAAATTCCTTTGTGGACACTGAACATCAGGTGAAATCTGTTTCATCCTCTAGACAATACTCACCATCAAGAACATAGTTCTCCATTTGTGAAGAATATCAGAAAATGAGGAAAGAATGAATTACAAAGAGTTGCTTTTATCACAGTCTTGTTTGTATTAATGGTTAATGGATACTGATGTCAGAAGTTCATATAGTCTGAACAACCATTTTGAGTCAAAAAGACTTTCCATATTCAATGCCATGCTGATAAAAGTTCCTAGACTCCAACTATTCAGGTGGTCTACACGAATCTGCAGCTGTGGAATTCTGACAGACGCGTCTCAGAGTGTCTGTGAAGATGGTGAAGAGCTTAGCTCTGGATCCAGACTGACTGATAGGTCCATCACTCCGCCACTCCCCACCTCTGTCCTTGGACAGCTTGCCCAATCTTAGTGATCTCACATTTCTTTACCAAGTTGCTGTGAGGAGGATGAACTACATGTTTAGCATATATTATTTAGTTCTACATATAATCTGCTCTGATACTTTTGCTCTTAGGCACAGGAATGAAAGTTTAACTTCTAGTCATCTTCTTTCTACAGTCCTGCCTCCTGTAATCTAGAACTACCCTTGTTCTCACTTCTGTGTCATCCTGTACCACTCCTACCATGGTATGCTATACAATGCTATCTATTTTGCCTCCATTCTTCTGTACATTTCATGAAGGTAAAACTTTATCTTATTGTCATTACTGTTTCTGTAACTAGCACTCTTTGTATTCAATAAATGTTTACTGAATAGCCAGATTTGTGGGTGCATGACTTTAATCCCAACCACTCAGGAGGCTGAGGTAGAAGGATTTCAGTTCAAAGCTACCTTGAACTACTAACCTTGAACTCCATCTCAGAAAAATGAGTGAATATTAATTAGACCATAATTTTTAAAAGAAAAATTCTGCATAGGAATAATTGAGAAAGTGGAGAAAGTCAGATGCAAGTATATATATGCAGTACAATAGGGAGAGTGATTTTTCCAACTGGATTTAGAGTAACTCTAGTTACAATGACTAAAGATAAGAAAGGTTAGAATATGATGAAAGAAATCTGACAAAAATGTTAATACTAAATTGCAATGGACAGCCAATGCTACTATGTAGGCATTACCATCTCATGCAGCAGAAGGAATCACAATCGATTTTCTCTTCATAAAGACAGCCAGATTATGAAAGGAAAGTATTGACCAGGAGTTATGGAGATGACAATAAAAATAACAGCTGTGGCTACTAGTTCTTAGTTTTATCTTATAACTTAATCTTCTAGTTCCATTAAAGCAAGCAGACATTTCCATATTATGTAAACAACTTAGAATTTAAAAAAAAATCCAGTGAATAAAAATGTGTAAGAGAATATGTAACTCCAATGTCTAAATGTTATTATTGTAGGCAAAAATCTATTTGGGGCTTTTATAAAACCCAAATATACTAGATTGCCTCTGAGATATAAAGAGTTCATAAATGTATAATGGTAACCAGGTGAAAATACATAGGAGATTTCCAAGATAAAAATATGGTTCTCCTAATAACTGAACGCTGACACACAGGAACAGTGCAATGAGTACTGCATCTGTATTATGGGGATGCATGTGCATCTGATTGAACGCTTGTATACATCACTCCCATGTGCTGAGAACAGAGTAACAATTGTAATGTTGCTCTGAATCAAAATAACAGAATCTGTCACTTAACATGCTATAGTGTGTGCATTTTCATTATTGCTCATAGAGTAATTGTATGCTTCTTTTATTTTGAAGCAGTTTATCTCTTTAAAATGCTATTCAAAATATGTTCAGCATGAATTTCAAAGTCAAAATCAGTCACTGCATGCCAGTAGATATTCTCAACAATTTGCATACATGTACTTATGTAGATTTATTTTGATAAAATGTGGCTCTTACATCCAGAGTACAGTACTTTGCCAACACAATCTGCATTGTTATAATAGGTTATTGACTGATTCTCAGTTTAAGGGACTAAGGTAGTATTCAGCAATGACTTCGTGCTGCCAGTTTATTGCAAGTGCACAAGGTTCACTCACCCCAAGTAATTTAGTCAATAACCAATTTTTATATTTTTATCTTCTTCAAAATTTCAAACCAATAATCCCTGTTTTTTTTTTTTAATTATTTCAGTATCAGACTAACACTTCCCATGGAAATCAATATGGGCACAATCTATTAGCCAAAAATCTGCAGCACCGAAATGCAAACATATTAAAAATATTGATCTTGCAAAGCTACTGATGTTTTGATTGACTTTAATGTCTGTAAGCAGCAATAACAGAATTTCAATGACTGAAACCAACTTTTGATTAAAATTATAGATTTTTTGGGTGGAGAGTTTGCTATTTTCCTAGCTTAACACATATTACATGGCTTACTTGTCTGTCATAAGTGAGCGCAGTTAGATAAACTTACCCAGTTACTTGTTTGTAAATATTTCAGTCCACTAGAGCTTACACTTGTGTAATCTACTTTGAAGCACTCTGACAGTTCAATTTTTCTTCTCATAACATAGTATAGCCAGGTAGAATTTTCAGGGCGAGAATGGTAGGAATAGACAGCTTTAATCTTTTTACTACCATGCAACCTTCGGCATGGTGTTTTATTCTTAGGTTAAATTCCTCAAATGTAAAATAGAATTAACCTTGGGGATCAATGAACATTTTTATTACATTCTAAGATCAATGGACAACAAAGACCACAATTTACACTTACTGAGGAAGATTATTTGACCTAAGAGAGGCCCTTTAAAAAAGGTATGCTTTAAGGCCAGGTGTGGTGGTGCATGCTTTTAGTCACAGTACTTGGGAGGCAGAGGCAGGTTGATCTCTGTGAGTTCGAGGCCAGCCTGGTGTACATAGTAAGTTCCAGGACAGTTAGAGCTACATAAGGGAAACCTTTTTTTTTTTAAAGAAACAAAACAAAAATAAACAAAACCCAAAGGTTTGTTCCTCCCCAAAATGCTTAGCAATTAATTGGCCATGCTCTCATTTTATGTAGGAAGAGCTTCATATATATCGTGTGTGTGTGTGTGTGTGTGTGTGTGTGTGTGTGTGTGTGTGTGTG
>NW_021621185.1:2028721-2053488 GCF_004785775.1 Grammomys surdaster | reverse complement strand
GTGTGTGTGTGTGTGTGTGTGTGTGTGTGTGTGTGTGTGTGTGTGTGTATTTAATGATTGTAGGAAGGACCCAGTAACAGAGCAATTGGGCTCTGTTATGTGGGAGGATTTGATTCTTCAAACTTTCAAGGGTTCCTTCTTAATACTCTCTTACTACTTCCCTGAATTCTCAAAATAAATGTCAAAGGAAATTTGGCCCCATATCTACTATGTATATTTTTGTCAAAGTTTATGATTATTTTCAAGTTTAAAAGTTTCATTATTCAAAGTATTAATACTTTGTTTAGACTCTATTTGTTTGTTCTATTTTTACCACATTATAATTGTTACAAATTTATTTTTTATTTTATTTAGCAATATTTCATTGAAATAAAGAAGAGTATTTAAATAAAAATCAGCTATTTCTTTTCTATCCTACTTACTGGTATGCAGTTCATTCACTAAAGAGCATCTTGCAAATGTTCAGAGAATTCTGGACTCCTTATAAATACCGTTTTCTCTCAAAGTACCCTACACCCATATATTTTTGAGTATTTCAGCAGCATGGTGGCAAGGTCCTCCATCTTCTTGCACATGCTATGATTACCAGCAACCTTATAGAAGCTCCTGGATTGTATTCTGGTGGGTATCAGGAGGTCTGAGGTTTACACCTATCCACTGACTTATCATCTCAGCTTTCTTACATAGAAACTCTATTGCCCCTGATTTACTGATTTGTTAACATATTCTGTCTTACTGCAAAGATGAGTCATAAGGAACAAATAACAAAGATGCTGCAAATTATGTGAATGGCACACTAAAGGTTGCTAACTGGGTTAGCTCCTTTCTTATTTTAATGTGTTGGTGAGCAAAAAAGCACTAAGAAAATGAAAGTATTACTTCTTTCTCCTCCACCAGTTTGGAAAGCGTTTAGCCAGCAATGTGGGCACTACCTTTGGTGTACTTACTTCTGTGAACAGGAGAACAGACTTAGAGTATGCCTATAAACACAGTAGTGTAGAAAATAAAATGGGAAAAAGATGGTTAGATGTTAAGATTACAAGTAGTTTTGGTGAATTGATAAGAGAGGCAAAATGAAAGGTAAATGATTTCACAGAATGATTTGTGTGATCACATGTCAAAGGGAATACATAGTTTGCTTGGAAGTAGACTCTATACAAGTACAGGCGGCTTAAGAGTGCCAGGGGATGGTGTTTCATTTGATGCCTTAATCTTTTGCTATATAATTCTCTTTAAAGTAGTCTAGTGACTGTAGTTGTCAATCAGTTTACTGAGCCCCACCCCACAGGTCCTCCTGCCTCCAAGGAGGTCTGCTCAAACCTGAGACACACAGGTAAGATCCTCCCCACGCCCCACTCCACCACAACACCTCTCCCCTCCCTGCTGGGACACCAGCAAACCCCATAGCCATGGGCTTTGCCCCATCCTGTCAGAGCTCCATGTTCCTTCCAGTCTGTACTTATATTTGCAGTCACAAATAGGCATATTGTGCCCCACCCTACAGCTCTGCCTGGTCCACTCTAACTCAGAACACCCAGGCCAGGCAACACCAGAGACAACCAGATGGCAAAACCCAAGTGCGAGAACCTAATCAACAGAGACCAATACAATAAGGTACCACCAGAACCAGGGTCTCCTACTATAGCAAGCCCTGGATATGCTAGACATCTGAAGAGCAAGACTGTGACCTTAAGTCCCATCTCACAAAGATGATATAAGTCTTTAAAGGAGATATAAATAATTTCCTTAAAGAAATACAAGAACCCACAATCAAACAGGTAGAAAACTTTAAAGAGGAAACAAATAAATCCTTTAAAGAAATACAAGAAAATACAGAAAATACAATCAAACAGGCACAAGAAATAAATAAAACAGTCCAACCTAAAAGTGAAAATAGAAACATTAAAGAAAACACAAATAGAGGCAACCCTGGGTTGGAAAACCTAGGAACGTGAACAAGAACGACAGAGGCAAGTACCACCTACAGAATAGAATACAAGAGACGAAAGGAGAAGTTCATGCATAGAAGATACATAAAAGAAATTGATATATCAAAGAAAATGCCAAATGTAAAAAGTTCCTAACTCAAAACATCCAATGATGAAAAGACCAAACCTAAGAATAATAGGAATAAAAAAGGGTGAAAATTCCCAGTTTAAAGGGCCAAAATACATTTTTAACAAAATCATAGAAGAAAACTCCTCTAATCTAAAGAAAGAGATGGTTATAAATGCACAAGAAGCTTAGAAAACACCAAATAGATTGGACCAGAAAAGAAAATCTTCCTACCACATAATAATCAAAACATTAAATGTACAAAACAACAAAAGATTATTAACTCTACCATACCTGAATACCTGAATGTAAACAATCCCCCTGCCTGGCCTCCATGCCTGAGCTTGGTTCATTACTTACTCACTTCATAGTCAATTTTCACCTGCAATCACTTCAACGTACAAACAAAATAGACATTTGAAACTGGCAGCCAATTGGAATCAGCTGCCATCATGCTAAAATTATTTTTCTCCAGTGGAGTCTCACTGAATATACAAACTACACTTAAGGGGAGGCTCTGTGCCCTGTAATAGATGGCCAACACAAAGCAAACTCAATGTTATTTTTATAGGATTTTTGTTTCATAATGCTTTGAACATTTTTTAGGGGGGGCATTTTTTTTTAACTTTATAGGTCTCTTGCTTATACTTTATGGTTTCTTGTTTTTTACTTTTGTGGGATTTCTTTGTGTGTGAATGTGTGTGTCTCTGTATCTATGTTTTTCTTGTAATTTTTGTCTGTTTTGTCCTAGTCTAATTGTTATTATTATTATTATCTGTTTTCTAATGAGAGACAGAAGAAAAAAGGTTTGGATTTGGGCAGGTGGGGAGGTGGTGAAGATCTGGATGAACTGGGGGAAGAGAAAAGTGATCAGAATATTCTGTACAGAAAAAAATCTATTTTCAATTAAAAAAATGAGGCTCTTGCTGTTGCCTGAGCTGAGACTACTATGATGATGGGGTAAGCTTGTCTGCCCACTGGCCAGAAAGGTGCCTAACAGGTTTCATACTCACTGAGCTTTGAGACTGAAGGCTCTTGCACTTATACCTACAGAGCAGTGGCAGGCCTCTCTTGCTGCCTGGAAAGTAACAGGATAAATTCTAGATAGTACCTGCTCTGCTGAAAAGCACTTATGCTGGGATTCAAACTCAACTCCTGTGCAAGGGCAGCAAACTCATTTCCTCTGCAGAAGCAGCAACTGCTCCTTAACCACTAACCATTGTTGCAGTCCCTTACAGACCTTTATAAAACTGAGAGAAGGCCATTTCCTTCCTAAAGCAAAAAACATACCACCATCTTCTCCCCTGATTGCTTTTCTTTTTGGAGTGGACTAGGGCTGAAACAGGACAGGAACAGTTCAGAGGAGCCTGGAAAAGCGTGATACTTTTCCTGGGCCTGGAACAGTTTTATTCAGTAGTGCCCTAGGGATGGCTTGGACTTCTCTGGTAGTAGCTTGGAGAGATGTGGAGAAGAGGAAGCTGTGGCCCAGCAAGCTGGTCCTTTTGTTGTCAAGTCTGGAGGTAAGGATGAAAGTCTAAGGAGAGGTACAGTGTGCCATAGTCCACAACATACCTAGCACTAGGCACCTCTTGTTTTGTCCTGATAGAGGCATCTGGTAGTTATTCCATGGCTCTTCTGTGGCTACTCTTATTAACCGATATCTGCTATTCAGAGTCTACTTTAGGTTTTGTGTGGCCAGAACCAGTTATCCTTGGTGTTGTGGGGAGACACAGCTGTGGCAGCTGCCTTCGTTACCCATGTTTTCTCTGAGCTGGCATGGCTTCTTCAACATATCAGAAAGAGGTCAGACAGTGTCTTCATCCACAAGCAGCCATGTGCTTTCTGGCTTGGCTTCCCAGTAGACTCTACTGAGTGGAGAGCAAAGCTTCTATTGTTAAATATTACTGTTCTTTATGCAAGAAGGAATTCAGATGAATGAAAAGACCATGCGTATGTCAGGACTTGAATGCATATAATCTAAGTTAAATACATGCTGGTAGTAGATTTGGCTTCATTCCACCTACAAAATATTCTAGTTCCATGAAGGCACTAATCATAGGCTAACATCTTAAAGCATAAACCAAATAGGCTAAAACATTTTTGTATTTTATAAGGTCCAATATTTAAATTTCTCATGAACTTTACAAACTTTATAGATATTTTAATTATACTATAAGCATTTTAAACAAAAAGGCTGGGAATTATTGAGAAGCATATTGAAACATGTTCTAATGGAGATTTGTTGATGTATTCAGGAACACACTAGCAAATCTAAAACATAGCTATTGAGAACTTGGATGGTACCTCCGTAATTTATAACTATTTTAAGACACATCAGATCAGGGTCTGACATTTCCTGGTATCATGCTTCTAAATTGTAGGGTAAAGCATTTGTCCTGTTCAATTGAAGACAAAACTTAGCAAAACTCTGTGTGTGTGTAAGTATTTGTTCAGCTATATTAAAAAAATCAAATCCTAATGACTAACCTTCTCTATATTACTATTTAATTATCAGGTCAGAGCTAATAACAGACCTGGAGTGAAAATCTAATGTAGAGAAATTTGTATTGAAACAATCATTTTTTTCCTCATTGGATATTTTATGTATTTACATTTCAAATGTTATCCCCTTTTTCAATATCCCCTCCTGAAACCTCCTCTACCATCCCCCTCCCCCTGCTTCTATGACAATGCTCCCCCATCCACCCACCCACTCCCACCTCACTGCCCTGGCATTCCCCTTACACTTGGGAATCGAGCCTTCACAGGACCATGGGCCTCTCCGCCTACCGATGTCATACAATGCCATCCTCTGCAACATATGAAGCTGGAGCCATGGGTCCCTTCATGTATACTCTTTGGTTGATGGGTTAGTCCCTGGGAGCTCTGGGGTGTGTGTGTGTGTGTGTGTGTGTGTGTGTGTGTGTGTGTGTGTGTGTCTGGTTGGTTCCTATTGTTGTTCTCCCTATGAGGTTGCAAACTCCTTCAGTGTCTTCAGTCCTTTCTCTAACTCCTCCACTGGGGTCCCTGAGTTTAGTCCAATGTTTGACTGCGAACATCTGAGCATTTGCTTCTGTATTTGTCAGGCTCTGGCAGAGCCTCTCAGGAGACAGCTATCACAGGCTCCTGTCAGCAAGTACTTCTTAGCATCCACAATAGTGTCTGGGTTTGGTGTCTGTATACGGGATGGATTCCCAGGTGTGGCAGTCTCTGGACGGCCTTTCCATACTTTCTGTACTTGGTCCTCATATTTCCTTTAGACAGGAGCCATTCTGGGTTAGAAAGTTAGAGATGAGTTCTTTGTATACATTGGATATTAGTCCTTTATCAGATATAGGATTGGTAAAGATCTCTTACCAATCTGTTGGTTGCTGTTCTGTCCTATTGACAGTGTCCTTTGCCTTACAGAAGCTTTGCAATTTTATGAGGTCCTGTTTGTCAATTCTTGATCTTAGAGCATAAGCCATTGGTGTTCTGTTCAGGAACTTTTCCCCTGTGCCCAAGTATTCAAGGTTCTTCCCCATCTTTCTCTTCTATTAGTTTCAGTGTATCTGGTTTTATGTGAAGGTCCTTTATCCATTCAGACTTGAGCTTTATACAAGGAGTTAAGAATGGATCGATTTGTATTCTTCTATATACTGACCTCCAGTTGAACCAGCACCATTTGTTGAAAATGCTGTCCTTTTTCCACTGGACGGTTTTAGCTCCTTTGTCAAAGATCAAGAGATCATAGGTGTGTGGGTTCATTTCTGGGTCTTCAATTCTATTCCATTGATCTTCCTGCCTGTCTCTGTACCAATACCAGGTAGTTTTTATCACTATTGCTCTGTAGAACAGCTTGAGGTCAGGGATGGTGATTCTTCCAGATGTTCTTTTATTGTTGAGAATAGTTTTTGCTATCCTTGGTTTTTTTGTTATTCCAAATGAATTTGCCAATTGCTCTCTATGAAGAATTGATTTGGAATCAATATCTCTATGAAGAATTGATTTGGAATTTTGATGGGAATTGCATTGAATCTGTAGATTGCTTGTGGCAAGATGGCCATTTTCACTATATTAATCCTGTCAATCCATGAGCATGGGAGATCTTTCCATCTTCTGAGATCTTGTTCGATTTCTTTCTTCAGAGACTTGAAGTTCTTGTCATACAGATCTTTCATTTGCTTGGTTAAATTCATACCAAAGTATTTTATATTATTTGTGACTATTGTGAAGGGTGTCCTTTGTCTAGTTTCTTTCTCAGCCTGTTTATCCTTCAAGTAGAGGAAGGCTACTGATTTGTTTGAGTTGATTTTATATCCAGCCACTTTGCTGAAGTTGTTTATCAGGTTTAGGAGTTCTCTGGTGGAAGTTTTAGGGTCACTTAAGTATACTATCATATTATCTGCAAATAGTGAAATTTTGACTTCTTCCTTTCCTATTTGTATCCCTTTGACTTCCTTTTGTTGTCTAATTGCTCTGGCTAGGACTTCCAGTACTATATAGAATAGGTAGGGAGAGAATGGGCAGCCTTGTCTAGTACCTGATTTTAGTGGGAATGTAAATAAAATACCCAATAAAAAACTAAAAAAAAAAATTCGAGATGAGTGGGTGGCCCCTCCCCCCACCAGGGACCGTACTTATCCTCTGGTTATGACGGTCTCTACAGGTTGTCCCTCCACTCTGTTGGGCATTTCAGCTAATCTCATCCCTGGTGGGTCCTGGGAGGCTCTTGCTTTCCTGGCATCTGGGACTTGTTGGGGGCTACTCCCAGTTCCCCATCCCAGCTTCTATTGTTAAATATTAAATATTACTGTTCTTTATGCCAGAAGAAATTGAATGAAAAGACCATGCAAATGTCAGGACTTGAATGCATCCAGTGTAGTGCATTGCTGCACTGAGATTATGTATGTATATGCAAATAACTACTCACCTGCATCTGTGTATATATGGTTTGGGTGTGAGTTTAGGAGTTTGGAGGTTCTTAAGCTAAACTATTCTTTCCCCAAGCCCCTGTCAACTGGTCTTAAAATTTGTAATGAAAGCTGAGTAGTGTTGGCAGATGCCTTAGTCCCACTAGCACTTGGGAAGGAGAGACAGATGGATCTCTATGAATTCCAGGCCAGTCTGGTTGGTCTACAGAGTGAGTTCCAGGACAGTAAGGGCTGCACAGGGAAACCCTGTCTCAAACCCCAACTCCCCCCCAAAAAAAAAGTGTCCAAAAAATACTTATGAATTCTTCAAAAAGTTATACATGGAAATATTGTATGACACAGGATCAATTCCTTCTGAAAAAATTAGATATAGTTTAAATGAAAATGAATATCTATGTGATCTATAACAATAAAAACTGAAAACAATCTAAATGTTTTTCAGTTTAGGATTGCTAAATGTGGTATAGTCTCACAAAGCAACATTGTTCAGCACAAAACATAATGAGGAATTGACACATACTATAAGGCCTTGAGGATGTGAGAAAAAGACAGCAGCATGTAAAGCAAGTGTATAGCATACTCCCATTTCTGTAAAATGCCCACCATAGTGCACACGGATCACAAGGTTGATGATTCCCTGCAGGCTGAGTGACTGCATAGGGGTAGGGGATTTTTTAGGTGTTAACAGGAAGAAGATGCCATGAAGGCACTGCAAGGAGTTACAGTGGCTCACTCTATGCTATGTAACATTCTACCTTAATACAAATATCATCATGAGTCTTTCTGATTTTATTAGAATTCTGAAGGTAAAACACACGAATAAAAACAATTTCTACTAAAATTGAAAGTTGGGTATTGTATGTACCCTTTCTTAAAACTTGTAACAGTTCAATTCAATATGTGTTGACTAAGCTGTGCCTCAGTGATGTGGGCATTATCCAGTCATCTGAATAGTTACAGATATTCTCATAAGTATACATTTATAATTCTGGAAAATTAAGAGAGGAAAAGAATGAGGGAATATATTTGCTTTGTCTATAATTTTCAAGAAATGAAATAGATCTACACATGTTAAGTGGCTGACCTATCTAAATTTTAAAAAGAAAAATACCCAAAGTAATTTACTGAATCAACACACATTGAGACATGAGCCTGGCTAACCTGTGAGAGGTTTTAAGACTCAATCTTGAGAACCACAGTTCACAGATTTCGGAATCAGTGAAATTCCCAATAAAGCATCTAACCTTAGAGTTTTACAGTGGCACAGTTGAAGAGAGCCATCTGGGGAACACACGATACATTCTTTCATGTGCAAGAAACACATGATAAAAAGGCAGGCAGAAGTTGTCATCACAATGGGCCCTGACTATTTTTTCCTGTCAGACTTTATAAGCTGCCAGCCTATGGGTCTGTTTTATGACAGTTACTTTATTTACCCTATATTACAGTTTTGAAGTTTCTAGTTAGTTGAAGTTCCATTTACACACACACATACACACACGCACACATAGACACACACACACACACACGCACACACACACACTGGGTCTGGATCTTACTATGTAGCCCTGGCAGACATGTAACTCACTGTGTAGATCCCTCATCTATATAGAGATCCCTGGCCGAGCTTCAATTCACCTTTCTCTACCTCCTGAGTGGTGGGACTGAAGGTGTTGATTGTCACACCCATCTTTCATAGCAATTCTTATGTCAAATAGATTTCAAATAATCATGCAGATTTTGGGCTCCTTTGGGAAACTAGATGATACTGGGTCTTCATTCCTCCATGTTGGTAATCAGCAAAGATTTGAGTTTATCATGCAACTGAGGCCCTAATTATGATTAATGAACAGAATTATAACACAGAATCAAGTAGCAAGAGCTTAGATTAATCAGAAAACACTAAGTGTTTTTTTGTTAGCGGCATCTCACTGATGGTTACATACATGCTGTTACTAAATTAGGACTCTCTGAGTAAAAATAAAAACAAAGAGGACTGTACTGTTTGGAGGACTAACTATAATTTGGACAGGACAACCATGACAGAGAACTTGTTTCCTGGAATTCCTGGAGTGCAGTCTCCTTTATGAGAGATAATAGTTTAACAGGCTTGGCCTATATATTAAATAAAACAAAATGATACACCTTATTTGAAATATCTTTTCTTTAAAGACTTTCATTCATTCTACATATATATTAACCCACTTTTGATCTGAATTAAGTAGCTACAAGGAAAAAAAAAAGGTTACACCAATCAAATGCCCTCCCTCTGTTACCTTACACTTCTCTGTGCTAAAACACATGCTCTGGCACCTTCAGATAAGAGTCAGTCACTGAGTGTGCATTCTGACAACAATGACTAGTTTCAAGCACACCTGGTGATTCTGGACAGTGGCACTTAGGAAACCCTCAATCTGGTAGGTTTTTCACCGCACATTCTCTAAAGCATGCCCACAGTATAAAGTTGCACAGATTTCCTGACCTTTGAAAGAAAACAGAATAAAATGAAACAAATGGCCAGGATAGAATTGAATTTCCACTATTTTTTTAAGTCACATACATTCCTTTGCTACCTTTTGCTTTATTTCCCAATGAAAAGTCACCCAAAGTGATTCAATTTTTTTTCCAATAGGAAAACTTTCAATTGCTACTGAGTTTACATCCATATTTTTATATTTATTTTACTTTTATTTAGTTTTAATCTGAGCTTTTAATTTAATCTTTACTTTGATCTGAAGGTTTGCGGCCCCATGGGGAGAGCAAGAATACCAACCAACCAGAGCTCCCAGGGTCTAAGCCACCAGTCTGGGAGCACATAGGGAGGGACCCATGGCTACAGCTGTATATGTAGGGGAGAATAACCTTGTGGAGCATAGGTGGGAGAGGAGGTCCTTGATCCCATGAAGGCTGGATGCTCAGTGTGGAGGATTTCGAGGGTGGGAAGGTGGGAGTGGAGGGGTGGGTGGGGGCACATCCTCATAGAAGCAGGAGGAGGGAGAATGGGATAGAGGGTTCCTGGGCAGGAGAGGGAAATGGGGTAATGGGATAACATCTGAAATATAAATAAAATATCCAATAAAAAAATTTGAAGCACACAGAAATGAACCCACATTATTATTAGACTTCCAGTGATGGCAAGTGAAGAAGTAAAACAAATCCCTAAAATAACTATAAAAGTTGACAAAATTGTCAAACACAACCATTCCAGCACTGGAGAAGCCAGACAACACCTTGAGAACTGCCTGTTGATGGAACTATCCAGATGCAGGTAAGAACAGCAGCTTTGCAGGCACAGCAGTCAGTCTTACAGTCTCGGCAGGGCTTCTGGGAGGACTGGCTGCACAAGCTTGCAGAGACTGGGCTGATTTGCAGAACAGAAACCAACACTCAACGGCAAAATTAGCAAATCGAGTGAGCCTTGATGGGAACTATCTTTAAAAGTCCCTGGTTCTCCTTGTCCCAGGATGCAGGTTAGTGGCAGACCAGTACAGGTCAGAAACTCAGTGGGGAAAGGATGCTGACTGGAGAGCTGTACAGTGGGGTCAAAGCCAGGAAAGCCCACGAGAAAGGAAAGCTTAGGGTCCATGAAAGCATGGATTCACTCACACACCCTTTGAGGGAGACTGAACCAAACTCTCTGATCATTATGTCTTATAAGCAGAGGATAGTCTCTAGGAAATAAAGCAAAACAGAGAGATCAGAGTGAGCACTATGATGGGGAGACAGATTTGGAAGATTAAACTCAGGCAGGTGTCTAAAATCAGAACCAAAAAACCCTCTCAGCATTAGATAACCCCCAAGGTAAGACAATCAGGGTTTAGAGTTACACTTGTCCTGTCTGATAAAGAAGTTGCAGCCACACAGAGAACTATAATTCAATAATAAGACAACTAAGTATTTAAAACATCATCAAAAGTATATATGATTCATGATATATATTCAATACTCAAGTTATTATTGGCAAATGCAATTTAAAAATGACAATGGGATAACAATGTACATCACTACAATGACTGTGCTACAAAGGCAGGTACCAATTGTTGGTAAAGGTGTGGAGAGACTGAAACCCATATGCATTTTTATGAGAACATAAAGTGGCATAGTTTACTATGGAAAATGATGTTGTAGCTCCTTAGAAAGCTGGATGTCGTGTAATCTGGTAACTGGAGGGAAATGAAAGCATATGCCTGCATTGATTTGACTGTGGAACTTCATGGTAGCAGGATGCACAATAGCAAACACTGAAAGATGCTTACATATCCTTCAACTTATGCAGGGATAACAAAATGCAGAATAGTCATACAGCGGGAGGCTACGTAGTAACACAAGGAAGATACTACAACACTGAAGAATCTCAAAAACATTACTCTAAGCAAAATAAGCTGAAAACCAAGAATCACATTATTTTTCCATGCATATGGTTTTTTAGAAGAGGAAGTTGGTGGAGCAGCACGGCGAGGGCTGCAGAGGGGAGCAGAGTTAATGCTAACTGAGCACTCCACAGTTCTGCAGGGGCAGAGGTAATTCTAAAGTTGGAACACAGTAGTGACTACATGAATATAATCACTTGACTTAGCTCTTCATACATCATAGATTCTAACTTACACTACTCCTTACTTGGAGTTAATGCACACTGTGAACAGTTTCTAATGTGCATTGCTGGGGCTTAAGATGCTGTCCTTCACAGAATATGACATTTGAGGTAGATCTGCTTTGTAGAGAAGTCTGTCAGCACAGGCTACTGCTTACAGCTCCATACCTCCTCTTGGTCATCTGCAACTTCTACTCAGAAGAACTTTCCTATATTTCCTCCTCAAATATGACTTTGAAGATACAACCTTTAAAAGTATACTATTCCTTCTTTATGGTTCTTTACCTTATTAGTTACATCATTAAACCAGAGTCACACCAACTACAGGCAGTGAAATCATCTTACATATTAATTTCCCATATGGCACATCACATTCTTATACTAAGAGTTCTTGTTTTAAATAAAAACGTTATGCTCTTGACTATATAACTACAGTACTCTATTTAACTCCAAAAATTCTACTCCTTTCCTAATGAATTTTTACTGCCAATAAAAGTGAACCAAGATTTTACTTACATGGATATTACAATCTGCTTTGTTTATTTTTAAAAAATAAAAGAAATCTACAAATACTCTTAAAATTCTAAGATTAATCATATATACATATCTAAAACAACGAGATTTTTATAGAGAACTGTAAATGTGAAGTTAGGAAAGCTGAAGTACAGAATGTTCATCACTTATGAACAGAACTTGAAAACTATGATAACAGTTTAGAGAATGGACCCTTAAGTTATTAATTTCAAATGTTACTATAGCTGTATACTCTTAGCTTTGCACTTTGGAGTGAGCAGCAGAGCACCATAATTACCACTGCTGGACAGTGTTTACATTGGTTCTCCAAAGGTTAAGAAGCTGATTATAGGTAAAATCAGCTTTGCCTGACGCACAGTGTCACCTAACACAAACCAGTGGCACTTTCTTCTCTGCTCTATCCCTCCACCTTGTCCACTTTATTATGGAAACAACTCATGCTTTATGCTTATACCAGATAATTTAAAAAAGACTGCCTTCTAATGAATTTGGCGTGTAAGTTCCTAAGTTGCCTACCTGTTTTAAAAGTAACAAAAGTATATTGAGCAACATCTAAAAATAAAATTCTTCCAAATAAATTTTTGAAGGAGGTGAGAATATATGTTATTTGAAAACATAAACATGACTTCATTGTAAAAAGCTTGCAAACAACAACAACAACAATAACAACAACAACAACAAAATAACACAGCTGGATTAACATGGCCAATCAAAGAAGCACCTGCACGAACCCAAGGTGTACACTTTTCAATGAACTCCTACTAGTTAGCATAGCCAAATCCTGTTAAAAAAATTCTATATTTAGAGACATATAAGTATTTTTAGAAAAGACAGGTGACATTACCTAGTGTAAACATTATGAAGTCTTTCTAGCTTTCAAAAGACAGTTTTCTTCCATAGGAAACTGACAGATTTATCTGTTTCCAAGAAGAGCTCTTATAAAAGCACACAAGAGGAGACATTAGCATTTCTTTTTTTCTTTTCATTTTTTTAAAATTTTTATTATTTTTTTATTGGATATTTTATTTACATTTCATATGTTATCCCCTTACCTCATCCCCCACCCACCCAGGAACCCCCAATCCCCTCACCCCTCCTCCTGCTTCTCTGTCGATGTACCCCAACCTACCCACTCCACTCCCACTCTCCCTCTCAAATTCCCACCCCCTGGGGCGTCTAACCTTCATGAGACCAAGGATCTCTTCTCCCACCTATGCCCAGCAGGGCCCTCCACTCTTATGTATACAGCTGAAGCCATGGATCCCTCCCTAAGTGCTCCCAGGCTGGTGGTTTAAGCCCTGGGAGCTCTAGTCTATGGCCATACCACCCTGAAGCAGGGTTGGGCCTGGTTAGTACTTGGATGGGAGACATTAGCATCTCTAAGGATCCTCGGAACTGCTTTGCTGAGCGTGGCCCTCCTTTCTCCCTCTCTACTCTGAAGCCACAGGAGCCATGTAATGGCTCACAGTCATGTAATGGACACAGTCAAGAAACAGGGTTTTTTGTTTTGTTTTAAATAAGGTTAGGAGAAGGAGAACAGCTCTTCACTGAAGTCCTTTTGAACAGGTTCCATACTCTAGCACAGTAAGATGTATTAGCTTTGTCTAAATCTTGTTTACTCTGAGTCTCAAGGAAACAGAAAATATTGACAACAAAGGGCTGTTAGGAAAGAAATGCAATGGAAAAACTGAAAATTAGTTCAATACAATTTAAAACCATTACTATAATACTAGGTAACATCTATTGTGTTTGTACCTTCCTATATTTGACTGTCAGTTTTTAGTTCAGATTCTACATATTTATTTAATTTGTTCAAGATGGAGAAGCAAATATGAATTCAAACAAACAAGTGATCAAGAGAAAATGATTTTTGCTAATGATTTATTCTAAGCAAGAAAACCAAAACTTGTTATTTTAATTGATTGTGTCATAAAGAGTTCCTGAGGAAGTCCATCCATGCTCTTTGCTCAGTCAGACAATTTCTGCTAATCCAGCAGCACTTAACAAGTACACATGTGGTTAGTTTTTCTTGCCATAGCTATATTTCACAGTTCTGTGCTGCAAGCTGTGCAAAAGAAAATCAATACGCTAGGTTTAATCAAAGAACAGGAGACACGATGTTCCCTATATTTTCAATGAACCTCAAATGACTCTGCTGTTCATCCTCAGTACATTTATGACAGAAACATGCACTCGTCAATGGAAAGAGACAATAGAATGAAGTACATAAATCTGGAACTGAAGTTCTGCCTTATTCCATAATCGAGTGTACTTAGAAGAAGACATGCTCATTCCCTGCGCACAGTATAATCAACCATTTATAGGGCACTATTTCTCTTGATGAAGGCTTAAATGTACTCTCTAGGTCAGATAAATGTATACTACTTGCAATAATATTTTGAAATACATACATAATTTATGTGTTAGGGACTGTGAAATTTTTTTTGTAAGTGAAACAAATGACATAGCACAAAGGGGAAACATCCACAGAGGCTACTGAGCTGCAGCAGCAGCTAATGGAGTGCAGACTTTGCACAGGACACACTGATGCAGGTCAGGAGGAAAACACTGACAATGAGGTGGGAGTGGTGATGACCACAAGCTCAACACAGAGCAGAGCCACCCCAAACTTCTCAGCTCAGTGATGTGGAACTAAGTGCGGCCAAACAAGCAACAAGAGATAATTGGCTTTGGAATTGTTAAAAGGGCCAGATACAAAGAAATAAGAAATCAAAGTAACATATACGTTAGGAGAAATACACGTGCACGTTTGAAATTCTTCTGGTGATTTCCTTATATTCTAGTAAGAAGTTGTAAATGGGGTAAGGATGCAGAAGGGAGCAGGGGATGGTACTGATAAGTGCTAAAGGTATGGACTACTGTAGGTAATACGGTCAGAAAATTATACTTATCTTAAACTTTCTAAGACAAATTTAATTTATTGGTTAATGTGCCATTAAATACAGGGAACAAAAATAAGTTCCCAACCAGAAACTAACACTGGAATAATTTTATATACTGGAGCATGTTAATGTTGCTAGAAACAATCATTTTAGTATCACTCATACTTTTGCTTCAGAGTAGACTATAGTTCCAGTACTGATAAGATCACAGCAGTGAAATGAAACTTGTTTGATATCAAAAAATTCAGAATAATAGAGCTTGGAAAATAATTCCATAGCATAAAAGTCATAATTTAATTGCATATATAATTGCAGTAATTTAATTGTAAACTCTTACAAGATATGGTTTCAAAAAACAAGATGGATAGTTCTTGAGGAAGCAAACCCCTGATTAAGGTTTATTCTACAAACATGCACACACACACATGCACACCTCTATACACATGACAGAAAATAAAAATCTCTGCCTGATTAAGGTTTATTCTACAAACATGCACACACACACACACACACACACACCTCTATACACACGACAGGAAATAAAAATCTCTGATACACCAACAGTCATATACAATCTTCAGCTAACTGTATGGCCTAAAAATAGTGCCAGGGCATTGGAAACAACTGTGCTAGAAAATGTCCAATTACATGGTAACGACAAGGAAGGGACCCACCCTTCTTCTTGGGAGATCCTATATTACTGAGAAGAAGACCTAAATGTATAACTGAATTTAGGTGAAATGACAACGCATACAGACTTAGCACACTGCAGTTCTCCCCATGTCTCCACAGTGGCTCTTGGTAGCATCTCCCCTACACTAAATTTCATCTATCCACGCGAATTTCTGTATTCCCAGTGAACCAAACCTACTGTCTTATTCCCATGTAGATTACTGGTCTGGTTTTCAGGCAACACTGCTGTTATCTTTGGCTGTCTTCTTTAGGTGCTTGTCATTGGATCTCCCCTGTTTTTCATTTCTTTAAAGTTGACAGAGTAGGGTCTTCTGTTTACTTCTGCAAGCACTAGTTCATTGCTGCAACACTCTCCTCTCATCACACCGGCACACACAGGAGACTGCTGTAAAAGTTTCTATGTCTCAAAATAACAAAATAAATTGAAAGATCTTTGCCAAGTTATCTCGAGTTTCTACCACGGCTCATGTCCATAAAGCTAAATAAAATAGCTCTTAACAACTAAAATATTTGATCCATTTAAAATCTTTGGGTGCTAAATGGTTTGGGGCAAAGCTGCCTTTCTCCCAGGCTCCTGCTCTTCGGAGGAACTGCTTAGTAAGTATGCTTCCCAAATCAAACCTAACATTAAACCTGTCATTAGCCTTTATCATTGAAAACTGGAATTAAAAAAAAAAATCTTGTTTTCCCTATCTTGTTCCCTTCTTTTATGTAAGAGGAACAGAAAATACTTTGGTTTCTGAAAATTCATATGGAGTCCTATTCTAAAACAGAACATGCTCTTTTCCCATCTCCTTGGGTTTGTGTTCTGATCCTCTGAGACTTGGTTCTCTCTCTGCTCTGCTGAGGCTATTACCATGGCTCTCCCTTTCCCTCCCTCAATCCCTCTGACGCCCTTGTTTTGTAAAATAGTGAAATCAAATCACTGGACTCAGTCAGCAGACATCATTCCTATGATTTAATCATCAATTCTTTTTACCCATAAACTTTAAGGAACAGACGATGAAGAACTGAAGCACAGACATAGTAAAGATTCCTTCCTCTAATAGACCAGGTACAGTCATTTCCTCTATCAAGTTCTTCAAAAGCAGCTGGAGATACTGCTCAGTGACAGCAACAGGCCTGGGGTTAAGGACCAGCACCAACACCAAAGGTTGACAAGCAGTCATCAGACCTTCACTTGGATACTTGAAAAGATAGAAAGCCTGCTGTTTTACAATGTTGGCGATTCTGTTTCTTAAGACAATTGGGCATGACTAAATTGAGCCCATTTAAATTTTCATAATGTACAATCAAAGTCTTTAATGTCATGTCTATTTGGAATTTCATGTCTGGTTGGGGTTAGGAACAGCTAAATCACTATGTCTTTTTAAATTCCTTTTAATTCATTGGGAAGCTTAATTTTCAGTTATGTGCACCATCTTCAAGATCTCAAGAGATGCTTTCTTACAATGATTCCAAATATCTATCATCAAATGTATTAAGGAATTCAAAGAAATAGTTTTAGAAATTTACAAGGACCATTAAAAGAAAAAAATCAAAACAAAACAACTTAATGACTTCAACTGACAGGAACCATCTATGATAAACCTGGCCTTCAAAGAAACTTCTTGCTGTGATTGACAGTTAATGTAGAGGCGCATAACTAGTCAAATTGCTGAGAATAGTTTTCTATTGAGTGCTTAGCCCTAAACTGATCGTCTGTAATAACTCTTATCTCAAGGCGCAGGGGGGAACCCCCTGGAAGGGAGGAGAAAGCATGCAAGAATTGAAGGATGGTGAGGAACACTGCAATGGTGCCTTTGGGACATGACATGGTCACTACCGCTGTGAACTTAAGTGCAGTTATGATTACCTGCAAAAGACCAAGTCACCAAGGACAGCCAACATTTCAGCAGGCTGCACTAAATGAAGTGCCTGCGGTTCCTAACCACATAGGACTTGAGGGGTGAGGGGGGGTGAGGGGGAGGCCCACCTCCCTGCTGTGAGGAGTGCCTGCGGGAGAAGGAGGGAGGAGTTCCTGAGTGAAGAAGGACCGTGGACGGTACATGTCATTCTTTACATGCATGAAATTGTCAAAGAATAAGTAAAAATAAATCTATCAAGTTTTTTAAATATATAAAAATGGCCAGCAAGATATTTAAATCCCAATCATAAATGTCTGATACATGAGTTTTCAATTCTCTTTCCTAAAGAAAGCATGTGCTTCCAAGTATTTTTTACATCTTAGGCACATATATATGTCTTGGATTGTCTCCTTGTTTTCATGATTCATTAAGCCAAAGACCCATCATGTCACTGTATAATGCCAAAATAAGGTAGAAGGTGTATATACTATCTTATTTACATGTATGCATTTTACTTTTGAAGCGAACATAGTAATAAACATTTTATTTAATGTCAACAAGCTCCAAAGCCTTGTAGTAAAAGGTACAATCCTGGAAAGAGTAAATAGGTAATAAATCCAGTAAGCTTCAATGGCAAATCTTGAAATTAAGCAAATGTGCTAATGCACTCACTGGCTTATTTAGAGAATAGTTTTGAATTTGATAGTATGGACCATGGGACAGTGGGAGGCACGTGTGTGTAGCCTCGTCAGGCATCTGTAAGATGAGTTGCTGTGAGGGTGAAGTGGCTCTTACAGTCCTGGCTGGAAACAGTAAATGTTGTAGGCTTTGAAGTCACCACAGCTTTGATGTACTCTCACAACCCGCAGAAGACAGGGTGGAGGGGGGGGGGGATAAGACTTTTCCGTTCTGTCCTTGGTGCTTTTACTCAAGAAATCTTAGCAGGAAAAGAGGCCAGTGCTTCTGTGAACTTTAAGCATAGCTCGAGACTGCCATTTAATTTTTTTAAAGATTCAATTATTGATGCAGTAGCCAACATTATTTATTCATTCAGGTACATGCATAAAATTATCAGAATATGTGAATCAATCAGGGGAGATTACATTAATGATGATTTTTGTTTTCTTACTATGTTATGTATAACTTAAGGAAGTGGATGTGATTTCTAACCTTGAGAAAGTCACTAACAAGGTTAGTGAAATCTTGGTAAGCAATTAAAAACTTAAAAAAGGCTACAGACTTCATATAGTACATAGTCTAGAAAGCCGTCTTGTATTAGAAATGAAGTACTACCTATAAATTAAGTAAGCAATAGTGAAGAGAGAGGGATAAGGACGTCTTGTACATTCTACGATAAAGGAAAATGAGCAGTGGACTTGGTGGTTTGGTAGATAACAGCTTCTCTAGTTTCACTCACTTGCACAAACTCCCACACACTGTGCTGTGCTGTGAGCAAAAGCTGTCAGCAACTACCAAGACACTCAGCACTTTGGTTTAGAAAGCTAAAAATTTCATCTTATTTCAAATATTTGATATATTTGCAAAGGTATTATAATCATGTTTTTATAATAGTTTATTTTTGAAATTATAATATAATTGCACCATTTCTCCTTTGCTTGTCTTCCTTTCAACTTCTCCCAGGTTTCTCCTTGTTAATTCTCTTGAATTACTGATATAGTGTGTACGTGTGCATGTGAGTGTGCCTGAGCTTGTGTGTGCATGTGCTCGACTCCCAGCTGACGCGCCTCCTCTTCCTTTTTTGTATAGTCCTATGAATCTCCTCAGGGCCTTGTATAAGCTCACCGTGTTCTACCACAGAGCTGCATTCCTGGTGCTTTAGCGTTTTCCTTACATCAACATACTTTCTTATTTGCTTATTTCTAAGTTAAAATCAAACAAATTTAATCTACGTTCATGTGTTATACATATCTTTTTCTAATGCATATTATAAGAAAAATTACAATGCAAACAAATTACAGTTCACTCACCAACTAC
Source organism: Grammomys surdaster (assembly GCF_004785775.1). Classification (NCBI taxonomy): domain Eukaryota; kingdom Metazoa; phylum Chordata; class Mammalia; order Rodentia; family Muridae; genus Grammomys; species Grammomys surdaster. Next base: position 2,033,957 of record NW_021621185.1, on the reverse strand, counting down.
CTGTGCTTTATGTACAAAGTGTGGAAAGGATTCTGCTCAAGGGCAGAGGCAATTACTCACCCTAGTAATTTACTGTACTTAAATAAGAAATAATGTGCTTAAAATATTCAAATGTCCATGTGTTCAGAGAAGTAGGATCATTACAAAAGCTATTTTATTTGGAGTTACAAGGCTCAATAATTGACACCTTAAATGTTTGTTTAGTTATTATACATGTCCTTGATTACTTTATAAGCAGTAAAGGAAGACTTCATAGTTAAAAAAAAAGCAAGAGCTTTAATATAAAATTTCAGGACACCTGAGACTAAAGTAGTAATCTAAAAAATTAAAAGGAAAAATGTTTCCTTCAGAATCTTTCTCAGCAGAGGAAACCAGCTGCCTATTGCTTAAAGAGAAAAAAAGGACTTTGTTTCCTTGACAGAAACTAAAGAAACTGTCATACACGAATGCCATTAATGGGAGGAAAAGCATGACAGAAGTTACCCTTGCTTATGTGCTGGTGCCACAGAGTGAGATGAGGAAGAAGAGGAATGCAGACAACTGAAGAGTGTGAACTGCAGTGCAGGAAAGCGAAAGCCGCTCTCTGAGACTCTTACGCGCATTAGACTGTAAACACAAACCAAAGCCACTGGTAAGCAGTACGATTCAAAGAAATAGCTCATACAAGTGGAACATTTACTGTGTATTAGAATTTCTCATAGCGTACCTGATCCAATAGTTAGATTTTAAGTACTGTTCTTATAATTCTCATTAAATGAGTACAGTGCGTCGAATTTTATAAGGTAGCAAAATGGAAACTCCAATGAATTGTAAGGGTTGTAAGACAGTAACATTAAAGAAAACCAGAATATAATCTTTCAGCTACAGTAAAGGGCTGAAAATCTGTGAGCATTTGTAAAAGCCGTTTAAGATGAATTTGCCATTCCCAAAGTCATCTCACTAGGCAGGAAAGAGGAACTTGGCATGTGACCAATAAATTACAAGAGAGCAACACCTTGGGGTCAGAGGGCACTGATGACTTCAAGAAATCTCACCAGCTAAGGCAACAGATTAAGCTGCGGGGTAGGACGCCCTACAACCCTAACCTGTTAATACCTCTAGATTTTTAAGAGTGACCTCCAGTCTGCTCTCCCATATTAGTTGTTAGTCACACTAATTACAGCTTAGCTGGTATTGTTGGTACCAGTTTTCCCCACCCCCAAAGACATGCAGAGAAAGGTTATCTCTAATAGCTTCAAATGACATCAGCCAAATTCTGCTATGCACGTTAGGAACACTTACTCCAGCTTTGAAAGAGTCTTTTATCGACATCAAAGGACAGGCACTAAAAGCAATATGTGTTTGTGAATTCTATAAAGCTTTTCATAAAGGAAGCTGTAAAAGTACGAACAGAAACTTCTGTGACTGGATCTTTAGAATGATTTGTAAAAATCTAATACATTATATCTTTTATGCTTATGTTTAACAAAAAGGGGCTTATGATTTTGACCATAAGGACCATGTTTTATTTTAAATTTGTTAGCTAAGTAATCTATGCAAAATTTATGATTTTTAGAAAGGATAATGAAATTTCTACCACGATCTTAAAGAACTATTTAAAGCTGAACATTTTTATTAATGTTAACCTAAGATTATGTGGAGGTGGGCAGAGGATTCCAAAGCCCATGAAGATTCAAATACCAAATGTGATGCTGCAGTAAATTTTAAACAAGGCATTAAATCAGAACAGTAACATACCACAGAGATTTACACCCAGAGAGCCATAACTGAATTATCAGGATTAATATGAATAGCTTCATACATAGGAACTGCAGGTTCTCAATACCTTGATGGTTTTGCTTTGGATGACCTCTATAAAATTTCTACTAAATCTTATAATAAGTTATTAGTATCAAAAATATAAAAACTATAAAAAGACTGATAAATAGAAAGGTGGAATGAACAGGTAAGTAGAGACCAGCTTAGTAGTGTTTTATGGCTTCCCGACTGTGGGAATGAGTGCTTCCCTGGCTTTGGTGACTGCTCTTGGGACTCTGCTCCTCATGCTGGGTTATGATATCCAACTGTGATATAATTTTTGCCTCATTTTATTATTTATTTTATCGTCTTTGGTTGTTATGTCTTAGAAGTCTTTTTTTTTCCTAATGAGAGATAGAAAGGGAGAGGAGGGGGAGGAACTGGGAGGAGTAGAGTGAGCGGAAACTACAAAAACCAAGATAACTGCTCATCTCACGACTTATCATCACCTTATGCCCCTTAAGGAAACAATGTCCTGAATTAAGTTTATGGTATTTCCTTTACTATCAACTGGCAAGATGCATCACATTTTGGCCAATTAAAATAGTCTTGCAATCTATAAAATTTGATAGTTTACAATAGATTGTCTTTCAGCATATCTAGGACTTTTTCATTGTGAGAGCCATAATGACACGTCCTAGGATGCCATAAATAGTACTACTGCATATGAAACTGTGAGGGAACACGGATCAGCTACTTCTTATTGTCTCTGAAGACAGAAAAGTAAAACAGTAAGACAGAAAACAGTAGCTGCTTTTTTAAAAAAATTTTTCTTGACTGATTTGATTACTAATATCCCTATGTCTTTCAAAGTGATGTGACATGGATTACAACAGGTCTTATATAGCAAAATGATTTGAGAATAATAAAAAATTCAGAATTAGAAAAAAAAGAACTAAAAGAAGACAATGACAAAATCACAGATTTTAAAATCACATCTAAAATTTGTGAGTAATAAGATAGACTATGAATATCTCTTAGTTAGAGGCCAGCCTGGTCTACATAGTGACTTCCAGGACACTCAGAGTCTATACAGTGAGACTCTGTCTTGAACCCATTACACCCCCACAAAGGATATATTTATGTATGAGACATAGAGACTACTTTGAGTGAGACTTAGTAACAAATAAAATGAAAGATACACAGAGTTTGAAATTTCCAGAAAAAATTTCCAGTAGATGAGTAGAGTCTCTCATTATCTACTAAGGGATAGACAGCCGTGGCAGCAGGATCAGCAGGGACATTCAGCCTGGGGCATTTGCAGGGTAGACCACTTGTCTGGAAGTCACAAGGTCCTGGGTTTGATCAATATTACCACCAAGACAAAAACGAACGAGGGAGACAGCATGGCAGGGAGCATGATGGCATGCAGACATGGTGCTGAAGAAGGAGCTAAGAGAGCTACATCTTGATTGACAGGCATCAGGAAAAGAACTATGATCCACTGATCCTGGGCTTGAGCATCTGAGACTTGAAACTGAAAGCCTGGCCCCAGAGATAGAATTTCTTCATCAAGGCCACATCTACTCCAACAAGGCTATACCTCCTAATAGTGCCAGGACCTATGGGGGACCATTTTTATTCAAACCAGCATACCACATAGAAGGCTTACACAGCAATCTGTTTTTTTCTGCTCTGGTTTGCTTTTCTATCTCTTTTAGTCCCTCCACTTACCTCTTGGTTAGGTGTCAAATATTCACAATGGTCCAACTATTTTGCACTGAGCTCCAGGCTTACTCTTTTGTAGAGCTAATTGTACATTCCTCTAAAAGTTGCCACTTGGTAGTTACCCTAGACCTCTGGATTCCTTTCTGACTCAACATGAGTACTACCTGTTTATTTCTCAATTTTTTGCCCTTTAGATATTTGGTTACTAAAGAGCAAGGACAGATGTTAGGGGCCAGAGACAAGTTGCTAGGAAATGGTCGAAACTGTTTAATCTGCAGTTTGGGGACCTTCATGTCTGTCTGGGGCTGGATATTGTTACTTTGCTTGCTTTTGTCTGATACATTTCAAATTAATGAGTATATATCTATATAGGTATTAAGAATAATGTAAGTGAGAAATCAAATCATTACTTATATATAGTTTCAAACTTTAAGATCTATGAGAAATAACATAAAATATGTATAGTCAGATAATATACTAATATATAAACACATGTCAGTGAATATGACAGGTAAATTTTATAGCGAATCTCAAAATGTCTATGTGATATTCCACCAAACAATTGAAGCATTATTGTCCTCACTAAAACAATGACTGAAAAATCTAGATTTGCCTCTTAGTAGGAAGTGATATTTCATTTATATATGGTTTATTTGAACAGCAGCATCACTGGATCAAGTGTGAGAAAATATTGAAATCAAAAATGCAAGTCCCTTCTTGTTTGTTAGACATCCGCATGGCATATGTGTTCACAAAGAATGCTCATCAAATAAATTGTTTACTGACCAATGTGGGAAACTCAGTTTAAAAATTAAAATGGCATCATTTTTTAATGGACTGTGCAATTATCTGGAACCCCAAATAAAAAGGATAAGACCCTTTCACTTTTCATGAAAAATGTCACATTTCTGTTAGTATTTTACTAAAAATTTCATGGCCTAGAAGACAAAAATTTATGGCTGTCAGTTAGCTACTTTAATGATATGACACAGAAAAAAACCATTCTTTTTCTATCTGTGGTGTGAGCATGAGTGTCTTTTGGGGAGATAAGGACAGTTTACATTTCAGAGGCAGAATACATTTACAAGCACACTAATGGTATGCAACACTGTAAAAATGTGTATAGATGATTATTACGGAAGGAATAATGTATTATAGTTAAAAACATACTTGGTGTCTTCTTATATTTAGCAATATTCTTTACAGTGTATATAGAAACAAGAACCCACTATCTGAATGCGTCCTCTCTGCTGGTTTTTGCTGTTTTTATAATGCACACAGTCAGAACAAATGAAAGGGAGAGACATGATTGATGATGGCATCCTAATTTGATGACAATAGTGGCTGGTAATGCTCAGCAGCACTGTGCCCAGGCTCAGTCTGGTGAGATGGTTCAGAGTCAAGGTGCCGAATGCCAGGTAATTTCTTTGGGAAAATGAATTATATCTTCATCAAAGTATATAAGATCACTTCCCAAGTAATGCTTTCTACTCTCACCAATGGGCTCAACTAACCTGTTTTCCAAATGAGTGCCTACTATCTGCTTTAGTCCCAGGGTTTTTAGTTGAGACATATTTTCAAATTTCCAAAGAAGAGACCAAGTATGTAGCTCAGCTGTACAGGGCATGTTTAGTCTGTTTAAAGCTCTGGATTTGATTCCCAGAAAACCCCTTTCCTATACACACACACACACACACACACACACACACACAGAGAGAGAGAGAGAGAGAGAGAGAGAGAGAGAGAGAGAGAGAGAGAGAGAGAGAGAGAG
>NW_021621185.1:1995739-2028711 GCF_004785775.1 Grammomys surdaster | reverse complement strand
GAGAGAGAGAGAGAGAGAGAGAGAGAGAGAGAGAGAGAGAGAGAGAGCGAGCCAAAAGATAGAGTGTAAAGCAGAAATAGTGTGACTGTGACTATGATTAATAAATTTTCTTTTTCATCATGGGGTTATTTCCCATTTAATTCTTCTGTAGGGACATTGTCTTCTGTCCAACTGTCTTCTGTCCAACTGTCTTCCCAGATTTTCCCTGGGAGTGGTAGATGTGCGGGTTGAATTGTGGTCCCTTCAGGTACCTTAACATATCATCAATTTCAAGGAAACACTAGGACGGGTCGAGCACTAAGCATATGAATATGATTAGTGTCTTCTATAATATGAATGAAGATATGTAGGGAAGGGAGGTGATATAAAGAGTCACAGAAGGTGATTTCATGCAAGGAGAGAGGGACAGAGGACACCCTTGGCTTACAGTTTGCCAACAGACCAGTCCCACCGACATCTTCCTCTGAGACTTTCAGCCTCCTGGACAATAGCTTCTCCTTTAAGCACCTACTTTGAGATACCCTGACAGCCCTAGAAAGCAGGAATAGAAGATTTCAGAAAAGCCAGAGAGGGGTGGATATTAATCCAAGTCCAATTTCTGTTACAGTGACAGATACCTGAGATAATAAACTTTTACAGAGAAAAGGTTAATTTGAGCTCACTGTTTTGAAGATTTTAGTCCACAGTCAGCTGGCCTTGCTGGCTCTGAGCCTTAGAGGAAGGAGCACACAGTGGTGGGGACATGTGGTAGAGTAAAGGCATTCCTCTTAGGTTCAGAATGCAAAAAGATGAAGAAGTGAGGCCAGGGCTCCTCCTCCTCACGGAAGCCTTCCCATTAGGGCCACCATCTCCCAGTTGGACCAAGGTGGAGACCAAGACTTTAATATGTAGCCCTTGGAGGACATCTGGACTTTTCTACATCCAAATGATAGACACATTCCATGAAGAATTGTATCAACAGTGGAAGGCTAAAGCTTGCTTCTAGGAGGATAAATGAGAAGCAAGGTGATAAAGAAGGAACACTTCTGTACTATTCAGTCCGATGACTAGTGCCGTCCTGCTCTGCCCACACCTGCAGTGTGTACCGAGTTCTGAAGTCACACATATCGCTTTGCTCTTACCTATGAACATTCTGTACTTGTAGGCTGGAAACATTAGAGATTATTCATTTAAAATAGATCATGCTATATGGTTTTCTGAAAGGTTCTATCTGAATCCTTTAGGGAAAAATATTAGCATTTGTCCTTTACCTAGTTGTCAACTGTCTGATAAAGAAACAGATTTTCCAATTTTTTTTTATTTTTGAGACAGGGTATCACTTTGTAGCCCTGGCTGGCCTGAAACTCAATATGTAATTCAGGCTTGCCTTTGAACCCACAGAGATCTGTCTACCTCAGCCTCCTGAATGCAGAGGCTAAAGGTGTGTGCCTCCAAATCCAGCTTTATAATTATATTTCAGCCATTATCATCATCATCAATGACATTTTTCATTATAAAAGTTTTCTGGAAAACTGTGAGTATCCTTTTTCAATAGTTGGGGGTATGTGTTGTTCATATGATGGGTCTCAGAACTGCAAAAGAATGTTTTCTGTGAGATGTAAATGAAGTATAGGTAAGTTATGACAGCAGAATCATGAAGAAAAAAATTATTGAGTGCTACAGAACAGACATAAATTTCCTGAAGATTTCTTTCAATATTATCCATATTTATTATCAACTTTTCTTCTTTGATTTCTACACATAAACTAAGGGTTTTAAGTGAAGTCACTTGTTTAAAGTGACAGGGGCAGTGGGTTATTAAACTCATACCAAAACCTCAAAACAAACACTTATATGATATAAATGTACATGTACCCACAACCCAAGTAATAAATCAACTATTGTGTGACTGTATAAACATTTCAATTTAGTTTAAATTTTTGTTCATTTATGGGACAAACAGAATCCCCCCAAATATTTATAGACTGAAGTATTAGCTCCTGATTATGACTGTTTAGAGATAAGATCTTTACAGAAAGTTAACTAAAAAGAGGTTATTACAGTAGGCTGCAAACAAATAGACTCACAGCCTTACGAAAAAAAAGAGATGTGAAGAAGACATCTACAGATTGGGGAAAAAAATCTTGACTAACCCACATCCAATAGAGGGCTAATATTCAAAATATATGAAAAATTTAATAAGCTAACCTCCAAACAAGCAAACAATCCAATCAAAAAATGGGGTATAGAACTAAACAGAGAATTCAAAACAGAAAAATTCCGAATGGCACTTAAAGAAATGTTCAAAGTCCTAAGTGATCAGGGAAATGCAAATCCAAACAACCCAGAGATTACACCTTAGACCAATCAGAATGGATAAGATCAAAAACTCAGGTAACAGCACATGTTGTCGAGGATGTGGAGAAAGAGGAATACTCCTCCATTGCTGGTGGGATTGCAAACTGATACAACCACTCTGGAAATCAATCTAGAGGTTCTTCAGAGACCTGGACATGTGGGGCGGGGAATGGGGTAAGGGGATAACATCTGAAATGTAAATAAAATATCCAATAAAAATAAAAAATAATAATAATAAAAAAAACAACTTTCACATTTATAAAATCTCAAACTTAAACCTTTAAGAAAAACTTTAAGAAATAAATTCCCAAGTATTCTTCACTCCAAAAAAAAAAAAAAAAAAAAAGAAACCTGGAAATAGATTTATCTGAAGACCCAGCTATATCACTCTTGGGCATATACCCAAAAGATGTTCCACCATACAAGAGGGGCACATGCTCCATTATGTTCATAACAGCCTTATTTGTAATAGCCAGAAGCTAGAAAGAACACAGATGTCCCACAATGGAAGAATGGATACAGAAAATATGGTTCACTTATACAATGGAATACTCTTCAGCTATTAAGAACAAGGACATCAGGAGTTTTGAGGGCAAATGGATGGAAGTAGAAAATATCATCCTGAGTGAGATAACTCAGACACAAAAAGACATGCATGGGATGTACTCACTAATAACTGGATATTAGCCAAAAAAAAAAAAGTACAGAATACTGAGGATAGAGTCCATAGAACTCTTGAAGGCTGACAAGCAGAAGGACTCAAGTGAGGATGTTTCAATCCCACTTGGGAGGGAGAAGAAAGGAATGATGGGAGGCAGAGGGAGGGAGGGACCTGGGTGGGAGAGGGGAGGGGGAGGAGGAAAGGGGAACATGATCAATTATTGGGGAAGAACAGGAGAGAAGCTCTTAGGGCCAGCAGAATGAATGGAAATATGCAATTTCAAGGGGTGGTGGGAGGTGGAGGCCTTTCTAGAAAATACCAGAGATCTAGGAGGTGAGAGAATTTCAGCAGTCAAAGGGACAGACCTTAGAGGAAAAGTGGGGAGAGGGAATTCTCAAAAACCACCTCCAGTAGAATGACAGGGCATAAAATGGAGGGATGGGGTTGCCACCCCACAGTCAAAACCTCTGACCCAGAATTGTTCCTGTTTAAAAGAGCTGCACAGACAAAAATGGAGAAGAGACAGAAGGAAAGGCGATCCAGTAACCAGCCCAACTACTGATCCATCTCTTGGGAGGTGGGGCACCAAGACCTGACACTACTGCTGATGCTATGGTGTGCTTACAGACAGGAGCCTAGCATGGCTGCCCTCTGAGAGGCCTGACAAGCAGCAGACTGAGATAGAAGCAGATACTTACACCCAACCATTGGATTGAAGTTGGGGACCCCTGTGGTTGAATTAGGGAAAGACTGTAAGAAGCTGAGGAGGAGGGCAGCCCTATAGGAAGACCAGCAGACTCAACTAACTCAGACCTGTGAGATCTCTCAGACACTGAGCCACCAACCAGGCAGCATACACTAGCTGGTCTGAGGCCCCTGACACATATACAGCAGAGGACTGCCTGGTCTGGCCTCAGTGGAAGAAGATTAGCCTAACCCTTGAGAGACTTGAGGTCCCAGGAAGTGGGGAGGTCTTGCATGGGGCAGGGCCATCCTCTTGGAGACGGGGGAAGGAGGAATGTGATGAGAAATTGTGGGAGGGTGGCAACAACTGGATTGTAAAAAAATCAGAAGTCAGAAGAAGAGGAAGAAGAAGAGGAGGAAGAGGAAGAGGAAGAGGAAGAAGGAGAAGGAGAAGGAGGAGAAGGAGAAAGAGAAGGAGAAGGAGAAGGAGAAGGAGAAGGAGAAGAAGAAGAAGAAGAAGAAGAAGGCGGCGGCGGCGGCAGCAATAAAGATGCAAGAAGAAGGTCATCTGTAATCCAAAGAGATAATCCTGAAGCAGATCCTTCCCTCAGTGCTCTCAGAAAGAACCAATCAACCCACACTAGATCTCCAGTCCAGCCTCCAGAAGCGTGTGAAGAGAGATTCTGGATGTGTAAATTACATCATGCTAGATGGTTCATCCAGCTACTCCACAGCACGTCATTGTCCGACAGGTTAAGGAAATGGTATACTAACGTAAATTTGCTTTTGAGTTAAATGATTTATATTAAAATTTTCAACTGGATTCAGCAGTTTATAAAATATTAAAAGGATAGGGCATAAAATTGGTAAAAGGATATGTTGGGGGAAGCCTGGGTGAACAGGGAGTGAGGGCAGAGGGCATATAATAAAATCATGGTACATATGTATGAAATTCTCAAAGAATAAATAAAAATATTACAAGAAAACAAGAACTACTACAGTAGTTTGTATGACAGTAGTGAATTTTAAGTATTTAAGACTTAAGGATTCTACTGTGTACCAGGATGGTTTCAACTGGATGGAGACAGAAATCCAGAAACTGACCTAGCTTTTCAACTTACAAATCAATAGATTTCATTTGTAAATTTTTAGTTGCTTCAAAACTGACAAGCACAGAGGGTTGTGCATTAAAAGCAGAATTCTATATATAAAGACAAGAGGGTGACTTTCCTAGAGCAGCCCACAGTCATGTATGTCCTATTAAGTTCTCAGTGTCTTTTTCTCTAACCCTTGTGCCTAAGCCTCTAAAAAGATCCTTAATAAAAGCCTGGATTCTGACTTATAGAAAAGATTTTATATTACTCAGTCAGTAAGAGTCTTAAATTTGTTCATTACCATCCATTCTAGAATAATAAATCAAATTAAATAAGCATATATCATAACCTCTGTGGTAACTGTACTCAGTACTAGAAAAGATCCTAGTCCACTAATGCTGAAAGGAAAGAGAGGAGTAATTAGGAACCAATACAGTCATTCTCTCGCAGAAGAAATCACATATAGGCTGTACAGTTTGGGGAGCAATGAATTTGAAATGTAGTGACTTTATGAGAAGGCCACAAGTTTTACTGTTTCAAATGAGTCTTTGGTTGTCAGACAGTGGAAGAATACATAGGTAGGTGTACTTTGTAATTTTGCTGGAACCTGACAGAGGGAAGCCTAGGATGTCCAAGTTCAAGCCAAAGCGGATGATTCTGTGCAGAATTCACAGTAGGTCTATCAGCTGCAGAGAGGAAGCAGAGTGGCCAAGAACTCATGGCAAGAATTCTGAGTCTCCCTGGGCTGCTGTAGACTCATTCTCTGATGTCACCAGGGCTTGGCTTAAGGATTCTACTGTGTACCAGGATGGCTTCAATGAGATGGAGACATAATTCTAGAAACTGACCCTACCTTTCAACTTACAAATCACTAGATCTTACTTTCAATTTTTTTTTTTTTTGGTTAAAAAATGACATGCACCGATGGTTCTGTGTTAAAAGCAGAATTTTGTGCTTTTGTATACTTTTTAAATCAGAAAATAAACATTTTGAAACATGGAAGTGATTTGGGTTATATTATATTTTATATATGAGTTAACTACACAAAGGTATATAAACACACAGATAGAAATTTTAAATTTCCGTGATGTACAGGAATACAGACATATGACAGACATATGTACAGGTGTCTTTACTTCCTGAGCAATACTACTCTTGAATTAATGGACATTTGATTTTTAAATATCCCTAAAATATTATGTTTTTAGCAATATCTTCTTATCCCTAACATATCAGATGTATTTGTATCTGTGTGTATATAGATATGTATACAAGTTGTTTACAGAAATGTCTTTTATGGAAATAACAAAACCTACCAAAATTGAAAAGGTTATATTTATACTTTTAGGAAGTGCTTTATAATGAGAAACTACTATTTTAGAGACAAACATGACTGGGGGTAATTCTGGAACGTTAAATTTCTTACAGGTTTTCCTCAAATACTGTTGGAACGTATGTAAATTCATGAATGTAAGCCACCACATAACCAGACTGAAAGACAAGACCACATGATCATCTCATTAGATGCAGAAAAAGCCTCTGACAAACAGTCCTGGAGAGACTAGGGAGCCAAGAGCTCTACCTCACATAATAAAGGCAACGTGCAGTAAGCCCAGCGCTGACAGCCACCCAAACAAGGAGGAACACAAAGCATTTCCACTAAAGTGAGAAGGAGACAGGAATATATATTCTCTCCATACCTACTCAATATAGTACTTGTTATCTTAGCTTAAGCAGTAAGACAGGGAGAAGGCAAAGTCAAAATATCTTTACTTATAGACAATACAATTTTACACATAAAAGACCTTAAAAATGCCATCAGAAAACTTCTACAGGTGGCAAATACTTCCAGCAAAGATAAAGGCTTATAAGATTCAAAGATTTAATATACTAGGGAAACAAATTAAAGAAATTATAAGAAGATGGAAACATCTCCCATGCTCATGGATTGGTAGGATTAATATTGTGAAAATGGCCATCGTACCAATAGCAATCTATAGATTCAATACAATCCCTATAAAAATTCCAACACAATTCTTCTCAGATAAATGGACAATTTTCAGCTTCATACAGAAACACAAAAAATCCAGGAGACCAAAAACAAAACAAACAAAACACAAAACCAAAACAAAATTCTTGAATAATGAAAGAACTGCTGAAGGTTCATCATCCTTGATCTCAAATTATACTGGAGAGCTCTAGCAATAAAAACATCATGGCATAGATATAAAAACAGAAACACTGATCAAAAGAATACATTTAAGACCTAGACATAAGTCTACATACTTATGGACACCTGATATTTGAGAAAGAAGCCTGAAATTCATACTGGAAAACACCATACTTTCAATAAGCTGCTCATCAAGTTGGATGGCTGAATGTAGAAGAATGAAAATAGACCCATATTTATTACTCTGTATAAAACTCAACTCCAAATAGATCAAAGACCTCAGTATAAGACCAAATACACAGAATTTAATAGAAGAGAAAGTGTGGATAGTTTTGAACTTATTAAATAGTATAGGTACTAAGAACAATAATTAATAAGTGGAGGCTCATGAAACCAAAAAGCCTCTGAATGGCAAAATACACTGTCATTTGAACAAAGCAGTAGGTTATAGAGTAAGTTTTGTTTTTTTAACCAACTACATACCTAATATAAAGCTAATACCTAAAACATACCATTCAAAAACTGGACATCAAGAAAACAAATAATCCTGTTAAAATGGGGTGCGGTTTTAAAAAGAGAATTCCTAAAAGAGGAAATTCAAATGGCTAAGAATCACTTAAGTAATGTTCAACATCCTTGGTCATCAGGGAAATGCAAATCAAGCTACATTGATATTTCATATTACCTCACTAAAAGTGGTCAAGATAAATGAATAAATAAACTAAAAAATGACACCTCACTTTGGCCAGGGTATGGAGAAAGCGGAACGCTTATTTCTTGTTGCTGCTGGTACAAACATGTTGCGGCCACTACAGAAATCAGTGTGGCAGTTTGTCAAGAAGCTCTAAATCGATCTGCCTCAAGATCTAGCTACTTGTGGGCACACATCCAAAGGACTCCACATCCAACTACACAGACACTTGCTCAGTCATGGTCATTTCTGCTTTATTCATAATAGCTAGAAATTGAAATTAGCCTATATAATTATCAAATGGACAAAGAAAACAGTACCAGTTATACAATGAAATATTACTCAGCTGTTTAGAAAAACAAAACAATGAAATTTACAGACAAATGGATAGAGCCAGAAAAATTTATAATCAATGAGATCACTCAGACCCCTCCAAACAAACATGGCATGTATTTGTTTATATGTATATATTATCTGGTAAGTCTTCAGAAAGCAGGCTACAAGTCCCTATAACCACCGAGGTTTGGTATAGAGTAAGGATTGGTGGGGAGAGAATGAACTCCAAAGGATGACAAAATCAAATACAGAGTAATGAATGGACAAGGATGACAAAATCAAATACCGAGTAGTGAATGGACAAGGTGGGGGATGAGTCTGGAACGGGAGGATTAGATGGAATTGGGGAAGGGAAGAGGACTGCAAGGGAGGGAGCACAGGGAAGGCCATCTAAGTCTGAAGGCCCTCCAAAGGGCTGTAAGGAAACCTACCATATATATATATATATATATATATACATGTACATATGTATAAATCACTGACATCTCTTGCAAGTAAGTGAAATCTCAGTTGCCAGGAATGGGTTATATCTAATTGAGTTGTTGGCCAAAGGAACCCCATAGGAGCAACTCAGGCTATAGCCAAGGCTATTGCTTCTTTTTCACAAACTGATGGTAATGCTGTATTGCTGAAGGCAATACCTATGTATATTATTGAATATAGAAAAGGTTAGCTAGATCATAACTGAAGCCTTCACCCCTACTAGTGTTCATGGTACTAGAAGGCACTCTGTACATTATCAGAGGAGAAAGACAGACATCAGCACAGCTACAAAATCTATCTGCAGTGGTGACAGGCCTGCAGGTAGTCTGGTGCACTAGTGGTACAAAGGTTGTGGAAGTAACCAACTACTCTCTGCTTGGATTTAAGACCCACTCAATGGGATGAAAACCATGCCTGACAGTGGGAGTATATAGGTCACAGTCCTAGAGAAAATTCAAATACTACTCCTCTGCTAAAAGAACAGTAATAATTATAACAACAATTAATTCTGCTAAACTCATAGGTCACTGTCTTCCTCAGCCATCAGCAGAGAAGCCTCCTCCTATAGTTAATAACTGGACAATATGTGGAGAATAAGAGACCTTGAAAGGCTCAGTCCTAAATGGGATGTCTCTATACCATGAATAGCACTATTAGAAGCTGTGGCCTTGTTGGAGGATGTGTGTTACTGTGGGTATGGCCTTTAAGACCCTTACCCTAGCTGCCTGGAAGCCAGTATTCTGTTGCAGCCTTCAGATAAAGAGGTACAACTTGTAGCTTCTCCTGCTCCATGCCTGCCTGGGTGCTGCCATGTTCCGGCCTTGATGATAATGGACTGAATCTCTGAACCTGTAAGCCAGCCCCAATTAAATGTTGTCTTTATGAGAGTTGCCTTGGTCATGGTGTCTGTTTTTGTTATATATATATCACAGCAGTAAAACTCTAACTAATACATTATATTATCCTTGGTACTCAGGTAACTTTTCAGAGAGGACTTGGGGATAGGAAAATCAAGGAAACAAAGTCTTTTAGAAACAAAAGGATTGACAAACATAAGAACTCGAAGAGACTGGGACAGCATGCACAGGGACAGTTCAGGTCTAAGGCTGGTGGGGTCCTAGGACCAAGTGTAGAAGTGGACTTGAGCCCCCACCTTTTACCAATACCAATTGACAACTGATTGCAAAGTTAGTTTTCTTCAGTGGAGTTTTATTAGGTTACAAACCACACTTGAAGACAAGCCTTATGGCTAGCAGTTGACAGTCATAATGAACTCAACAATATTTTTGGAGTCTTTTTTTTTTGTCTCATAATGCTTTGTCTGGGCATTTTTTAAACTACCTTTTTCTTATATAATATCAATTTTAATTCTGTGTTTTTATGAAATTTCTGTATGTGTGTGTGTGTTTCTCTGTCTGTATATGTTTCTTGTGTATTTTCTTCAGCTCTATTTTTTTGTTTATTTTGTTCTATTATGTTATTTTGTTGTTGTTGCCTGTTTTGGTTTCTAATATATGTGTGTGTGTGTGTATGTGTGTGTGTGTATGTGTGTGTGTGTGTATGCGTGTGTGTGTATGTGTGTGTGTGTATGTGTGTATGTGTGTGTGTATGTGTGTATGTGTGTGTGTATGTGTGTGTGTATATGTGTGTATGTGTGTGTATGTGTGTGTATGTGTGTGTGTATGTGTGTATGTGTATGTGTGTGTATGTGTGTATGTGTGTGTTTTGAGAGAGAGAGAGAGAGAGAGAGAGAGAGAGAGGATTTAGATGGCTGGGAGGTATGAGGTTCTGGGAGGAGCTATGGGAGGAAAATATAAACAGAATATACTGTATAAAAGTCTATCTTCAATTAAACAGGAAGGAAAAAAATTTCTTAGCACTGACTGAATGTAGTGGACAAGAGTGTAATCCTAGTTCAAAGCTAATCCAGGCTACACAGTGAGATCCATGTCAAAATAATAACAGAAGTAAATACCAAGTACTTAAAGGAAATATTGTAAACCTCACTCTTATCTCTGAATTTTTTTCACGCACACACCAAGCACCTTCTCATAAATACCCTTACATGTTAAAATGATGGACCATGGAAAAGCAAAAGGTTTCAAGTGAATTATGCAACAGCCTTTCATGAAGGTGGCACCAATTTACATTCCAGTGAACCTAGGAATCAAATTTTTTATTTCTGTGATTTTTCCTTATCATACTATATAAAGAACTGTAGGCTCACAACATCTTGTATCTATAACTAGGCCATCACATCAAATTAAAGACCTTTATCTATCATATGAAGAGTAAAAGGACAATCCACAGAATGAGAGAAAGTATTTGCAACTTATTATGTGATAAAGATTTTGACATCTTCAGATGCTTGAAGTTCTTGTCTTACAGATCTTTCACTTGCCTGGTTAGAGTCATACCAAGGTATTTTATATTATTTGTGACCTATTGTGAAGGGTGCTGTGTCCTTAATTTCTTTCTCAGCCCATTTATCCTTTAAGTAGACGCAGGCTACTAATTTGTTTGAGTTAAGTTTATATCCAGCCACTTTGCTACAGTTGTTTATCAGCTGAAGGAGTTTGCTGGTAGAATTTTTATGGTTACTTAAGTATACTATCATATCATCTGCAAATAGTGATATTTTGACTTCTTCCTTTCCAATTTGTATCCCTTTGTCCTCCTTTTGTTGTCTAATTGCTCTAGCTAGAACTTCAAATATTATATTGAATAGATAGGGAGAGAGTGGGCAACGTTGTGTAGTCCCAGATTGTAGTGGGATTGCTTCAAGTTTCTCTCCATTTAGTTTGATATTGGCTACTGGTTTGTTGTATACTGCATTTACTGTGTTTATGGAGGGGTCTTGATTTCCTGATCTTTGCAAAACTTTTACCATGAAGGGGTGTTGTATTTTGTTAAATGCTTTTTCAGCATCTAATGAGATAATCATGTGTTTTTTTTTAAATTTGAGTTTGTTTATATAGTGGATTACATTGATGGATTGAAAAGCTTTTGTAAGGCTAAGGACACTGTCATCAGGACAAAATGGCAACCTATAGACTGGAAAAAGATCTTTACCAATCTTACAACTGATAGAGGGCTAATATCCAATATATACAAAGAACTTAACAAGTTAAGACTCCAGAGAGCCAAATAACTCTATTGAAATTGGGGTAAAATGTGGGAAAATGTAGCCATGGTGGTGGAGGTATCCCAGGGGGCAGGTTTCCACACTGCGGGTCCCACATACAGGAAGAAGTCTAAGGTTCCAGAGGCTGGAGGCTTTGGAGAAGGCAAATCCCAATGACATGTTGGGAGGGGCTGTAATGGCTTACGAGACTGAACAATGTAGGTCTATGGAGACGAGACAGCGTGTGGGTACTCTGCCTTCTGGGGACTTGGCTGAACACCTGCCATTTTTCACTTAGAGTCTCGGGGTTCCAGGCTCATGCCCAGCCACGAACCAGGATACTCTTACGCGGCCCCACAGTAAAGAGCCACAAAGAGAATTCTCAACTGAGGAATCTTGAGTGGCAAAGAAGCACCTAAAGAAATGTTCAACATCCTTAGTCATTAGAGAAATGCAAATCAAAACAACCCTGAGATTCCACCTCACACTATTCTGAATGGCTAAGATCAAAAACCAAGGTGACAGCAGATGCTGGCATGGATTTTGAGAAAGCAGAACACTCCTCCATTGTTGGTGGGATTGAAAGCTGGTACAACCACTCTGGAAATCAGTCTGGCAGTTCCTCAGAAAATTGGACATAGCATTACCTGAGGACCCAGCTATACCACTCCTGGGCATATACCCAGAAGATGCCCCAACATATAAAAAGGACATATGCACCACTGTGTTCATAGCAGCCATATTTATAATAGCCAGAAGCTGGAAAGAACCCAGATGCCCTTCAACAGAGGAATGGATACAGAAAATGTGGTACATTTATACAATGGAGTATTACTCAGCTATTGAAAACAATGAATTTGTGAAATTCTTAGGCAAATGGGTGGAACTAGAAAGTATCATCAAAGTATCATCCTGAGTGAGGTAACCTAGTCACAAAAGAACACACATGGTATTCACTCACTGATAAGTGGATATTAGCCCAAAAGCTCAGAATACCCAGGATACAACTCAAGAAGAAGGAAGACCAAAATGTGGCTGCTTCAGTCCTACTTAGAAGGGAGAACAAAATAATCATGGAATGTAGAGGATAGGAGGGACTTGGGAGTAAAGAAGGAGGGGGAGGGGAAAGAGGGGCAGGATCAGGTGTTGGAGGAGAGGGAAAGTAAGAACAGAGGATCAGGAAATTGAACAGAGGTATGTAGCAATGGGGGATGAGGAACTGGGGATAGCCACCAAAAATTTCCAGATGCCAGGAAACCAAGTAGCTCCCGGGATCCAATGGGGATGACATTAGCTGAAATACCCAACAAAGGGGTGGGAAAACCTGTAGAGGCCATCATATCCAGAGGTTAGGCACGGCCCCTGGTTGAGGGAGGGGGCCACTCATCTATCTCACAAGCTGTAACCCAGAATTGCTCCTGTCTAAAGGAAATACGGGCACAAATTGTAGAGCACAGACTGAAAGGTCATCCAGAGACTGCCTCACCTGGGGATTCACCCCATATACATCCACCAAAGCTAGACACTATTGCTGATGCCAAGAAGTGCTTGTTGACAGGAGCCTGATATTGCTGTCTCTTGAGAGGCTCTGCCAGAGCCTGACCAATACAGATGAGGATGCTTGCAGCCAACCATTGGACTGAACTTGGGGACCCCAATGGAGGAGTTAAGGAAGGACTGAAGGAACTGAAGGGGTTTACAACCCCATAGGAAGAATAAGATTATCAACAGACCAGACACCTCACTCCCCACTCCTAGAGCTCCCAGGGACTACAACACCAACCAAAAAGTACACATAGAGGGGCCCATGGCTCCAGCACCATATGTAGCAGAGGATGGCCTTATCTGGCATCAATGGGAGAAGAGGTTCTTGGTCCTATGAAGGCTTGATGCCCCAGTGTAGGGGAATGCCAGGGTGAGAGGGTGGGAGTGCGTGGGTAGGTGAGGGAGCACATTCATAGAAGCAGGGGGAGGGGGAATGGGACAGAGAACTTATGGAGAGAAAACTGGGAAGGGGATAACATTTGAAATGTAAATAAATAATATAAACAATAAAAATTAAATAGCAAGTGTGAGACTGTAAAAGAGAATATAAGAAACTGCTACTTAATGTAAATTTAAACTGTTACAAGAAAAAAAGATTTTAATAATATGTAAGGTAAAATGTACCAGTTTAAAAACAGGGAAAAATAACTGAATCAACATTTCTTCAAAGAAGAGAAATACAAATGGGCAATTGGCATATGAGCTTAGTATCATATGCAAAATGCCATTCATTGGAGAAAATGCAAACTATGCCACTCACAACTATCACTTCACATCCACTAGGATGGGAATAATGGGAACATGTGGGGGTAACAAGTGTTGACAGGGTCTTGGAGAACTGAACCTATATATTCCTTGAGAGGATTCAGAATGGCACATCTGCTGAGGAAGACCTTTGGAAGTATCTCGACAAGTTAATAATCCTGCAATAGCTGTCAATTAACAGAGACCCACGATTGGTCAACATGCAGAGAATAAGAGACTGCAGGGTGCTCATCTTTAAATAGGACATCTGTATCAAACCACTCCCCCAAAGGCTCACGACTCTCTGTGGATGAGGGGATGTGGTGGCAAGGCTGTAAAAGTGAGGGGTGGTGGATGACTACAGGGAAAAATGTCCTCTGTACACCACAGGGATTCTGCACAGAACTAAAGTGACTGTGACAGGATGCCCACAACCTTGAAGCTTGAGCAGAGAAAATACCAGCCAGGAGAAGGCAGGGCGAGCATGCACTGTCCCACCACTGATGATCGCTGGGCGTTCTACAGCTGCTGGGAGAAGGAGAGTCAGTGTTCCTTACTGATTTGACCTCGTGTAGGCTGAACCCACATCAAAGCAGGCCCTACACTCAAAGACTATTTGGGCATCGAAAACTGGGATGGAGTGAGAGGGAGATTGAGAGAAAACACCAACTGGGATGGTAGAGAGATGGGGATGGATTTTGGATGACCTGGGTGCTTGGAAAAAATATAAACAATACATTGAATGAAATTCTCAAAGAATTAATAAAATATTATTAAAAGAAAATAAATAAGTTAAAAGAATCAGCTGATTCAGCAGTTCCATCTCTAGGTGTTTATTCAAGAGAACTGAAAGCAGGTATTTCCTACATCTCTTCCTGGCTGCACTCTGCTCAGTGGACTGCAGAGGGCTAACCAAGGGCTGAGTTTTACACAAAGCATGTGAACTTATGCAGCAGAGTCTTATCCAGTCATACAACAGAATCAAGTGGTAAATACTGCAACATATATGAGCCTTGAAAGTGTGTCAGGTGAAGTCAGACACAGGGCACAATCATTAGATGAACCTACTAATATAATTGTCTAGAGTCCACAAATTCAGAGTCACAAAGCAGATGGGCTGGGGGAGGAGGAAGGAGTTAGTGCTTAGTGGTTACAGACTTTATGTTTTAGAACTGTGACATGGAATTGGAACAGGATAGTGCTATAGTTGCATAGTATTAATATAATTTAGATGTACAAACTGAATTTATACTTAGAAAATGGTGGCAATGGCAAATTTAACCAGGCATGTTAGTTAACAGTGAAGTATCAGTTTTTTCAGTGAAAGGAAGAAAATCCTAAGTGGAGGTAATAGAGCTGTCTGACTCATGTGTGTTGGTAAAATCAGTCCTGGAATTGTGGATCAAAGGGTCATGATGTAGTTTTCCAGGCATATACTTTTGACTCTGCAGAGGCATCTCACGTAGGCACCAGAAAACAGAACAAAACAAGACAAAAAAAAATCATGTAAACAAAGAATTCATTTAAAAATACATTAAAAAAAGAATAATGAAAAGACCCAGAAGGAACTAGGAAAAGGCCAAGAACAAAAATAAAAAAAACAAAGTTAACTTGGAAAACAAAGTCCAAAATAAAAGTAATAATGTGTATCTTTGAAAATACCTTTGGAGAATCCTTTGGAACCCTGATGAAGGAAAAAGCAGAGAAGCAGAAGGTGATGCGTACGCAGAAAGAAGCCGTTACCCCAGTCAAACCAGTGATGGGTTTTTAATATATCCTGCATGCAGGTTTACAACAGAAAAATCAAAAGGCAAAGAGATGTTAAAAAAACAAAAACAAACTGTTGCTGGGATCAAGCCCAGTAGTTTCCATGCTCGATCCTGGGGCAACACTCTGTCCCAGCAGGTTAGTAACTGACTGGAACTTGCAAGGTCAGCGCTGGAGAACAGGTTGGAAAGAGACTTAAGTGCCTGACTGCTGGGAAACCCTTCTGTGGAGTCAATGTGAAAGCCAGGAGAAGGAAGGCACCCAGGCCTTCACACTCAGGCCACCTGGGAACTAGGATAAGTGTGACCTTAAAAGCACATCTCAGCCCCAAACAAAGTAAGGGCATTCCCAAAGAACAAACAAAGTGGAGCTCTAAGCTTGAGAACTGGGGCTGCAGCTATGGCAGTCCACCTTATCAACCTTGGTGACAAACTGGTTTATATTAGAATGACTTCCATGTGAGGACAAGCAAGGCTAGGGCAGTGCACATACATCAAGAAGGCAGAGGACAGAGCTGAGAGCCTCACACCCGCACCCACCCAAACATTCATTGGCTGGACGGCTGTGAAAAGTGAATGGGGTGAGGGGGTGGCTTGCAAGGAAGCTGTGTCTGAAAGGCTTTTGTGTGCTACTTTCTAATGGCATTTCTAGGCCTTCATAAGGAGTAACTCTTACCCTGAATTTTGTGTTTGTACAAAGCTCTGCTTGTTTTTAATGAACACTGGTATAGTAGTCTTATGTGACTTGTGTTTTAAATTTTATACTGTGTTTATAAAGAAAGAAACTATGTTTCCTGATAACAATAAGGAACAGTGAGCATCTTTAATTAATAATAAAAAAGAAACAGAAGGTTAAAACCATAAATATATTGTAATGCCAACACCAGGGGTAAACAAAGATAAGAACAAAACTAAGCAAGTGATAAGCTTTAACTTCCCTCCCAAGACTTTCTTAACAATTCCCACCCTTACCACTAAGTCAGAGAACTGAATGCTAACCCTGAAACAAAACCCACTTCTCTCTATTCTCTCATTGCCCTGCAGGGTAGGCCCCTCAGCTTGACAGCCTGGGGAGGCCCAGAGTGGTGGTTGGGGCAGACAAAAGGGCTCCTCTTACAGGGAATGGGGTAGAGGAGTACAGGGGTGTAAGACATGACCCCCCATAATGGGGGAAATCAAAATGGAGCCCCTGTGCCAGGGGAAAGCACACTGGTGGCCCTGGGAAAGGAGGCCCATTTGCCCCCATATTCTCCCTCCGGGAGGTATCATTGGCTGGCCAACTGCCCATCTGGCTCCGGTTAGAAAACCACACTTGGACGAGGTCCTTCTGCAGCCGGAGGCGTCCAGCAATATAGCTGATTTGCTGGGGCGTGGGCTCTGGACATTGCAAGAACAGTTTTTCCAGATTGCTCCCAATGCGTCTTTCTCTGCTTGCACGTCTCCGCTTCCGGGCCTGCTGCAGGATCATCTCCATTCTACATATGCCCAGAAGATTCTTCTCATCTACTTCCTCTAACCACATTTTCAGCAGGGGTCGCAGCTTCCACATGTTGGCAAGGCTGAGCTGCTGGGCCTCGAAGCGGCATATGGTTGTCTGGCTGAGAACCTTCCCAAACATAGCTCCCACAGCGAATCCCACATCGGCCTGCGAGTACCCCAGGGTCATCCTCTTCTGTCTCAGCTCCTTGGCCAGCTGCTCCATCTCTTTCTGTATGGCTGAAACGTCCTCTGGCAGTGCCAAATTTGGCATGTACCTCAAAGCGATATAGGGTCCTGGGCAGGTATCCTCAGAGGAACTCTGGGACCAGGCCCTTGTCTCACAAGCTCCGTAGGGTGCTATCCCACCTCGGAATTCATAAGGTGAGGGACCTAGAGGTATTCCCCATACCTCAGGGCCTGGAGAGATACCTGGCCGCATACCTGGCCGCACCATTAACCTGCTTGTAGCTGCCTGGCTGCTCAACCAGGTTGGGGTGTCAACTCGCATGGGAACTGGCCCTTCCAGGCCACCACCACTATTGCCTGGGAGGGGGAAGACGTTTGAAGACCTGCGCCCGGCCATGGGGTGGATGGGACCCCCAGCAGGAGTCTGGTAGGAACTGATGGCTCTCGAGGCTTCTGAACAGCCACTAGCCTCGCCCTCGAGCCCCGCCCCCCAGTGGGCGGAGACAGCATTGCAAGCAAGACACAGGCTCAAAGTGTGTTTGGAAGCAGGGGCTTGGAGACTGAGGTAACTTACTGAGTCCTCAGGCTTGAAAACACAGAGCCTCTTGTCCTAACCATTGCTTTCAACTCCTAACTCTGTACAAATCTGGAACTTTGCACCTCCATACAATCAGGGTCCCTCAATCATTATCCTTGACTGGGACCCCAGCATTGACTTTAATCTCTCAAAAACTCAGGTGCCCCCTTCAACTCACACCTTTTGAACCACCATCTTGGCTTTATGAGCACTAATTAGCCATCTGTATTTCAAGCACAGTTGACAGTATGTGTTCATCCATTAACTACTCCATCTCTATAATCTTCATGATAACAGCCCATCCTGTGTATACCCTCAGTTCCTATTCCCGAAGAACTTTATGCACACAAGCTTCAGTTTTAACTAGGGTCAGTTTTCTGCCTCAGATTTTAGATGTATCCTCACACTGTACCACCACAATTCACTCCTTCATGGGCAGAATTTCTGGATGAAATTAACACGTCTCCCACCACCTCTGAAAAGATGCATTCTAATCCAGCTTCCCATCCCAAGGTTCCTCACTCAATAGAAAACAAACTCTGTCATCTTCCAGCCCCACTTCCCCCCGGCCCACAGAGACATGATTCTGTCTGACACGACCTGCAGCTGCACACTGAGAATAACCATTGCACTATTCAACTCAGCAACACCAAGCTTTTCTATCCAAGGTGTCTTTCCCTCCAGAGATACAAACATTTTAAGTCTTTCTACCATGCCCCTAGCTCAGGCCAGCTCTAGGCCCAGAGTAGGGAAAAATGAAGAGAAAAAAGATCTAACATCAGGTCAAAAACTTGTAAAGAAGATGAAATGCCTGGAAGCTTTCAGCCTCGTGCCTTATAATTCTTTAAGCCAACTACAGTACAGCTCTGTCTCTCGCAGTGTCTACTGAAATTGATCTTTGTGGATGCCAGGAAGCGCATGCTGACAGGAGCCTGATATAGCTGTCTCCTTAGAGGTCTGCCAGAGTCTGACATACGGAGGTGGATGGTCAAAGCTAACCATTGAACTGATCATGGGGTTCCCAATGGAGGAGTTAGAGTGAAGACTGAAGGAGCTGAAAGGATTTGTGGTCCCATGAGGAGAGCAACAATACCAACCAACCAGAGCTCCCAGGGTCTAAACCACCAGCCTGGGAGCACATAGGAGGGACCCATGGCCCCAGCTGTATATGTAGGGGAGGATGGCATTGTGGGAGATCTAACATCAGGTGGGAGAGGAGGTCCTTGGTCCTGTGAAGGCTGGACGCTGAGTGTGGGGGAATTTGAGGGCAGGGAGGTGGGAGTGTGTGGGTGGGTGGGTACACATCCTCATAGAAGCAGGAGGAACGAGGATGAGATGGTGGTTTCTGGGTGAGGGGGGGAATGGAGAAATGGGAGAAAATCTGAAATGTAAATAAAGTATCCAATTTAAAAAAAAAAAAATCTTAAGAGATCACTGGTGATAGCCTTCCAGCTATCAAATCCAAAGGATCATAAAATTCTACATTTTACTAATGTTCTCTGTAGTATCTGCAAGAATAAGTATTATTTTTGTTCTTTAAAAATTTATGTGTATCAGCCAAGTATTCTCTGGTTTTCTGACTTCCACATCTATATTTCTGCTGGCCCAAATTACACTAGTTTTATGCCTCTTCTTAAGAGGCCACAGGGCTGGCTCATGACATTACAATCAGACACCAGCTGATCTTTAATTTTCTCATATCAACAAGGCATCAGCCCCTATAAACCAGACATTTTGAAACACCAGAACTTGCTGTCTTGGCCATACCTTCCCTTCCTTATTTAACTTAGGCCGCAGGATCTTCTTCTGCTTCTCTTTCAGGTTCATCTTCCATACTCTGCTACAGATAACCTAAGATCACATCAAAGCCATCCAAACCTAATCCAAAAATAACCACAGAAAACCTAATGGTATCACTTCACTCTTCAATCATCTTCCAAAGCCAGCAACGCTTCTCTTCAGCTGACAGCGAGTGATGCTCAGAGCTTTACAGTACCTGGTTAAACCTCATTATACATTCTCCTCAGTCTTAACTCATGGTCAAGCAGAAGAAAACCTGTTGGTTTCTCCTAAGTTTCATTTGTACACTGTGTGCCCCTGTTCCTGGCTGAAATGATTTCCCTGTGTCCTTGTCCCATTACTGTTCAGGAGTGCCTCTGACAGTCCTAAGACAAAAGGACACTGCTCATCACTCTTTGCTAACTACAGCCCTTATAACTCACTTCCCCTCCTCACATATTTTATTTTGTGCTTAGCATGTACTGCTATCTAATGAGTATTTGTGTATGTGTCCACTGTATGTCTCTCTGCTGCTGTGTCTACAGTGTCTACAGTAGTATCTGATACACACAAAGGAATAAAAGAAGCATGCTTCACTTTCTGTCTCCTAGAAGATGCAGGTTAGAGATCCCCTCATGGAGACCCTTCCCCAGGCACAAAAGAAGTCTGTATGGCTTCCATCGAATTCCTCCCATACTTAATCAAGTCTTTACTTCATCCTTTTATGTCTCTTCAATCTAAGGACATGCATTGAAGAGTCAGTAAGTCTAGAACAGGAGAGAACCCTGACTAATACAATACACAATAATTTTTTGCTGAATTGTGAATTCTATGCTGCTAATAAAGTAAAGTAATGCCAATGGAAGAAGAAGAAGGTTGACCCCAGGAGCTTCTCATCTTCCCCCTGTTATAGTACAACGAGGAACCTGTCATATAACCCTCTCTTGGTGAGGGGAGCATCTTGAGCAGAAGTCAGACTCAGAACTACAGAAAATGAAGTTGTTGATATGGCCTTGAATTTGAGAATCAGCAAATCTACTGTCATATCTGCAGGCTGAGTAATTTGACTTATCTGAAGTTTATCAATTTCTGCAATGAGTATGGGCTAAAGGCAGGCTCCTTGTCTCATTCACTGTGAGATCCCTGGCACAAGAACTATACCATAGTACAAAGAGAAGATATGTTTATTATTTATTCATTTATTTTTGTATTGCTAGGAAAAGAAATGTTAAATAATTGAAGCACCCTCCATAGTACCAGTGTTGAAAGCACTTCCGGTTTGCCTCAGATTAGACGACAGCCTCTAAAAGCCAGCTTACAATGTAAAGAATTTTATTACAGAATAACTGTACTGATATCTGTTCTTTCCACATATATATGTATGCTCCCCACCCCCATAATTCACAAAGCAACCAGTGTCAGTGTGGAACACAAAGAAAGATAAAAGAGAGACAGGGCAATTATATATTAAGATCTGCATAGAAAAAAAATGTCTCACTTGTAGAAAGAAAAAGATTCATTAGTTGTTTAAAAACAATAGTTGAATAGAAACATTTCAGTGAATTGGAAAAAAAAAACCTGATGAGTTCAAATGAATTTGAACTAAGTTTTATTATATTACATGAGTTAAAACAGAGTGGCTAAAACCATTAAATTTAAAAATGAGGCTATATTAGCTTGATGAGTTTTAAAATTAACTTGGGTGTTCTCAATTAAGGCTTTCTTTACACTCAGTTACTGTCATTTGCCAATGTGCATATCTCCTGGTGTTGCATATGGGGTGGAGGGAGGGACTTCAAAGTGGAACTGAGCTTATGGACCTACGAAGATCTTCGTATCTCTTTAAATGTTTAATGCAGCATGGGAGTAGTGTGGTCAGAGACAGTAAGAAGGAACATGGCTGGCATGACAGAGGTGAGAAGCAGCAGACGGAAAGGCCCCAGAGAACAGTAATGCACGGACTGCAGAGTCTGAAAGGCAAACTATCACCTTCAGCAAATGTGGGACTCTTCCTAAGTGACTAGATGACAATGGGAGAACCAGGCCATGCTTTTCCGTAGGAATCACAGAGGAAGGATGAGAAGCGCAGGTTCCCAGGTATTCAGCATCTCAGCGAGGGAGGAGAGAAGCTAAACTGAGGACGCCCAGCTCAGCCACACTTACCCACGAGGAGGTTGCTTCCTATTATTGGTATCTTTGGAAATAAAGGTAGTGCTCTGAAAAAGATACTTTAAGTGGAAATATAAATGCATTTGTATTTGTAGGAGGATTTGTATCTTTGAATTTTATTTAAATCTCTCTTATTCTGAGAAGGCAATTATAACTACTAAGGTCCACTGGTGTTGAGAATTTGGAAATGGTGGAAGAAGATTTTATAATAAATACCCTTGTAGGATGGGGCTTATCTTTTGGGGAAGGTCTTGCCTATGTATGCTGACACATACCACCCCCTTCTCACTTGGACTTTCAGATACATTTGCTGCTTGGAACAATTAGCTGGTGTTTGATGTAGTTGCTTTCTAGCTAGGAGACATGGGATAGTGATACAGTTTAATTTGTATGTATATGCCAAGCAATGTGTTAATGCCTGCATGAGCATATCACACTGTTCAGAGGATAATAAGTTCAGTGGAAAAAAACTAATGGTTTGTGAGGATGAACATTATTACTAAATGTCATACTGTTGGTCAGTTATTTCATTAGGAAGGTAATCACTTCATTTTTTCTAGATGTACCTCTTAGAAGTGCTTCATGATTCATGTAGAAAAGGGTTTGCTCAAGAGTGTACAAAATCAGGAACTGGAAAGATGGCTCACTGCTTAAAAAACAATTGTTGTTTTTGCAGAGGATTAGGATTGGTTCCCAGCATGCAGGTGGAGGCTTACAACAATGCATAGTTCTAGTTTTAGGGCTTCCAATACTCATTTCTGACCTTTGAGGGGACCAGGCATGCACATGGTACACATACATGCATGCAGGTAAACATTCATATGTTTAAAATGAAAAGAAATGAATCTTTTAAAAAATGCACGACTCTTTCCGCCATCTTAGAGCCTGTGGAGGCCTGCTGGGAACAGGACTTCTAAAAGCAAGTATATCTGGAAGGCTGTGGTGCAAGGCCACTTTTGCTGGCTACAAGCGAGGTCTCCGAAACCAAAGAGAGCACACGGCTCTTCTTAAAATTGAAGGTGTTTATGCCCGAGATGAAACCGAGTTCTACTTAGGCAAGAGATGTGCTTATGTGTACAAAGCAAAAAATAATACAGTGTCTCCTGGAGGCAAACCAAACAAAACCAGTGTGATCTGGGGGAAGGTAACTCGGGACCATGGAAACAGTGGCATGGTTCATGCCAAATTCCGAAGCAACCTTCCTGCAAAGGTCATTGGACACAGAATCCGTGTGATGCTGTACCCATCCCGGATTTAAACTAATGCAGAGTAAATAAATAAAAATAGATTTGTGCTCTTGTAAAAAAAATGCACAAGGTAAAGGCACAAGTTAGACTATCTGGGGAAAGCAGTGGAAAGAAGGACACAGTGGAAGAGAGGATCAATAGACATCTGGGTGCAGTTGATATGACGGGGTACACTGTGTGAATCTATTCAAATCAAAGACATCGGTTTTCACGGTTTTGTTGTTGTTGTTGTTTTGCTTTGTTGCAAATGGTGTGCTTGTTAAACTAGTGTCTAACAGAAGCCCTAGTTTTCTAGTAGTATCATCAATGCAACAATTTTTTTAAAATCCAGTTACATTATCAGTGCCACCCAAGAATGATGCTAAATAGACAGAAAAAAGCAAGGTAGCCTGGGTTTGGCTAGTCTTTATTTTTCCCATTAAAGGCATCTAGTAAGATAGACACATTCTCTTAGAAAGGGAGATATATGCCACAGTATTCAATAACAGTCAAGAAGCAATATAAAAAGCAACCACAGGAGAAAAGATATAGATACTAGTCACAAAAAGTCTTCTGGGTCTAAAGAGTAAATGGAGCATTGTAGAAAACTCTAGCAATTAATATACAACCTTGAGAGGTAGGAAGTGAGAGATAAGGGGACCCTCTAGAATGTGCCAGAGACCTGGGATGTGAGAGAATCTCAGCACTCAATGGGAGGAACCTTAGATGAAATGTCCAACAGTGGGGAGGGGGAATCTGTAGCGTCCACATCCAGTAGAAAGACAGGGCATCAAATGGAGGGATGGGGTTGCCATCCCACAGTCAAAAACTCTGACTCAGAATTGTTCCTGTCTAAAAGAACTTCAGGGAAAAATATGGAAAAGAGACTGAGGGAAAGGTGGAAGGTGAACCAGTGACCAGAACAACTTGGGATCTATCTCAAGGGGAGGCTACAAAGCCTGACAGTATTTCTGATGCCATGATGTGCTTACAGACAGGAGCCTAGCATGGCTGTCTTCTGAGAGGCCCAACAAGCAGATGACTGACACAGAAGGAGATACTTACACCCAACCAATGATCTGAAGTTGGGGACCCCTGTGGTTGAATTAGGGAAAGGCTGGAAGAAGCTGAGAAGGAGGATGACCCCATTGAGCAGTTTGTTGAACAGTCTCAACAAACCTGGACCCCTGAGATCTCTCAGACACTGAGCTACCAACCAGGCAGCATACAGGCCCCTGACACATATACAGCAGTGGACTGCCTGCTCTGGCCTCAATGAGAGAAGACGCACCTAACCCTAGAGAGACTTGAGGCCTCATGGGGTAGGGAGTTCAGGTAGGGTGGGAGGAGGGGGTGGGAATGGGGACATCATCTTGGAGACTGGGGAGGAGGAATGGGATGAGGAACTGTCAGAGGGAAGAACAGGAGGGGCATAATGACATGATTGTAAAAAATCATAATGACATGATTTGCTCCTGTTACAGAGGCAAAGCTGCAGAGATGCATTCCCATCGAGCAGAGTACTGCCTTTCATAATCAAAGTTCTGTGATGTCACTTCCAAACAGGAGACATGCAGACTAGAAGCAAGTTTCCACTTCATTTCACAGTAGAAAACAACAGAAATCGCAGTTGGTGATGAATGGAAGCAGAAATTCAGCACATGACTTGCACTCAGAGAAGAAAATGAGAAGCAGGTTAAAGCAGATTAATGTTAAGGTGCTCTGAGAATTCCTTTTGAAGATGTAAATTGACTGACTTTGGTGCTGTTAAATGCCCTTGAAATCTTGTCAAGAAACTTTATGGTTGAAAGCAAGTGGAAAGAAGGCACCCATGCATTCTTTCAAAAAATGAACTCTAATTCAAGTAGTATAAAATGTAATAATGATCACAGAATTCAAGAGGTAGAAAGAATTTACCAAAATCTACAATTAAAAACTTCTTTTTAACACTTAATTTGATAAAGCTTTAATCAAAACACATTCCTAATTCTAGCATTTTGAAAGTTGAGGTTGTAGGTTTATGAGTTCAAAACCAACCTGGATTATAAAAGGACTCTTAAATTAAACATACAACATCACACCAAACAAACAAACAAACAAACAAACAAACAAACAAAGGCTTCACATACAGAAGTATGAACAGAAATCCACAAAAAAAATGAAAAGAAGGAAAAGGCAAACTATCAGCTTATCAAATTGAAACCTCTTACTGAGTCACCTCACTTAGATTTGAGTTAAAAAAAGAAACAAGCCACCAAGCGGGACTCTTTTGAGTCATGTCTAAATCAAACTGTCTACAGTGCACTGTTAGAACTCCCAGCCACCTGCCTTGTATGGAGTCTTTGCATCCAGAAAATGTAAACAGATAAAAACAACATCTTTTAAATGACTCTGAACTATGGGAAAAAAAATCCATCAAACCAATTGGGGTAGAAATGTGAAAGCAAGGTTTCTATTACCATTGTTGATTATCAGGACTTCTTTAAATGTAAACTTTACACTTTGAATATTTATTCTATATACACCTAGTGAAAAGTGCAAAGGGATGCAGCACAAGTACATGACACTGACATGCTATGTTAGCAGTCACGGCATCAGTGGTGTCACAGTACATGACACTGACATGCTATGTTAGCAGTCACGGCATCAGTGGTGTCACAGTACATGGCAGTGACATGCTATGTTAGCAGTCACTGCATCAGTGGTGTCACAGTGCATGGCAGTGACATGCTATGTTAGCAGTCACGGCATCAGTGGTGTCACAGTGCATGGTAGTGACATGCTGTGTTAGCAGTCACGGCATCAGTGGTGTCACAGTACATGACACTGACATGCTATGTTAGCAGTCACGGCATCAGTGGTGTCACAGTACATGGCAGTGACATGCTATGTTAGCAGTCATGGCATCAGTGGTGTCACAGTACATGGCAGTGACATGCAGTGTTAGCAGTCACGGCATCAGTGGTGTCACAGTGCATGGTAGTGACATGCTGTGTTAGCGGTCACGGCATCAGTGGTGTCACAGTACATGACACTGACATGCTATGTTAGCAGTCACGGCATCAGTGGTGTCACAGTGCATGGCAGTGACATGCTGTGTTAGCGGTCACGGCATCAGTGGTGTCACAGTGCATGGTAGTGACATGCTGTGTTAGCAGTCACGGCATCAGTGGTGTCACAGTGCATGACACTGACATGCTATGTTAGCAGTCACTGCATCAGTGGTGTCACAGTACATGGCAGTGACATGCTATGTTAGCAGTCACGGCATCAGTGGTGTCACAGTGCATGGCAGTGACATGCTATGTTAGCAGTCATGGCATCAGTGGTGTCACAAGTGCATGGTAGTGACATGCTATGGGCATCAGTGGCAAGTTTGTTAACCTGTCCATTTCCAGCTAGAATTCCATGCTTGACTTGTGTTACGTTGTCTGTAATAATTTAAACTGAAGAAGACATTGATCTGTTATGATTGTCAGAAGTGTAGATGGACTGCAATGAAACCAACAAGCATAAGTTTGTTATTAGGATGATTTTGAAAGGAAGACAAAATATTAAGAAAAATCAACTGGCTTTCAGGGAGTGAAGGAGAGAAGGCCAAAATAAGTAACGGGCAGGAAAAAAGAATAAAAGAGTCAGTGTCAGTGTCACGTTAAAATGAGACTTAGTGGCTGGAGAAATAATGTAGAATACTTTATAACACTCAAATAAAGAGCTGAAAAATTTTCCTGGTAAAAGTGGTGATCAGGACGGAACCAGGATTAGGACAGAGGCAACCTTGTGCAGAAAGGAAATGTCAGATGCTTTTGAATTCTCAAATAGCAAAGGAAGTTGAGTATTTGTTTTAAAAGGATGGTACTTGCTAGACAAATAACCACCAAAAATAAAAAGCCAGGAAGCCATTTCTTTTGATGACTATAAAAATGATCATTTAAAGCTGAAACTACCTACTGGGAGCACTTTCTATAATAACACAGGGAAAAGTGATGATTGTTCTTTGTCTTTCAAAATTTGGTAACATGTTTGAAAGCTTCCTCATTTAGAAATGAATAGATAGATGAGAAGGCAGGACTTGCTGCTTAGTACATCGTAACTTAAACTGGGAAGGTCGAAAATATTAGCGATTGTTACCCTGTGAGAAAGCTCACTCAAAGCAGTCTGGGAAGCATCATACAAGTTCTTGTCATATAGTTTGGCATCCTTTTCCACCTTTTCATAAACAGCTTTCAGCTTTTCCTCTACTGCTTTCTTCCTGTGCTGACTTCCAATTGTGTTGGCCATCCACTGTTATAAAGGAGACCTCAATCAGCGTAACCAATCCTGTGAAAGACTTGGTAGGAAGCAACATCATGGCTACAGATGGCTTCATGGAGCTACTCATTGAACTTCCACTGTGGTAAGAATATTTTGACACCATTTTGGGAGAATCCATGTTACTTAAATAAGTTAGGGTCACTGAAACTTGTGTTTATCAGAACTATTCCAAATAAGGACCTCTCATACTTTTCAGTACTTTTTGTGGCTTATTACATACATGCCAGGGACTGTTTAAGTCGTCCACATGAATGACACCACTTCACTCACAGCATGAACCTACAGTACAATACTAGCATAGCTTCATTTCATACTCAGTGTGTAGGGGCTAAAAATCTTGCAGACTTATGGTGAATCCAAAAGCTTTTCTTAATAAAGATCTGAGTTTGTTGTGGTGCTAAGACAACCTATTACTAACACTAACAACGCAGCAGAATTGTTCTTATTTTGAGGCCAACCTGGGCTATGGACACATAGTGAGGCCCAACTCATCCTATGCTACAGAATGAGATTCTTTCCCCTCACCCCTCCCCACCCAACCCTAAGTTTCAAAATACAAGCAGAACAGAACACACTTTGAATGTATAACTAGAGTAAAAAGCAAGGCTCTTATGTTAGTTTGGAAGTAGGGTAAACAGCCTCAGAAGACATACTAATTTCTTTTTTTTTTTTTAACCTGGCATCATTTTTATTATTGTAAACCTACTAGAAATTAAGGATTCATTACAAAAAAGAATGTTATTTGAGGAGTATTTTTTTTCTCCATATTATCACCTTTTTCAGCTTGAAAGTGAAAATTTTCTTTAAACAGAGCCTCTTTATTTCAAATCTGAATAACTTGCAACAGACCATTAATTGAAGAAAAAACAGAATAAAGTAGAAAAGTAGTCATAGCCTTTTCTGACATATCACTTAGGATTCATGTGATAAAGGTCATGGTAAACCCTGGAGAAAATTTAAACAACAGGTTCTCATGTGTAGTCCTGATATTTGAGCAACATTAAGAAAAAGTAAAGGAAAGAAAAAAATTTGAAAACAGATTCATGGGTACATCACCTTCAAAAAGGGTATATGATCTTCTTTAAGTTTTTATCATTTTAGGGAGAATACACTCATTTCCAAAATAAATGTCAAGCAAAGGAAAAGATTCAAAGACTATCTTTTAGACGAAGTTTTGATTAAATCATTTGAACTAAGCCAATTATACAATGTAGAAGAATCAAAGATAATATTTGAAAACAAATATGGATAACATTTGAAGAAACATGTGTGACATACTAATTTCTTAATATGGCAGAGTACTATAAAATATTAAGTATTTAATATTTCCATAGTATTTTATGAATGAAGGGTTAGGGTTAGGGTTAGTGTTTGCTGGATGTGTGTGTGCGTGTGTATGTGAGTGTGTCTGCGTGTGTGCATTGTTTTTGCCTACTCATGCATAAGGAGATAAGAGGTGGTGGTCCTCCTCACTTGCTGTCACTTTATCTTTTGAGTCAGGGTTTCTCATAGAGCCTTCAATTTACAATAGGACTAGGTTGGCTAGCAAGCAAGCTCCGAGAATCTGTTGGTCCCCATGTTCCCATTGTTAGGATTACAGACAGACTACTATGCCTAGCTTCTCTGTGGATACTGGGGATCTAAGCACAGGGTTCTTGCTTGTTGAACAACCATTTTACCAACTGAGCTACTTCTCAAGCCAAAGAAATTGAAATTATACAAGCCTACTCGATTCAGTTACTATTATGCCATATGGTTCCCCAAACTTGTGTAAACTAGCCGCTCTCAGTTTCCCTACTCACCAGCACAACATGTTGAAGAGCTGGGGGAGATGGGAGCTGAAGGAGATATTAGCAGATACTTTGGACAGAAATACTAGTGCAAAGTGTCAAAGACTCTTTTAACATCAATTTTCACACATACAAACTTAAGTCTCTGATCAAATGATCTCTCAAAGTTTATAAATAGAAGTAATTTCCTTTGGAAAAATGATATTTTAAGAAATGTGATGAAATAAAAACTAAAAATTATATCCCTCTTTCAATATGTTGATAACCAACTTTGAATATCTTAAGATTTTTATATGTAGAAAATATTTGCACTATATCTAGTGACTAATGCTCACTTGGGATTTTCATTTTAGCGTCAAGGATTATTGACTTTAGATGTTCTGAATCACTCCTACAAAGTGATGCTGTTTCTCTGGAAAAGTGGATTTTGAGAGACAGCATTTTTTCCTGTGGACAGATCACTGCTGACCTGCAATGCATCCCTTAGCAGGCAGTGAAGCAGGATGAGAAAGCACATACCTGGGAAGAGACAGACTCAGTACTGTGGGAAACGCAGCCACACAGACCAAGAGAACTGAAAAGGTAGGTGGATGAAGACAGATATGTAGGCTAGGGGAAGAGGGTTCTAAGGCCTGGTAGGACCAAGCATTTCTAGGAAGGGAGGCTGAAAGCCAGGGTCAATTTAACCTAACAACCATAACTAATTTTAAAGAATAAACAACAATTCATATTATTCATATTATTCAGTTATTTATCCAAACTATCTTAAAGATAATTGTTTTGTCATTTTAATTTTATGTATTTATGTGTTTATTTACATCCCAAATGCCTCAGCACTCTCCCTTCCCTGTCCTGCCTCACAGAGTTCCACCCCCACTCCTCCTCCCCTTCACCTCTAAGAGAGCAACCCATCGCCCTGGAAACCCTCTCCCCCCCATCCTGTTACATCAAGTCTCTGGAGGATAAAGAGATTTTAGTAAAACTAAAGTTGTTACCTTTACTAAATGCCAAATTCTGTGAACAAAGGCTTTTATACAAATTATCTTAGAAAGTGTAAAAGCAACAACAAAAAATGTGGTGGCTATTTAAAAATTATTTTTAAAAAGTGATATTTCTGAAATATCTGTTTATATCCACTGTGATCAAAATCAGACAATCATACTCAGATAGGTCTCTTAAAGCATTCTTTCCTTCAGTGATTTTCTCGGAGCTCTGGATTCTAGTTATTTCTAATAAATGAGTCATTGAAAACAGAATTCTAGGGGGTCAACTTGTAGAATATTCCTGCCTTACATTCACTTATAATTATAAGGTAGCACAAAACAATGAAAAGGGAAATGGATGAGTAAAAACCACAGGACCAGTTCCACAGCAATGAACAACTGCCTGAAACGCTATTAGCTAATGAAAACATCACTTAGCAGATTAGAATCTTTGAATGGAAAGAGGAATGCAGAAATTCTTCAGCAGTGCACACAGTCAAAACTTATCCACTATTACACATGGAATATGTTCTGAATTTTAAGATGTTTACAAGACACAGTATAGATTTTCAATTATCTAATTAATTAGAGATGTGTCTAAAAACATAATAGATGACTTAGTTTGACTACACATTTTATATGACACCACTTTACAGAGGCAATTCCTGTTGATTTTTCATGCTATCTTTAGAAAGGAAGTGATTATTTACTAACAAAAAAAGAGATGAAATTTGGAGTGTCATCTCCTTAAGAGGTATTTTCAGCAATAAAGTAAAGTGAATACTTGCAAATATTCAGTCCAAACAATTAATATGGCCCATTTGAGTGAGGAAAAAATAGGGTTATGGTATCAAGCTGTCTTTAATTCAAATTTACCTAGTAATTGCTGACACCCCACTTGGTGTTCATGTGGCTTGGAAGTCAAGACCATTTATCAGTGGTCCCCTTCTACTTCTAGAATGGCTCATCTCAATGTAGCTCAGTTTTCTACGTCAGTTCTTAGAGGACAAGACAGCCATGTGGTATTTTTCCTTTTCTCCTTTTTACACTGTCAGGTATTTTGAATAGACAGAAAGGATAGAGAAAAGCCTGTTCGAACCATCACAGGGTCGAGGAAGAGGTTGGACACAGGCTCTTAGATGACCTACTAATGGGCATGGGATCTAGAAAATAGCTTAGGATCTTCTTGAAGAATACATAGGATATGGTGTCATAAGTAGACAAGGTTCTCTCCTGGGTGCCTGGTACAACATGTTCACAATGAGGGCCCGATCCTTCACCTTCAGGTTACACTGGAGGTGCTTGAAGTAGCAGGATCTTCTATTCTCAGAATGTCACCAGAGAGTAAGCTGGTTTAGGAACAGTGGGTCAAACTTTAATAACTCTGTGGTAAACGTGCCCTATGACCGTCCTGAATTTCAGAAAAAAATTGGTAAAGCATGTCTTAGGGAAAAGTCCATATTTTCAAGGACTCAAAAGAAAAGACAATGCAGAGAATACTTGTTATCTCTGAGCCTAACACCTGGAAAAGGATGTGTGAATCAGCAAGCACCCCTCAAGTGGGAGGAAGGTTGGACTAGGAGGGATGCTCTAGGAATGTCAGCCACCTTCTCAGATAGGCCTTTCTGTCTCCTCATTAAATATCCATCTCTTTCTTCTACATATACACAGTTCTAGTTTTCTCTTCCTGTTTTATATTTTATCCTACCACCAAAGGAGGCTTACCTATGCTTTTCATTTTCCATTTTACATATTAGCATGGACATTCTGTGTGGGGTCTTTAATCCCCAGCACCAGAGGTAGTGCGGGGTGCATGGTATATACTGGCTGAATGGATACACATGGATACATCGGTGTGCTGAGAGGGGCCTTGGAGAGGTCCTCATACCAGCATTTAACCAACTACATCCCCAGGTAGACAAAGAATATCCTGTCAGTATTGTGCTAGCAGGAGCAAGCTGTGCCAGACTCAGAAGTCAGAAGACTGCAACACTTGATAATATAGTCCACTTTCAAACATTTACAGCTTCCTGCCCTATTGCCCTGAGAAAATGCTGTCTAATACACAGTAAAGAAAGTTATATTTCCTACTTTATTGTTTTGAAACATACAGCATACCACCCAAGATAGTATCTCATTTCAACTTTACTTCTATACTGTCTCTCCCTCACTTTATTGTATCCAGATTTCTACGTCTACAGAACATTTTTATCCAACTATTTTTTGTCCTTTTTCAAACTTCTAAGAGCCTAGTTTCCATAGAATATTTTGTGAACCTACCAACTTAGGGGAACACAGGAAAATATCAATGAAATCATAGCTTTAAAAACTAAGAAAAACTTTCAAAATTTAAAAAAAAAGCTTAGAAAGAATACATTGTATTTCATTATATTTTAATAATATTTTCTTTCTACTGAATTAAAATTACTTCTCTAGATTGAGTCTTCAGAACCTGCTCACATTACTGTCTAAGAAGCAGTAGCTATAGTGACTGATGTGAATAGTGTGAAACACTGATGAGAGTACGAGAGAGATCATCTGACACAGAGCTACCACTTCTTAAACACCCACTAGGAATTTCTACTGTAGCTTAATGCACATAAATCTGGGCATCATCGTGACGTGTGGGTCCTTCCTGTTTACCCTTCCGTCCTCACATTCCTTCTGTCACTGCTACAACTTCCATCACCAACCCCAAACACCAGCCTGTCATCCTGCTGGCTGAGCCTGTGACTTCTAGCTTCTTGTTCTTTACTTAAAAAAAAAAAGTATTATTTTTAATATGTGTGTGTGTGTGTGTGTGTGTGTGTGTGAGAGAGAGAGAGAGAGAGAGA